>NC_044032.1:206399546-206708045 GCF_901765095.1 Microcaecilia unicolor
CTTCTAAGTGCACCAAATGCATCTCCAGAGATACCAGGTAGATATCAGGTACAATTCAGCATGATTTCTTGTCCTATCAGATAAACTAAATCAGGCCTTTGGAAAAGACCAAATTGCAACTGTAAAAGGAAATGAGGATATTGAATCCATCAACACGATGCACTACCTGCCAGGGTCAGCTCTACCACTAAGGGACAAGGCATTTGTCTAGGGTGACAGACTTAAGGGGATGGCAGTGTAACACTTTTAAAGATGCTGGCAACATGGTGACAGGTTGTTCAGGGTGCATCCCACCTCCTCCAACAGGAAGTTAATGCAAGTGAGGGAGGAACTTAGCAGGCCTTGAATACACATGCATGGGTGCTCAAAAGCCCACTGCTGCACTGTGTTTTCTTTTGATGCAAGTTTAGATTAGATGGAGGATGGAGGTAGGAAGGTGGCAATGGCAGGCTGGCAGCATTGGCTTGGAGAAGAGGTTGAAGATGCTGGTAGGGTTACCATATGGCTCCAGAAAAAGGAGGATGGATTGAGCCAGCCGGGTTTTACTTCCATTGCTTTCCAAGCAATGGAAGTAAAACCCGGCTGGCTCAATCCGTCCTCCTTTTTCTGGAGCCATATGGTAACCCTAGACGCTGGAGAGCTTAGGGAGGTAAGGAAGAAGAGGGATGCTGAAAGGGAAAGGTTGAAAAGGAAAGGTGGGATGCTGGACACCTGAGGGGAGGAAGGGTAGGGAAAAAAAGAGGAAGAGGAAATGCTGGCGTATTGGAGTGGGGAGTCATGGCTGAAGGATTGCTTAAGGCATCAGATACCCTTGGGCTGGCTCTGCAACTAAGATGAACATCTAGCTGATGAAATCAAAGCAGCCATACGTAATACAAACCTTCTGGCTGTCTGATGATGATATTGAAGGGGTAACCAGAAGGCAAACATCAAGTGCCATCAGGAGCAGAGCAGTGTAATCATCTAAGATTGCAGCTAAGCATGCAAGATGGCATTCTGTGGACAGAGAGCGGTAATTCTACCTTCCATGTGCAAAGAGGACAGGACCCAGATTTTCTCCACCCAGGTAAGTAGGAATTTGTACCTGTCTGTCTTCCCCTCCCCACAAACACAGTTTCTGTAAGTTAAACAAATGAGGCTTCACCGTCTCGATGCTGTCTTGCATTGGCTAGCTCTCTTTCCTCTGGATCCAGTATCTGTCATCCTTCTTCCACAGCTGCAATACTCTGCTCCCACTGCACCTACTTCCTACCTTAAACAACTCAAAGAAGTAAGACCCTTTCTAAGTATTCCTATAGCTCTTAAAACCACAGCTTTGTTTTAATCTCAGTTTAGTTGCTATATCAAACGCTCTTCCCTGTTCTATAAATGTCTCTGTCTAGCTTAAGGAAAATAAATGATAATTGGGTTCCCTAATTAACCCTCCCAATTCTGTTTCACATTTGGTCATTCACACTTTCAAAACCATAGACAGTCTATTCTCCTCTCACATCAGTTTCACCAATTAATAATCAGTTTACTGAAAATAAATGCATCTTACCTAGGGATTAACAGACATCTTTAATGAGCTATGGAATGGCCTATTGGCCAGAAATGAATGCATATATGAGAACTTTTGTTGGACAACGCAGCACCCATTGGGCATGTGACAGCCATCAGCAGAAGAAGCCTTTGTCAGAAACAGGCACTGAGCTGACGATCTTTCAGGACAAGCAATACGTAGTCACCGTGGACCAAAATTTTCTAGGAGGATAATAAATTGCCAGAGATGAAAGCAAAGACAGTGGTGTGTACACTGAAGGAAAGTATAATTTACAAGTGATAATGGTCCCCAATTCATATCAACAAAATTCAAAGAATTTGCTAGGCAATGGGCATTTAAGCACCAGATTTCATCGCCAGCTTGTCCACCATAAATTTGACAGACTGAGATCATACTCTACATACGCTGGCTTAGGAATGAGGTTCATTACTCTCATGGTATCTGCAAAACTAACTATTTGGAGATTTTGCCTTAAAAGTAACAGAAAAGTAGAGTCAGCTATGAGGACAATGAAAAAACTCCCGTATAAGGCAATAACAAGGTCAGACCCTTACCTGGTCTTTCTAGCTCACACAAACATTCCATCTTCAGGGAGCCAAAACAACGCAGCACAAGCCTATTTTTATTTTCTGGTGCGCGGACAGTAATTGGGTGGTAATCAGCATTTTACCCACATAGACCATTACCGCCTGGTTACCACATTAGATCTTACCGCTAGATCAATGGCTGGTGGTAAGATCTGAGACCCAAAATGGATGCGCGGCAATTTTCATTTTGCCGCATGTCCATTTTCGGCAAAAATGTAAAAAGGCATTTTTAACAGGTGCGCTAACAAATGATTCTGCACATGCCCAAAACACGCGTGTACACTACTGCAAGCCATTTTTCAGTGCGCCTTTGTAAAAGAACCCCTTAGTTATTTTAAAAAGCCACAGTCATTTCAGAAGCGGGCCTGGGGATGTGAAGCTCCAAGACTATCAAGCACCAGCTTCTTCTTAAATTTAGCTCCAAAAGGCTTTATTTGTTTTCGCATATAAACAATAAAACAAAGAACCTACAAATAGATCAGACTTCAATAAATAAAAGATAAATTGCTGATCCACAAAAACATAAAGTAAAGACCACACATCAGCAAATTTATGCAAAAATCCACCCTTCTCAGCAATCACTCACTCATATCTCCACCATAGCTGTATGGACAAGGCAGCAATGGTCTTCCAATTATTAACAATCAATTTCAATGCTAAAATAAGAATATTAAACAGTATACATTGCATTTATTGTTGCATATACGGAGTCTTAAGACAATGAAAAATCACGATATCATAGGTCAATGGAATATCCAAAGCCAATATTGCTTGCAAAAACTTTGCCAAACACTTTATGGCACCAAATTACTATAGTAAAACAGGAAAGAGTTCTTTTCCCCCAGTTGCAGGACCAACAAGTAGGGCTCGGTAGCTTATGAATATGGAAACTCTTAATTAGTGTTCAAAGAGCCCGATGTGCTAGAAAGAACATAAACTGAGTGATGAAAGCAGAATGAGCAGCATGAGTCACAGAAACCCTAAAATGTCTCCTTTGTTTCAGGGTCAACTTCACCCCAGTATCATCTCTGAGCCCCTTAGTGCTTCTTATTGTCAACAAGCAGCAAACTAAACAATGAAGCAAAATGTTCAGAGAACAGTATGTTTCTACAAGAAGACTCCAAATTCTACCCCTGGGTCAAACCATTTAAATTCCCCAAACGTTCCCAAAGAGAACGCACAAGTTGCAACTAAGAGAGAAAATGCTTTAAACTGCCCTTCTGAAATAAGATGCAAATACCACACTCCTGCCATGATCTTCATGCAGCTGGATTATTAGCAATATTAGTATTATGCCAGACAGAGGTCTTAACAGACACCAGCCCACCTCCACTTAAATTCCTTTGCAAATTTGGGTAGGAAGAGCAGGATATAGAATAAGACTCAGGAGATTCACAGAAACAGCAATTGACGCCTGTCAATTAACAGCGAGGAAAGTACTCCACAGTACATTTCAGTACACCTATTAAAAACCCTGTTATAGCTAAAAGACATCACAGGACCGAGTCTGTACTAAAAATATAATTGCAGCAGGGCAATGGACTAACTAGAAAAGTTATGTCTGGTAGAGAGTTGAAAAGTGTTGTTTAGTTTAGATTTTAAAAAAAGATACATAGTATAGTGAATGGAACTATATTCCACGTACGTGAGAAGTTAATTTAGGGGCCCTTTTACCAATTGGTGATAAAAGGAGCCCTGCGGTGGCGTTGGCATGCAGGTTTCTTGCACGCTAAGGTCCCCTTTTACCACTGCCGGTAAAAGGCTTAAAAAAAAAAAAGGAAAATGGCTGTGCGGTAAGATAGTGTTTTCCTAGTGCAGTCCATGGGCATAGCTAGGTGGGGCCATGGGGGCAGGTACCTTTGCTGGGGGGGGGGGGGGTCCCCAACCCCCGCCAGCCGAAGTCCTGTTCAGCGCCGGTCTCAGGTGCGTTGCTGATCTGGATTCTGCTTCTGTGATTCCTGACATCCGCATGTAGGAACGTGCAGGACATCAGGACTCACAGAAACAGAATCCAGATCAGTGAACGCACCGGAGACCGGCACTGAAGAGGACTTTGACTGGCAGGGGTTGGGGACCCCTGCCAGCAAAGGTACCTGGCGGTGGCGGGGGAGGGTTGGCAGCAGCAGGAGGGGGGTCGATAGTGGCGGGGGAGGGTTGGCGGCAGCGGGAGGAGAGCCGATAGTGGCGGGGGAATGTTGTCAGCAGCGGGAGAGGGGTCAAAAGTGTGGGGGGGGGGTTGGTGGCACGGGGGGGGGGGGAGGGGGCTAAAATGTGCCCCTCACCTCAGGCTCTGGACCCCCCTCCTGCCGAAGTCTGGCTACACTCCTGGTGCAATCCTGGAGCACCCCTTGCCAGTCAGGTTTTCAGGATATCCACATTGAATATGCATGACCTTGATTTGCACATACTGCCTCCATTATAAGCAAATCTCTTTCATGCATATTTAATGAGGATATCCTGAAAATCTGACTGGTAAAGGGTACTCCAGGACCAGACCTGGAAAACACAGCGGCAAGTTAACGATACAACAGAAGAACCAAAAAGACCCTCACAGTCACAAAGACATACATAGTAAACAGTGAAGGTGACAAAGAAATGGAAACTAGACGATGTTCACTGGAGTAAAAACTTTATTCAAACACCACATTGTTTGCAGGCTGTATTATAGACATTTGAGCTGTTTGGCTGCATTTCACGACATTCACTGTCTGTTTGACTACATTGAATTTACCCTTTTCACCTTTTTGACTAAATTTGGAAACTAGGAGCGTCAAAACATACTATAGCAGACTCCTGATGCAGGCCATATTGGCTGAAACGTGACTCGTGTTGAGTCTTGGATGTGTTTGAATAAAGTTTTTACTCCAGTGAACATCGTCTACGTTTCCATTTCTGTGTCACCTTCGCTGTGTACTGTGTGTATCTTCATGCACTATGTTAAACACTTCCTGTGTGGCCATTTCCTGGGGGAGCTCTTACTGCCTCCTATTTGTATTTTCTAGGGCGGGGGGGGGGCGTGCCTGGTGGTACCCGGGCAGCACCGATTACCGCATCCTAATCACCGGAAGCCAGAACTACCGCCGTGTTCCTGAGTAAGTCCAGTGGTAGGACCGATTTGGCGCACAGCAATGTGGCAGTATGGCTACCACCAGTTTGTACAAGAGCCCCTATGTTTGGACATCAGGGGCTGAAAACAGGACTGTGGCATCACTGTTATAAAAGAGCATGGATCAGATATTGTTAGTAAAATAGTTTGCAGTACAGTCTTTGAGTCCATTGCTAATGATACAGAAGGTTCCAAGGAGCTGTTCAAAGAATATCAAAAACTGCTTCAAAATAAAATAACTTATACAGGTTAGGGATTGCAACTTGCCCTGTGCAGTTTTGAAATGCTGCAGTGCACAGCTCTTCAAAATGCAAAGCTCTTGGCATCTGTCCCCCAGTTTTTAGATCTGACTCATTTTGGTCTCCAGTTCCTGATCTGTGATAATATTTTCCCTCATTATTCTGTGGGAAAGTTCAGATATGCATGGCATATCTGATCGCCAGCTGCTGCAGAATATACCAATGTCTTCACAAGAAAGCTAGAACAAAAGGTCCAGTTCAATGCCTGACTATGTATACACACTTATGGAAAATTCCAGTTCTCTTATTTCCCCTATTTTAGATGTACAGACTGATGCTATTAAGTCTACCGTTTCCATTTGCTTTGCTAAAAAAGGTTATAACTAATTAATGTGCATCCATTGCTCTGCATGGAGGCACTGTGAAACCCAGACTCGCAGTCTGCAAAAGGTAGTCATTTTTCGATAGTGCCAAACCCCTTCGAGAAAAATTGCACTGGCTCCCACTCAAAGAACGGATCATCTTCAAAATCTGCACTCTAGTCCACAAAATCATATATGGTGTAGTCCCAGGATACATGACAGACCTCGTAGATCTACCAACAAGAAACAGATTGGGGTCTCCTAGATCATACCTAAGCCTACACTACCCAAATTGCAAAGGATTGAAATACAAAACAACCTACGCATCCGGCTTCTCCTACATAGGCGCACAACCATGGAATGGCCTCCCAAAAGCTGTGAAAACAATCCATGACCACCTGAACTTCAGGAAATCATTAAAAACCAACCTCGTCAAAAAGGCCTACCCCAACGACCCTACGTAAACCCCTTCACCCAAAGCATAGCATGCCTAATGAGCGCACTGGACAACACACAACCTTCATCCCCTCCAACCCTCCACATATACCTCACTCGACCACTATACAACCTTGTATTTGTTATCAACCGACTGGGCAAACGCCTAACGGTACTATGTAAGCCACATTGAGCCTGCAAATAGGTGGGAAAATGTGGGATACAAATGCAAAAAATAAAGAAAAAAACAAATAAATTTTAACAGCTAGGCAATGTCACATCCTTTTCTTTAACTGTCTCAGGTCAAAAGGTATAAAGTACATAGATAACATGATTAATTCTTTTAATTCTTGAATTGCTTTATCTTTGGCAACCATGGATTCTCATATATCAAGAACACAATGGCTAAACTGCCGCAATGCCCTGCACACGGGTCAGACCATGTCCAACTAATGCAGAATGCTGTTGCATGGCTGATAAAGAGCTAAAAACAGTGTGACTGTATCACACCGTCTCTGCAAAAACTGCATTGGCTACAAATTCCATACAGGGCCACATTTAAAACTCTCTCATTTTTTAGGTCCTTAGACAACATGAGCCAAAGTACCTAAAAAATAAGATAGCTCTCTAAACACCTCTCAAGGACCATTCCTATCCGCATCAAAGAAAATCATGCGATTTGACATTCACCAGTAAAGCTTCTCATGCATAGCCCCAACCCTCTCGAACTCAGTCCCAGAAGAGCTATACCTAATTCAAAATTACCTCTTCTTCAGGAAGCAGATGAAAGCTTGACTCTTCTCCCAAACCTTCAACACATGTAATGACTGACTATCCACTCACTTGGCATCTGGGCTAGCTTGCCGTACACCCTGCAGTGGAGACCAGTTCCACATACCGTATCCAACTGTACAAATCATTTTCTTTAATCCAGCCACCTACATTATCCCAATGCTTTTGTCTTACCCATCTTGTCTGTCTATATGCCCAACATTTTCTATTGTGCTGAAATTGTGAGCATATCTATGATATATGAATGTTCTAATGTGTGCCTATTAAGATATTGTAACCAAGGGGTTAAAGGAAAGAGAAGGGGAAGGGAAAAGAGGGAAACAAAAAATAATACTTTATATTCTATGGGAAAATCAAAAGTAAAATGGGGTTGTACTTGTGCTGGCGAACATTCCGCCGGTCAGCAAGGTAACTTGGAATGGGAAGCTAAGGAGGGGTTGCCTAGGAAACGGGAGCTTGTGACAGTTGAGTGGTGCTTATGGCTTTGAAGAAGAAGGTGTGTTGTGAGTGAGCTCTGAGAGAGAGTTGAGGATTTGAAGGCATTTGTAAGGGGAAAGTAGTATGGCTAAGGTAAAAGTGTGAGAATGAGAAAAGAGAAAGGAGGGTAATAAGGAAAGTGTGTACAGAAAGTCTGCCTGGTGTAAAGTGGCTGTTGGATGATTGGTAAAGGGTAAAAGGAAAGGGATTGTTAGTGAAAAGGGGAGGGCTACAGATAAAGGGTGAATGGAAGAAAAAACCCAGTCTTAGGTGCAAAGGAGGGAAAAGGGAGGCTGTGGGGGTTTTCTCCATATTAAATATTAAGGGAGAGGTGAAAAGAATGTTCACTGATTGAAGAGAGAGAGAGAGAATCTTGAGCAGAGTGAGTGACAGCTAAGCACCGCAGCACCCAGAATAGGGAATTGCAGTACAGCTTAGGTGTTAGAAGGGAATATCTACTTAATTTTATTTGGATTAGAGAAGTTGGCCACAGTCTTGCAACATTGTTTAATATCCCTTGAAGGTTGCTGGCAATTTTCAGGGAGAGAGGGTCTTGCTTCCAATTATTTTAGTTTTAAGAGAGAGGTGTAGGGAGAAGAACGGAAGAAGAAGAGAAAATACCTCGATGATCCGGGCCCCTACGCAAAAAAAAGTGTTGCAACTTTCAACATCAAACCAACAGCTAAGTGACAGAAATCCCTAAAGGAGAAAAGAGACAGAGAAAGAAAAAAATCTTACCTGAAAGTTGGTCTGAGTATTGGTGGCTCCTGGAAAGGTGTAACCTGTAATGTTTACTAAGTTATATTGTGAAGTGTGGTGTTCTGTGTAGAAACATGAATGTTTAGTTATTGATACAGTTTAGAAACACAAAAGGGGGAAAACCCTATTATTACTTGTTGCATGCAACTAAATTATTTACAATTAAATGTTTTTTATTTAACTGGAAAGGAGTCTATTGTGTTTCTGCCCAAAATCAGGGGAAATCCCTACAAATAGATTATTTTTCCTCTCGTGTCCTTTGAGGGCACGAGACGTGGTTAGTATATTTGTTCTCCTTTCACTTCTGGGAGCTGGGTTCAGAGCCACGACTACATAGAAAGGCAAACAGAACCCAGCGTTTACCACACATTTCAATCAGAAGTGAGAGGGTGATACAAATTTGGCGTAGTCGGCAGGATTTTTCCTGATTTTGGGGGTGCCACCAGAGGAAATTTGGGGTAATTGCATGTAATTCTGTTAACCCAGAGAGTTTATTACAGGTACACACAATTTGAGAGTCCAGAGTACGGTGAAGCTGTGCAATAAAAAAAAAAAAAAAAAGTGTGTTCTGTGTTTTGTGTTCTCCCGGTGTCTTTGTTTTTGAAGCGTACCCATCCCTGAAGAAGAGCTAAAGAACATGGAGGGTGAAGCAGCAGGAGGTCCTGCCCCTCAGCTGTGGACCCACACCGTCGTAATTCCTCAGGATCGGACACTTCCAGACTTTCACGGGTTTCCAAGTGGCCCAGAGGACATGAAGGTGGAAGACTGGATCGAAAAAATGAAGTCCAGGCTGCAAATATTGCGGGTTCCAGCCGAAGATCAGGTGGAGGTTATCAGAGACCACCTGAAGGGAATTGCTCGGGATACAGTTAAGTATTCTCTTCCAAGGGAGTGTGCAGTGGAGGAGATCTTCGACCTTCTAAGACAAGTGTTTGGGGACAAGGTTGCCCTGGGTGTGCGCATTCAGGAATTTTACAATCAGAGACAAGGAGAGGAGGAGTCAATCCGGATTTTTGCCTATCGTCTTCAGGAAAAGCTGGATGCTATTATGAGGAGGGATAGGCGCCGAATGGGAAACCCTGATGAGACACTTAAAGAACAGTTCACGATCGGGTTGAGGGATGAGAGCTTGAAGAGAGAGGTCTCCAAGCGAAGCGAGGATAACCCGGCCATACCTTTCTCCGAGTTGATGCAGGCGGCCATACGTTGGGCCGGAGAAGAGAGAGGATTGGCTCCGTGGGAATCCTCCCCTAGGAGAATATTGCAGAGGAGTAGAGATGAGGCCGGTGACTATTGTAGGTCTGAGGAGTCTGCAAGGTTGATGATGCAGCAGATGACCAGTATGTTTGCGCGTTTATGTGAAAGGCAAGAAGAGGCATGGGGACAGCAGAGGAGAGAACGGGAGAATATGAGACACCCAAATTTCCAGGAGAGAAGGTATTTAGGAAACACTTCCAATAGGAGAGAGTCCAGAACCAATCATGGAGAGTTGATCTGCTATCGGTGCCAGGAGCCGGGGCACATAGCGAGGAACTGCCGGAGTGAACACGTGAACACACCTTATTTGAAAGAGGGTACAAGCGAGCCAGCGATGCCAAGTACCAGTGATGAATATTTGACACAAAGGAATGCTCGAGACGAAGCTCCGGGACCATCAAATGCGAAAACTACAGTGAAAATGCAGAAGCATGTTGATAGAGAAGAGGAAAAAAATGAACAGTTATTCGGAGAGAGGGCGATAGGCTCGAGCCCACTATTAAAGGTCAAAATTGGTGGAGTAGATACCCTCTGTACAGTGGATACCGGCTCCAATGTGTCAACGATCTTGGCTAGCTTCTTTTATAAGAATTTCCCCAATTCGGATTGCCTGAAAGATGCAAGCAAATTGACTCTTGTGGCTGTGAATGGGACGGAGTTGCCAGTCTTGGGGTACATTGACACTGATGTTCAGTGTTTGGGACAGCTAGTACCCAGGAGATGTATCTTTGTGGTGAGGGATAACTTCTGCGATGGGCAAAGTGAGAATCAGGCCTTCCAAGGAATAGTAGGGATGAATATCCTTCAGCATCTAGAAGGTCTGTTTAAGGATCTCTCCTGCATCTCACTAGAACCCGTGAAGACTTCGGGGATCCTGTCCAAGATTTCACAGAAGCGTTCTACCAAGGTCAGGGAATCTGATGGGGTGGAACAGCTGCAGGGAAACGTGAGAAAGATCATACCTGCAAAGTTGGGAAAGATCCTGATGAGCCAACAGATACGGACAAGTGCAAGAGCGGTACTGGGTTTTGGTTATAGGAGGATGAATCTACCCAAGAAGTCTAAGGTAGCCGATACCTTGGTCTCACAACGGCGAGGGAATGTTTTCGTTCGGAGGATCAGTGTGGGTGTACAAGATGTCCTTCCAGGGAGAGAGCCACTTGGAAACCCGTGAAAGTCTGGAAGTGTCCGATCCTGAGGAATTACGACGGTGTGGGTCCACAGCTGAGGGGCAGGACCTCCTGCTGCTTCACCCTCCATGTTCTTTAGCTCTTCTTCAGGGATGGGTACGCTTCAAAAACAAAGACACCGGGAGAACACAAAACACAGAACACACTTTTTTTTTTTTTTTTTATTGCACAGCTTCACCGTACTCTGGACTCTCAAATTGTGTGTACCTGTAATAAACTCTCTGGGTTAACAGAATTACATGCAATTACCCCAAATTTCCTCTGGTGGCACCCCCAAAATCAGGAAAAATCCTGCCGACTACGCCAAATTTGTATCACCCTCTCACTTCTGATTGAAATGTGTGGTAAACGCTGGGTTCTGTTTGCCTTTCTATGTAGTCGTGGCTCTGAACCCAGCTCCCAGAAGTGAAAGGAGAACAAATATACTAACCACGTCTCGTGCCCTCAAAGGACACGAGAGGAAAAATAATCTATTTGTAGGGATTTCCCCTGATTTTGGGCAGAAACACAATAGACTCCTTTCCAGTTAAATAAAAAACATTTAATTGTAAATAATTTAGTTGCATGCAACAAGTAATAATAGGGTTTTCCCCCTTTTGTGTTTCTAAACTGTATCAATAACTAAACATTCATGTTTCTACACAGAACACCACACTTCACAATATAACTTAGTAAACATTACAGGTTACACCTTTCCAGGAGCCACCAATACTCAGACCAACTTTCAGGTAAGATTTTTTTCTTTCTCTGTCTCTTTTCTCCTTTAGGGATTTCTGTCACTTAGCTGTTGGTTTGATGTTGAAAGTTGCAACACTTTTTTTTGCGTAGGGGCCCGGATCATCGAGGTATTTTCTCTTCTTCTTCCGTTCTTCTCCCTACACCTCTCTCTTAAAACTAAAATAATTGGAAGCAAGACCCTCTCTCCCTGAAAATTGCCAGCAACCTTCAAGGGATATTAAACAATGTTGCAAGACTGTGGCCAACTTCTCTAATCCAAATAAAATTAAGTAGATATTCCCTTCTAACACCTAAGCTGTACTGCAATTCCCTATTCTGGGTGCTGCGGTGCTTAGCTGTCACTCAGTCTGCTCAAGATTCTCTCTCTCTCTCTTCAATCAGTGAACATTCTTTTCACCTCTCCCTTAATATTTAATATGGAGAAAACCCCCACAGCCTCCCTTTTCCCTCCTTTGCACCTAAGACTGGGTTTTTTCTTCCATTCACCCTTTATCTGTAGCCCTCCCCTTTTCACTAACAATCCCTTTCCTTTTACCCTTTACCAATCATCCAACAGCCACTTTACACCAGGCAGACTTTCTGTACACACTTTCCCTATTACCCTCCTTTCTCTTTTCTCATTCTCACACTTTTACCTTAGCCATACTACTTTCCCCTTACAAATGCCTTCAAATCCTCAACTCTCTCTCAGAGCTCACTCACAACACACCTTCTTCTTCAAAGCCATAAGCACCACTCAACTGTCACAAGCTCCCGTTTCCTAGGCAACCCCTCCTTAGCTTCCCATTCCAAGTTACCTTGCTGACCGGCGGAATGTTCGCCAGCACAAGTACAACCCCATTTTACTTTTGATTTTCCCATAGAATATAAAGTATTATTTTTTGTTTCCCTCTTTTCCCTTCCCCTTCTCTTTCCTTTAACCCCTTGGTTACAATATTAAATAATATTATGCTGAACGGGAGTGTAGCTACCATTAAGTGAGCCTGGTAAAAAGCTTGGGGTCACACAATGGTAGGGGTCACCTATGCTGCTAGACCTAAATAAAGAGATATCACCCTGACATGCATTGAGCAGGTCTGTGCCTGCTGCCCTCCCCTCCTCCTACAGTCCATTATCTCTTGACCACTCCTCTTCTACCCATCCCCTCAACCACAATCTGGTATCTCCCCCTTTTTCTCAAACCACCCCCTCCCACAATCTGGCATATTCCCCTCTTTCTCAATCCTCCCCCCTCCCCACTTATATTCAAACAATCTTTACCATACTAGAGATAGCTGGCAGTGGTGGTGCTTCACACCCGCTGCCTGTGGCCTAACTTGGAGGCTTCCTCTGATGGTCTCCCCCCCCCCCCCCGATGTAACTTTCTGTTTCCATGTAAGTGAGATGCATCAGAGGGAAGATTCCAAGAGAGTGGGTGTGAAGCACTGCTTCTACCAGCGACCTCCACCAGTAAAAATTACATTTGAAAGTAGACGGGTGGGAGAAGTTTGAGAGAAAGAGAGAGACATAGGATTGCATGCAGGAGGGGGGGGGGGGGACTGAAGGATAGATGCTGGATCATAGGCAGAGGCGTTGCTAGGTGGGTTGCCAGGGGAGCAGCTGCTCCCCCAAACAGACTTCCGATGGCACCTGCGCCTATTTTTCACGTGATCTGGCATGTTTAAAATACGCACCAGCGCTGTCGGCAGTCCACTCTCTACTCCCCTGTGCCCTCAACCTAGCTGCGCTTCTGATGACAGGGTGGGGGCAGGGAAAGAGGGAGAGATGTTGGACAACAGGAGGGAAAAGAGGAGATGCTGGAACCATGTGACTGGAGGTGGGAAGGGGAGGAGGAAGGAAGAGGTAGATATAAGGTGGGGGAAAGAGGGAGAAATGCAGCACTATGGTGGGGGAGGGTTACATGTTTGTTACTTTCTACAGTTTACAATTGTATTGAATTTAATATACTGCATTACATAAAATTATATCAAAGTGGTTTACAGTAAAATATTAAAATATAGACAACTCAGAAAAGAACTGTAATGGTATAGGAAAGTCCACAAGACATCCATTCAGAACTTGAAAAAAGAAACACTACACACTCAAACCAGCAACTGGAAAAGTCAAAGAGAACAAATGTGCTTTAAGCAATTGCTTAAAACACTGCAGATTACTCCCCATCCTTTCGGATAGAGGGATCTTATTCCAAAGGTCAGGAGCTACAACAAAAAATGCCTGCTTATGAGTAGAACTCAACCTAGCCTCTCTAATCTCGGAGACTACTAATTGATTTAAATCCATGGAACGTAAGTCTCTATTTGGGACATAATGTTGCAACAAAGATACAAGTTGCAAAGGCACCTGGCTCATGGTAAGCCTGATGAGTCAATACTAATATTTTGAATTGTACCCTAAAATAAACTGGTAACCAGTGATAGTGAACGTAAAGCGGAGTGACATGAACCTGATCGCTATTTCCACTTAATATACGAATGGCAACTGAATTTGATTATTTTAGCAAACCGTGACATTGCTTGCCCCACAACATTTTTGATAGAGGACTTGGCTGACTCACTGAGAGGCCCTTGTTATTAGCTATGTTCAACCAAAGTTTGAGTAAAGGTGTTATAACACGCGAGTGGAAATATGCAATGGTGAATCCAATTATGAAAAATAAATCACTAGATTTCTTGAAAGTTGAAAATTATTGACCTATTGCCACATTCGGATTTTTTAATGAAACTGTTGGAGAAAGTAATTGTGCAACAGTTGACTGATTATGTGGAGACCCACTGTTTATTACATCTAAGGCAAACAGCCTTTCGAGGGGTATAGTAGTGAGTCAGCCATCACTGCACAGCACGAGGGGGCAGGGCTCTATATAGAGAAACACAGACTACTTTGAAGCATTCCATGTGCTGGGCCTGAACTATAATACTGCTAAGTGTTCTGTTATTTTTATTCTTAATTTCTCAACTTTCTGGCTACAGGTTTAGCTACCTGATATATCTATTCTCTGGACTTTATTGCTTAATGAAGTTGTCCTGTGAATCTGTATTGTGGTGTACTTCTCTGTCTTCTAACCCAGACCCCCCAAAAAGACAAAAACAAAACAAAAAAAGCGTTCACTCCTTTTCCTTTTCTGCCTAGCTCTGATAGTAGTGAGCATATGCTTTTCAATTTGTTTCTTGTCCTTTACCCTGCTAACTGTAGCTGTAGGTTTCTAACTTTGGCTACTATATACTGGACAAGTTCTGCCAGGTTTATTTTCCATTGCTTTTCAGGCGCTGGGGGAGGGGTTAAAATCTTTGGTACAAACAGTAGTTTTTAAAATTCAGTCCTAAGAAGTGCAAAGTGATGCACTTAGGGATTAGAAATCCAATGGTGAGAAGCTGATATGCACAAACAGGGAGAGGGATCTTGGGGTGATAGTATCTGAGGATTTAAAGGCGATGAAACAGTGTGACAAGGCGGTGGCCGTAAGTAGAAGGATGCTAGGCTGTATAGAGAGAAGTGTAACCAACAGAAGAAAGAAGACCCCACCAATATTATTGTTTTTAGTGTCAGAAGCCGTATCTTGCTAAAGATGTAAGAAGACTTGAAGCAGTCCAGAGGCAGGCGACAAGATTGATATGGGGCTTGAACCAAAGGACATATGAGAAGAGAGTAGAAGACCTGAATATGTATACCCTAGAGGAGAAGAGGGACAGGGGAAATATGATACAGACATTTAAATACTCGAAAGGTATTAATATAGAAACAAATATTTTCCAGAGAAGGGAAAGTGGTAAAAGTAGAGGACATGAATTGAGGTTGCGGGGTGGTAGACTTAGGAGTAACGTCGGAAAATTCATTTTATGGAGAGGGTGATGGATGCCTGGAATGACCTCCCGAGAGAGACGGTGGAAAAAAAACTGTGGTGGAATTAAAAAAGGCATGGGATGAACACAGAGGATCTCTAATTAGAAAATTAATGATATATAAAAAAAAAACTTAAACGGTTGCATATGTGTTTGCATGTCAAGTGGTGCTTAGATGGTGACTCTCGCTGCATCAACTAAGGATGGTGCTGGGCTACCTTATACTGGTCCTGCATATGGCGATCCGGTTTAGGATGGGCTGGAGTGAGCTTTGACGGCAACTCCAGTAGTTGGAACATAAGGACAGAGCCAGGCGTACTTCTATGGTCTATGTCCCAGAAACACCAAAGAAAGGCCATGATCAAGCATATAATATCATATTCATTGTTGATTTAAATCTTGAAATGATAATGAATGTGACTGTTGGGCAGACTGGATGGGCCATTCAGGTCTTTATCTGCCATCACTTGCTATGTTACTATGGTAGTTTCTGTACTATACCCCTCGAAAGGCTGTTTGCCTTAGACATAATAAACAGTGGGCCTCCACATAATCAGTCAACTGTTGCACAATTACTTTCTCCAACTGTTTCATAAAAAATCCGAATGTGGCAATAGGTCAATAATTTTCAACTTTCAAGGAATCTAGTGATTTATTTTTCATAATTGGATTCACTATTGCATATTTCCACTCGCGTGTTATAACACCTTTACTCGAACTTTGGTTGAACATAGCTAATAACAAGGGCAAATAATCTAAGCTGGTCACACGTTAGCCAACTGGGCTGCACTAAATCCAACACTGGGTTAATCTTATGAACCTGAGCAATAAGCCTCTTCAAACTTTCTAAATAAATCGGCACAAAAGTTCTCCAACCAATCCCCCTCAAAAATTCCCTTATTACAATTCACTGAGTTATAAACAGGGCCAACATCCAAACCCAGAATACTTACTGAATTATGCAGAATATTTACCTTATCCACATTAAAAAAAAAAAACAACACCAAGGTCTCCACTGCCAGACTCGGCATCAGGGCCAACTGTAATCCCTCACTTAATTCTTGCACCACTGAATACATCTTATGAGCAGGACAGACATCTTGATTGAGGGTGACCAATGTAATGCCAATTTTTTAAAAAGGTTCCAGAGGTGATCCAGAAATTATAGACCAGTGAGCCTGACATCTGTGCTGGGCAGAGACTATTATAAGAACAAAATTAGAGAGCATATTCAAAAGCATGGATTTATGAGACAAACCAACATGGATTTAGTGAAGGGAAACCTTGTCTCACCAATCTATTACATTTCTTTGAAGGGATGAACAAACATTACAACTACTATTTACTACTATTTAGCATTTCTATAGCGCTACAAGGCGTACGCAGCGCTGCACAAACATAGAAGAAAGACAGTCCCTGCTCAAAGAGCTTACAATCTAATAGACAAAAATAAAGTAAGCAAATCAAATCAATTAATGTGTACAGGAAGGAGGAGAGGAGGGTAGGTGGAGGCGATTGGTTACAAGTGGTTACAAGTCAAAAGCAATGTGGATAAAGGTGAGCCGGTTGATATTGTGTATCTGGATTTTCAAAAGGTATTTGATAAAGTACCTCATGAAAGCCTCCAAAGGAAATTGGAGAGTCATGGGATAGCAGGTAGTGTTCTATTGTGGATTAAAAACTGGTTAACAGATAGAAAAGAGAATAGGGTTAAATGATCAGTATTTTCAATGGAAGAGGGTAGATAGTGGGTTCCCCAGGGGTCTGTGCTGGGACCGCTGCTTTTTAGCATATTTATAAATGGAGACTTGCTGACCTGAACATGTATACCCTGGAGGAAAGGAGAAACAGAGGTGATATGATACAGAAGTTCAAATATTTGAAAGGTATTAATCCGCAAACGAACCTTTTCCAGAGATGGGAAGGAGGTAGAACTAGAGGGCATGAAATGAGATTGAAGGGGGGCAGACTCAAGAAAAATGTCAGGAAGTATTTTTTCATGGAGAGAGTGGTGGATGCTTGGAATGCCCTCCCATGGGAGGTGGTGGAGAGGAAAACGGTAACGGAATTCAAACATGTGTGGGATAAACATAAAGGAATCCTGTTCCAAGGGAATGGATCCTCAGAAGCTTAGCTGAGATTGGGTGGCATAGCCGGTGGTGGGAGGCGGGGCTGGTGGTTGGGAGGCGGGGATAGTGCTGGGCAGACTTATACGGTCTGTGCCAGAGCCGATGGTGGGAAGTAGGGCTGGTGGTTGGGAGGCAGGGATAGTGCTGGGCAGACTTATACGGTCTGTGCCCTGAAAAAGACAGATACAAATCAAGGTAAGGTATACACAAAAAGTAGCACATATGAGTTTATCTTGTTGGGCAGACTGGATGGACCATGCAGGTCTTTTTCTGCCATCATCTACTATGTTACTATGTAATTAAATTTGCTGATGACACAAAGTTATTCAAAGTTGTTAAATCGCAAGAAGATTGTGAAAAATTACAAGAGGACCTTACAAGACTGGGAGACTGGGCATCCAAATGGCAGATATCGTTTAATGTGAGCAAGTGCAAAGTGATGCATATGGGAAACTGTGACTCCTAATGTGGAACCTTGTATCACTTAACTATAGTTCAGGTCCCTGAGTACTATATGTTCTACCACTAGTGGGTTGTGTATTATATCCTAAAAATAAGCAGCCATAGTATCCTGGAGCTTCATCCAAATATCTAGAGGAAGTCTTGGAGGGCTACATAAAATTGAACAGGCCCTTCAACTCGCACCAACATTAATTCTTTATAAGAAAAGTTTTGAGTCTGTAATTCCACCAATGGCCATCTGCTACCATGCCAGAGATCCCCACACTATTGCCCAAGAGCTAATGCTGAGGCTTAGGAAATACATGAGCTGGGGACAGCAGAAAGGGGGATGATGTTGGTAGATGGTGGGGGTGGCAGAAAGGGACACATACTAGGGATGGAAGATGGGGGCTTGGAGCTAACATGGGAGCTGGCAATGTGAGAAAAAGCATATGCTAAGAGATGGGTATTGGAAAAGGGTAATAATACAGAGTCAGGGGAATGATGCTGAGGCTAGGGCTGACAGGAGGCAGGTGAGAAAGGGAGATAGAGCTTGGAGATAGGTCCAACTGAGGTTGGAAGGAGGGGCTACACATTGATGCAATGACTTAGGATGGGTGATTTTAGAAGGCAGAGGGTGAGAAAAGAGAGTGGAGTGGACCATATTAAAGGAGTTGGAATGAAAGGGGGCACCCTAGTGTGCTTGTCCTGGTCCTAATGCTTTGACCATAGGCAAGGACTGCCTGAATGGAATCTGCCTTTCTGTACTACAGAGGGTTGGCCCTAAGGGAATCCCTTTCTATTATGGCTGAGCTATCCCACCCACTACTTAAGTCAAGGGGATGGCTGATACCTGAGAGGTTAAAGGCAGCTGCCTAGTGAATAACCAGGCATCACAAGGTTTGATTAAACAAAGTACCATTTATTCTGGGTATAATAACTTTGATTCACTTAAACAATGCTTCTCCTTTCACCTTCCAGAGAGTAACATAATTAAACCAAAAGTATTTCTTGGCTTCCTACTCAATTACATAACAGAAAGTTAACTAGAATCATACCTTGTAAGAAAATACCTTATACCACATACAAGCTTCCTTTAAACACATCTTCTTCCTCTATTACTACTGTCCCAGACTTACTACTCCCAAGCTTCCAGCTGGGTTACCTCAGGGCTACTCTTTACACCCAACAGCAGTTCCCCAATCCAGTGGCATAGTCAGAAGGCAATTTTTGGGTGGGCTAGTGGGTAGGTTGAGTGGACATGCATTTCTTCTTCCCTCCTCCCCCCCCCCCCCCCCCCACCACCACCATCATGAACTTAAAAAATTAAATACTTTTGCAGGTGAAGATCCCTAGCTCGCCGACCTATGTTGTGAAAAACACAGCAGTAAAAAGCAGGGCTTCAAGTCACTGACACCGGCACCACAGGCATGCTCAGTTCACATATATGTTCAGCTCTCATGCATGAACAGAACATGCATGAGAAGTGAGTATTCCCACGGTGCTGGTATTAGTGGTTTGGAGCACCAGCATTGACTGCCATGGTTTTCTGACTGGGTTTGACAGACTGTGGATGTCTTCAGTTGGTGAGGACTTGGAGATCCCTGTCAACTATGTGAATGATGCACCTAGAGGTGCCAACTTTTTTCAAGATAAACTGGGCACCTGCCACCCCCCTGCTCCACCACTTTTCTGCTCCTTGTCGCATCCCATTCTGTCCTCAACAAGAAACTGCAGTGAGGGCAGTAGTACAGGATTCAGCACCTGCAGGCCACATTGAGGGCTTGGAGGGAACAGTACAACAGCTTGCACTTTTAACCCCCAATGAACCACAGCTCCCTTCATAGTCCCTCAGCATACATAGGCTTCCTCCATCTGGGAAGAAACAGGCTTCTGCACTACAACTACTAGTAGGTGCAGCTTCCTTCAAAGCCTCTCTTTCACATCCTGTTTTCAGCTACCCCTCCCCCAAGACTCTTGTTGCGTTTGGCTAAAGGGATTTTTGCTGGCATATTTCTCAATTAAGGACTTATTTTAACCTTTGTTTCTGCTTCTCTTTTGGACCCTTGAGATTTAACTGGGTATAGCAACTAGTTAATTCTTATATACATTTATATCTATGTCATCCCCTGGTAAATTGTTATGTTATAACACATCTTATAACCTGCCATATACCTTATCAGTTCAAGGTGGGTTACAAAAACTAAGAGACCAGATCCAAGCTTTCTGGGAATTACAATAACAAATTCAAACACTAAAAAGCATATACTCTCCAGATACAACAATTAAGGCTCAGTTTGCAGAAACAAAAACATTTTCAGATCCTTCCTAAACAATACATAATGTTGACACCATCGCCAGAATAAAAGAAGCAAATTCCATATTGAAGCCATCTGATAATAAAGTGATGCAGAAAATTGATTTTAAAGCAGTAACACTGGGAAATTGTAAGAAAAATTGATTTCATGTATAAGATCTATGAAGGAAATTCACTAAGTCCATCATAAACCAAGGAGCTCCACCCGACTAGATCTTATATACCATTATACACACTTTACATTGAATACATTCTTTGATTGGCAATCAAAGTAATTTCGAACAGCATTTCTTCACTGAATCATAGTGTGTCAAACCATAAATCAATCTAATAATCTCCTGGAACAACCATTAGAGCCAAGTTATAGTAATCAAATCTGGCCAGCAAAAGTGCCTGAACAGTCTAAAAATTTCATTTACAAAATATTTCTTAATGGTCCTAAGTTTTCTCAACATAACATAAATTTTCCTTAAAATCATTGAAACATAAGGTTGCATTGAGTTTGAAAATGTCCTCAGGGTATTACTAGACTGTTGTAGAACTCTCCAGAGTCACTGGAGGGAGGGAGAGCAGTAATGGATGGGAGAGGGAGAGCCCAGTCCAGTGGGAGGTTTAGGAGAGAGCAGTTGGCAATAGGTGTCATAGTTGTAAGTAGGGTTACCCTATTTTGTCCCCCAAAAAGGAGGACACATGCCCCACCCTGCCCCACCACACACCCCACCCCTTTCACACCCACCCCACCCCTTCACGCCCTTGCTCCGCCCCGTCACATTTTCCCCTCCCCCCGTCACACACCCCGTCACCCCCCCTCCCCGTCACCCCTCTCCCCTTACTACTGCCCTGGTGGTCTAGTGACCTCTTCGGGGCAGGAAAGAGCTCCCTCTTTCCTGCCTGGAGCGCTGCCCTGCATGCATCCTTCCTGTTGGTGATCGTGGTGCCGATTCAAAATGGCTGCCAAGAGTTGAAGTCTCGTGAGGTCACTTCAACTCTCGGAGGCCATTTTGAATCAGCGCCGAGATCACCAACAGGAAGGATGCATGCAGGGCATCGCTCCGGGCAGGAACGAGGGGGCTCTTTCCTGCCCTGAAGGTGGAAGAGGTCACTAGACCACCAGGGCAGTAGTAACTAAGGGGAGGGGAGGCCAGCAATCTGCCCATTTGCCCACCCACTAGCCTGCCCGTTTGTCCAGAAATCTGGGCAGATTGGCAAAACCCGCCTGGTTGCCCGGACATGTCCTCAAAAAGAGGACATGTCTGGGTAAATCCGGACATATGGTAACCCTAGTTGTAAGGTAATAAAAGCACATGGTCTTTGGTTGCACCTGCCAGGCCCTGTGAGGAGAGGCCCAATAACCTAAGGCTAAATAAAGAGGAAGTTTTTGCCAACAAAGCATTAACTGGAGAGTGAGGAGTGCTCTGGATGGTAGAAAGGATTAACCCAGCTTGGAAGCAGAACAGGAAAGAGCCTGTTCGGTACCAGAGGTAGCAGTTCATGGAAGTGCCCCTCTGGAGGAAGGACAGACAGGGAGGTCTGATCCTGAGTGGGTCTGGCAGTTGGATAAAGCCCAGTGGGACAGTTTGCTGCAGAAAGTGCTACAAGTCCAGCCTTGGATTGTTCTGCCAGAGAGGATGGGTATTGGAGGACTGGTGGTGCTGTAAATAAATAAATACTTGAGGATCCATAAAGAGCCTATTAATTAAGTAGTTAAGATTTGACTGTGGAGGCTAGAGCCCAGTTTAAGCCTTGTACTCATATTCATAAGATTCTAAATGGCTTAGTGCCCTTTTATCTTTGTGACTGGGTTAGTGTGCTTCATATTAATTCCTTTTATAATATTCATAATTTAATGCTTTTGCATTTCCATCTGTTCCTTTACTGTCAATTAGTTGTACCTTGGAATTCATTACCCTTTGGAATTTTCACAAATTTTAACCATTTGATATTTTGAAAAACTAAAAATTTGCCCCCCTGTTTACTAAGCCATGCTACTGGCTGCCATGCGCTAATACAGACACAGCCCATTCACTTTGAATGGGCAATGTCAGTATTGCCACTTGGCAGCCGCTAATACAAATTAGTAAACAGGGAGATTGCTTGAAAAGTTTTAATTAACCTATTAAATGATTTTAGTTATTGTGCAATATGTAATTCCTAACTTATCTTTGTCAGCAACTCAGTATAGTAACCTGCATTGAACTGTTTAGGTATATGCGGGCTAGAAAGTATCGACCTGCTTATCCGACATTGCTGCCTGGATGTCCAACCACCACCTGAAACTGAATATGGCCAAGACGGAGCTCATTGTCTTTCCACCCAAACCCACCTCTCCTCTCCCTCTACTCTCTATCTTAGTTGACAATACCCTCATCCTCCCTGTCTCATCTGCCTGCAACCTCGGAGTCATCTTCGACTCCTCTCTCTCCTTCTCTGCGCATATCCAGCAGACAGCCAAGACCTGTCGCTTCTTTCTCTATAACATCAGCAAAATACGCCCCTTCCTCTCTGAGCACACCACCCGAAACTCTCATCCACTCTCTGATTACCTCTCGCCTTGACTACTGCAACCTACTCCTCACTGGCCTCCCACTTAGCCATCTATCCCCCCTTCAATCCGTTCAGAACTCTGCTGCGTGTCTTATCTTCCGCCTTGACTGATATGCTCGTATCACCCCTCTCCTCAAGTCACTTCACTGGCTCCCGATCAGGTACCGCATAGAGTTCAAGCTTCTCCTACTAACTGCACTCGATCTGCAGCCCCTCAATACCTCTATATCCTCATCTCCCCTTACACTCCTACCCATAACCTCCGTTCACAGGACAAATCCCTCCTCTCAGCGCCCTTCTCCACCACTGCCAACTCCAGGCTCTGCTCTTTCTGCCTCGCCTCACCCTATGCTTGGAATAAACTCCCTGAGCCCATACGCCAAGCCCCCTCCCTGCCCATCTTCAAATCCTTGCTCAAAGCCCACTTCTTCAATGTCGCCTTCGGCACCTAACCATGATACCTCCATTCAGGAAATCTAGACTGCCCCAATTTGACTGACTGTATTTTGTGTCCTTTTTGTGTCCTTTAGACTGTAAGCTCTTTTGAGCAGGGACTGTCTTTCTTTGTTTAATTGTACAGCGCTGTGTAACCCTAGTAGCGCTTTAGAAATGTTAAGTAGTAGTAGTAGAAGCGATGCATAACATAACATAACCAAGAGTCTTGGACTGACACGAAAACCTCTTTCAGCAAACTGAACTGTTTTGATATTGAGTGAACTGGTTTGTTACAAGATGGAGTGTGAAGAGAGTGAAGTTATTTTGCTCCCAGACTGATAAAGAAAAAAAGTAAAAGTGTGACTTAAAATCCTATAGCCTACCAGGATGAAGCCTGGCCCCGGCCTCTGCTCAGCTCAGCAAGAAAGTTTTAGTAGTTATCTGAAGAGCTGACTGGTGCCTGGAACTTTGTGGTGAGACCATGGAGTTACATATGTATAGACTGAGTTGCTGGTCATATCAACCCCTGACCTTCCTTCCAGAAGGACGTGTAACTCTTGTTTGGCCTGGTGAGCATCAGGTGAGCTACTTTAATAATTTTTTAATAGGTTGTAGGTGAGTCATAGCCAGGACAATCTTGAGTTGGGAGGCCGATTGGCACAGTAATCCACTCAGCACTCTACTTTCATCCAATGATGCAATCCAGGATAGAATTTAATTTCTGAATCCAAAGGTTCAATTAACCTTGGATTCTTTAGGTAACAACAAGGGACAGTGCTTAACAGCAACTATAGAAGCATAGATAAAAAAAAAAACCAAACAATAATTTGAAACACAGTTTCAGTCAACTCTCCTTATGGTCATTCTCGCTCTCTTTTGGTAGAGGTCCTTGGCAAAGGTCCTTTCACAGTTTTACTCTCTCTGGGCACCTTCTCCACAGGGAAGCTGCTCTGTAAATCTGTTTTAGTTAGGTATGGTCCTCTGAGTCTTTTTGTACAAAGTCTTTAGTAGGTGGTCCCTTCCTAGTGGGAGCTCAGCAACTGGAGCTCTTTATCCTTGTGGATCTTCTGGGATTCTCCTCTATCCCCTCCTGTTCCTCCAGGCTTAATTTTTCATAATTTCTTCCTTATCCCTTTGGAAGGCTATGGTGGTAGACTGGATCCCCATCCTAGCTTTTACCTGTGACCAGTACAGCAACTTTATAGGCTTTATTCATGCTTTCTATTCCTTCTCTCTCCAGGTCCAGTGGCTCTGTGTGCTAAAGACCCTCTTCCCTTAGTGGGAATAGTGCAGTGGCCAGGGAAGCAGGATACAAAGGCAAGGAAATTCCACATGGGCTTGGTATTAAGGGGTAGCTCCTCCTACCACTGTCATCTGGTGTTCCATAGAAACAGAGAAAAGTGTAGGAAGATAAAGACCATAGAGAACCTACATACTTGTCCCACGCTCTCTTGAATTCAGATACTGTTTTCATCTCCACCACTTCCACTGGGAGGCTGCTCCCAGGGTCGGTGCTAGGGTCTCTGGTGCCTCCCTGCAAGCTATCAGTTTGCGCCCCCCCCCCCCCGGTCCAGCATCTCCTTTCTCTCTCACCTCTTCTCCCACCCCACCCCCTTTTTTCAGCCCAGTGCCTTAAAAGGTGAAGAACAAAAGTCTATTATTTTTTATTTGACAGCTTTTTATTTATTCGAAAGCTTCCCATATGTAGAAATAAATATCATGAAATAAAATTGAATATCACTAAAACTGCTTAAAAAATGATTGTAGCTGGTGGAAACAGCACTAATAAAGGCTATATTTTGTGCTCCTTTTTCTACACTGTTCTATACAATACAGTATGGCCAAATTTCAGTGAGGATATCCTGTTTACTGATGGGCTCATCTTAACTGTTGCTGTAATCTGTCTTGGGAAGCCTGGTGTTATAAAGATTGGAAGTAAAATTAAACTCTCCTTTCATTGGGGCACATGGAATCACATCTTCACCTCATCTCTTTTGTACAAATGGATTATTCTGTTTTGAGAATGTTTCAGGGACAAGTGGTTTTCATAAGTCAAAATAATAAAAATATTTTATTTCATGCAGAACTCTCACTTGCTTTAAATTCTTGTGGGGACGGGTTAAATTCTTGCGGAGATGGGTAAGATTCCAGGGGAAACGGGCAGGGATAGGTAAGATTTCTGTCCCCGTGCAACTCTCTATTCCAAACCTATTCTGGGGGCCCCAAGGCCAGTCAGCTTTTCAGGATCTCTGCAACAAATATGTATGATATAAATCCACATGCACTGGAGACCCAGCACATACAAATGATCTCATACAAATACATATTAATTTTGGAGATCCTGAAAACCTGACTGGCTGTGAGGTTCCTTCACATTTATCCTGAGTTTTTGAATTCCCTTCAGACTTTGTCTCCACTACTTCCTTCAGAAGTTCCTTCTATGAATCCACTACTTTTTCTGTGACAAAGCATTTCCCAATATTGCTCCTTAGTCCACCTCCTTAGTGCTTGATAAGATGATCCCTAGTTCTGTTGCTCCCTTTCCTTTACAAAAGGTTAGTGTGAATGTCTGGATCATAGAACCCGACTGAAAGCAGGATCTTCAGTTTTTGCCAAAACCAAATTTGCGATCGAAATTGGCTGCTGCAGTCACCTATGTTGACAAAATTATGAGGAGTGGGGGTGGCAAAAACAGCAAATAATCCGGTCCAGATGGAGCACTATGGTTGGCAAGGATTCCCATGCTCCACCAACCAAAGAGAAAACTGAGTTAGCTAGGTGGGGTTGACACCTCCCAAGAACTCTTCTTTCTTCTCCTTAATGCTGGCACTCCAAGCTTACTTGCCTCTCCCTACTGATCTTCCTTCTTTTTCTTATACGGTCAGTTCTGCCAACATATTCAGAACAAGTGATCATGGGACTAGTGCTTCCTGCTGCTGATTTTATAATGCATCAGGACGTAATGGCCCTATGTCCATGCTCAGAGTACCAGTATTAAGGAGAAGCACTTGGGAGCCTCCAACCCTCTCCCCTCACTCCTCAGTTGACTCAATTTCTTCTTTGGCTGGTGCAACATTGGAATCCCTGGCAACCATGCTTCTCCATCTGGCCAACATTATTTGCTGTTTTTGCTGCCCCCCATTCCCCCTCCCCCCCCCCCCACCATAATTTTGACACCACAGATGACTGCCTGGTTTGCCAAGTGGAAGGGCCAAGTCTGTTGCCACCATCACCTAAAATGGACTTGCCACTCATATGAAGAGGAAGACTAGCAGACAACCAGCTAGAAATCTGTGAACAGGGCTAGTTAAAGAGCTATTGTTATTACTTTGATGGTAATTTTCTTGTCTCTGTGTCATCTCCTGGGAAATGACAGAAATGGAGGGACTAGATGAGAGAACAGAGTAGTCCTGTTCTGTCTGCTCCAGTCTCACCCTCTTCCCCTCTGATCTCGGCAGGCTGCTGCCAAGGAAAGGAGGGGCTAGATGGAGTAGAGAGCAGAAGGCTGTTCTTTGCAGGGCATGAGCTAATGGAGTTGGGGGGGCACTGCACCAGTGCTGTGTGATGAGACTAAGGACAATTCAGAACAGCATTAGAACCTGGTGATTGTCCCTGCTATTAATCATTTACAGCTCAATATTCAGGCAGCAGCTCCTGTTCTCCAGAGATGTGTTACTGAAGAATGTCTTGGTGCTATCTAGATAGTGCAGGGCACAGCAGAGTTTGAGCAGCCTGTTATCCAGATGGTGGCGATATTTAGCAAGTGTATCCGTCTAACTAGCCACATAACTTAGAACAGCAAAAAGGCAGTGATGAAAATCGCTGTTATCTGAATAGCTCTGGCACTGACTGCCCTATCAGGATATTCAGTGCTGGTCACTATTCAGACATCTGGATGGTTTTTTTCTGTGGTGGCCAGCGTCCAAAAACATGCCAACTGCAAAGGCTAAATATTGACCTGTTGATTACCATTAGAACTATTATCTAGTTTTCATCCTTTAGATAGAGAATGCATGACTGTACAGGTTTTTAATTATGTCTATGAATTCCCACCCAGTTTCTACTATGATAACTGAATATTAGAGATGTTTTGCATACGTGCTTCCTTTTTGTTTGAAAATAATCTCCTTTTTTTTTATTTTCCAGGTCCTACTTGGGGTTGTAGCACTTTCGGTTGTAGATCAGTTAATCCAGCCCTGGGCAATGTGTGTACAATAATAGAAGAAACATCATTTTGTTGCAATTCTTTGCTTGAACATGTTTTGATTGCGATCAGGACCTGCCTTCATTTATGTTTGAAACTGTGTCCTCTGCTTTCTTTGCCATAATTAGGATTCGGGCCTGATCCAGGAGTATCTGCATCATTTCTGAAACCTGAGCTCATGTGCGGTACTTGAGGACAGTTTATATCTGCTTCTACTATGGCTGTGTGTCCTTGAGAGCCTTGGCCATTTTTCTTTATCTGCACACTGCCCTTGTGGCAGGAGAAAATAATTGGTTTTAAAATCCTACTGCCATTTCCAAACTGAATTATGAAATATTTTTTTCTAAGCTCATATTGAGTTATACTTGAGTGCGGTTGTCAGGCCTGGATTTATAGGCAAACTTTGGGTGCCAGCAAATTTCCTGCTCTGCACATAACAATCTAGCACTTTGTAAATGAAGGGCCCTGCCTTCCATGGGTAGCAGTGCACCTTGCAGTACTCGAAATGTTTATAATAGTAGAGATCTACACTTCCTTGCATCTAAATGTGGGGTGTTGATGCACTTTTTATTTTTTTTTTTTAATGAATCATATTGTTCAGCTTGAATTTAAGAATGAACCAGTTTATTAGATGCACTGCTTTCAAGTGGAGAGAGCCTGCCTGTCCGACTATCTGTTTGCAGGTGTACATTTGTTTGTGAGTGTGCAAACAGCCTATGGCTGGCATAGGTGTGTCTGAATTTTATGTAAATGTTTAACCTGTTACGTTATCCTATAACAAATATACATCTACAACTGGATAATTTTTTGAGCGATAAAGCAGGATGTTTTTATATATGAGGTAACCACTCGCCTCCACCTATCCTCCTCGCCTCTTTCCTCTACACATAATTGATTTGCTTGCTTTATTTTTTGTCTATTAGAGTGTAAGCTCTTTGAGCAGGGACTGTCTTTCTTCTATGTTTGTGCAGTGCTGCGTACGCTTTGTAGCGCTATAAAAATGCTAAATAGTAGTAGTAATAGGTAGATTGGGATAATTTGAGTCATATAATAGTTTGTACAAACTGTGAAAGGCCAGATTATACTCACACATTTTTCTTTTTTGCCCTTTGGTTTCCATTTTGTCCCCCTCAAATTTAATAAGGCATTGTCATTCACAATAACTCTTCTTTTATTAAAAAAAATATACTGGCTATTTTATGGTTTTACTAGTAAAAAAGGCCCGTTTCTGACACAAATGAAACGGGCACTAGCAAGGTTTTCCTCGGAGTGTGTATGCTTGGGAGAGTGTATGTGAGAGTGACTGTGTGAGAGACAGAGTGAAAGTGTGAGTGTGTGTGTGAGAGAGAGAGTGAGTCTGGGTGTGAGTGTGTTTGTGAGAGAGTGTGTGTGTGAGAATGAGTGTGTGTGCAAGTGTGTATGTGAGACAGTGTGAGAGAGAGTGTGTGTGTGTGCGAGAGAGTGTGTGTGAGACACACAGATTCTCTGTGAGAGTGAGTGAGTGACTGTGTGGCACATAGAGTGAATGTGATACAGTGTGAGACAGAGTGTGTGAGAGTGAGAGTCAGAAAGACATTGTATATGAGAGAGTGTGAGCCCTGCCCTCCCAATCCATGCCCATCTGTCCCCTGCCCCCTCCATTCATCCTTTTCCAGCAATTCCCCTCTCTCCGAGCCCTGCCCTCCCAATCCTTGCCCATCCATGCTCCTCTGTCACCTGCCCCCTCCATTCATCCCTATCCAGCAATTCCCCTCTCTCCGAGCCCTGCAATCCATATCCATCCATGCCCATCTGTCCCCTCCATTCATCCCTATCCAGCAATTCCCCTCTCTCCGAGCCCTGCCCTCCCAATCCATGCCCATCCATGCTCCTGTCACCTGCCCCCTCCATTCATCCCTATCCAGCAATTCCCCTCTCTCCGAGCCCTGCCCTGCAATCCATATCCATCCATGCCCATCTGTCCCCTCCATTCATCCCTATCCAGCAATTCCCCTCTCTCCCTGAGGCCTGCCCTCCCAATCCATGCCCATCCATGCTCCTCTGTCCCCTGCCCCCTCCATTCATCCCTTTCCAGCAATTCCCCTCTCTCCCTGAGCCCTGCCCTGCAATCCATATCCATCCATGCTCCTCTGTCCCCTGCCCCCTCCATTAATCCTTTTCCAGCAATTCCCCTCTCTCCCTTCCATGACCCCCCCCTCGCATCCATGCTCCTCTCTCTCCCATGTCCCAGCCTGGCCCGCCCTCTTTCCGCCCCCCCTTCGCATCCATGCTGTCGTTTCTCCCCTGCCCTCCCGCTCCCATTTTTCAACTTTACTGCCCACCCTCTTCTCTCCCCCCAACATCCCTTTTTTTTTTTCTTTTTAAATTTACCTCCGTGGCGGTTCTGGCAGCGCAGCGTCAGGGAAGGAGGCGGCGCTCCCGACATCTAGCCTTCCCTTCGCTGTGTTCCGCCTTCTTCTGAAAGGCGGAACACAGCAAAGGGAAGGCTAGAGACATCGGGAGCGCTGCCTCCTTCCCTGACGCTGCCGGAACCACCACCACGTAGGTAAATCCGTTTGGTTTTTTTTCCGCCCTCGACGTCATGACGTTTGACGCAAGGGCGGGGCAGAGACGGCTGGCTCGCTTCACACCATGAATCCACGAACCCTTCAGGGAGTGTTTGAGTGACTTCAGAACGTTGTCTTCATCAGAACGTTCACGGTGCGTTTTATTATATTAGATATATATATATATTTTTTTAATTGTAAAGCACTTTGATAGCTTTTTGGCCCAAAGTGTGAGCAGATATTTTAAATAAAATAATAAAATGGTGGAATAACTGAGTAGGATACTTCTTTTTCTATTTGTTGCCTGTTTTCACTTATTACCGAGTATGTTTAAAAATCATAACATAAATTAAGGAGCCCTATGAAACACTCAAGTTCTTCTTCTGGTCCATCTCCAACCCAGCCTCCTCTTTTCTAGAAGGTATGTATGAGCCATAGGAGACCTTACTACTCTTAAAGTCATAGGATTCCTCTTCTGCTTGTTCCCATCAAACTCAATAAGGTTCATATGCTCAACTGATGCAGCAGTGGTCCCAGAGACTCAACCTGGTTCTCAGTCAAAACTTTGGATAGGGTTTTGACTACTTCCATGAGAACAGAATAGCAGGAAGGAGGCTGAGGTTTTATGTAAATTACTGGTCCCTTACAATATTCGACCATTGGGTTCTCAAGATTGTTCACCATAGATACAGAGCTCACCTATTTGAGTAATCACCAAATTGCCCAACAGGAGTATCTTAAACTCTCAGCATCAATAAACACTTACCAGCTAGCTCTTCTCCCTCTTAGATGCTAAAGTGGTCAAACACGTTCCATTAATCTAACCATTAGCAAAGTCAGGTTCAAGTTCCACTGTCAACCCTTGTGATCTACTTAGGGGATCTTTTACTAAGAGGCCGTAGGGCTACTGCGCAGCAAAACAGCACTTCCACTGGGTGACCCCAGGCATCCAGCAGTAGTTTTGTTTAAGCCATGCACCATTTCTTGCACAAGAAAATAATTTTGTATTTTCTAGCACAGGAGATGAGATGAGGAGATGATTGGTCTGACCCAGTATGGCTATTCTTATGTTCAGTTAATAGGGCAATGAATAGGATTATCAAGTAATTGACCTGAGACGACCTTTGGACAATAGAGAATGAATAAAGATAGTAGGTTTGCCCGCCAACCAGTATAGTAAGTGGCCAACATTAAAATCTTAAACTTAATGCAGCTGCTGATTGAGAAACCAGTGCTGTCTGAAAAGTAATACAGACACATAGCTGGACTTTCTTGTATTAAATAACTTGACTGCTACATTCTGAGCCAGCTGTAGCCTTTTTAATTGATATAGCGGAAGCCCAGCTAGTAAAAGGAATTACAATAATCAAGCTGATGTATTACTTAGGCATGTAACAAGAGTATGCAGAGCTCTAGAATCCACATATGGTTTGAGTGATCAAATCTTCCTGAGAAAGAAAAATTAGCTACTATCCAACAGAGAAATATAAGGTTCATATGAGAGACTTTTATCACAGATAACTCCTATTGACCTTACACAGATTATTTTTTATTGGGAGTATCTTTGATCTGCAGCTGAAAGGGAAGTGGTCATCCAAAGTGCCACTGATTTTTGAGGATTAAAAATTAGCTTATTTGAGGAAATCCAATCTGTTACATGGACTGTAAATGGTGATACTGACCCCAAACCGGATGGGCATGACCTCTGCCCCCTCCCAGCCAGTGTTCGGGCTCCTTTACCCTATTTTGCAAAGTATAATCTAAATAAAAAATGGGAACCATTCTAATGCTCAAGTTACATTGTAGTACTTTTAAAAACAAACAGGAGGAAATATTTTTTCACTCAACAAATAGTTACGCTCTGGCACTCTTTGCCAGAGAATGTGGTTAGTGTACCTGAGTTTTATAAAGGATTGAAAAAGTACCGGGAGGAAAAGTCCATAGTCTGCTATTGAGATAGACATAGGGACGCCACTGCTTATCCTTGGGATCAGTAACATAAATCTTGTTACAATTTGGGATTCTGTCAGATACTTGTGACTTGAAGTGGCCACTGCAGGACGCAGGATACTGGGCTAGATGGACCACTCGTCTGACCTAGTATAGCTATTCTTAAGTAGTTTTGTTATTTGTGCACATTTCAGTAAGAATAAAAAGCTGATAATTTTTTTCACACATTATCACAAACCTCCTTGCTCAGAAGGTATCTAATCACATCTGCATGGACTTGGGAACTTAGAGAAACATTTTCAATAAAACATCCAAGACCTAGTTGGACGTTTTGCTAGAAAAGTTCAAAAATTGAGTAGTGAACACAGACATTTTGGAACCTTTTTCCTAGACCATTTTATGCTCATTGTGCTTTTCTTTTGGGACCATTTTAGAAAATAAAGTCAGCCCCCCCCCCCCCCCCGAAACAGTCATTGAGATAACTGGGGACCACCATTCTTAGTAGACTGGCAACATAGACATCCCAGAAGAGCAGTGGGGCACCCTAAAGAGCTCTGCCGTAGACATCCCATAAAAGGTCCCAGGTACACATCTCACCATAAACCCCCAGGAGCAGAAAAATACCTACTGTACCTCACTATATACCACTACACTAGTTCTAAGCCTGCAGGTATACTAACTTTTGGAAAGAGACAATGTTCTACCATAAGCGTAACAGAGTGGTTTATGAGCCTGGGTCCCTTTCGCTGCAGTCCACTGCACTTACCACTAGGCTACACCTGGGACCTGATTGCTGTTCCAATAAGAATGGCATCATAGCTGAAGCAGTCATAGAGCCTGTTATATACTGTCACATCTTACGGGGCTGGGTTGGGGGTCAGTGACCACTGGGAGAACAAGGGGTGTTATGCCTTAATCCCTCTAATGGTCATTTAGGGCACACTTCTGGCTGAAATCATTTAGGCAGTTTCAGTTGAAACAGAAAAAAGCAAGTTAAGCTGGCCTCTATTATGCACAAGCAATGACACCAGCACTATGACTGGTGTTAAGAGCATCTGCCTTCTTTTTGCTGTGGGTGTATATATATATATATACACATATATACACACACACACAAACACACACATATACAAATATATATACACACATATACATATATATAGACATACATACTCAATTAAGCATTCTATAAAGGAAAATAGGCACCTACAGTATGTCACCCCGTTACAGAATCACCTTGCACATGCATTGTAGACACAGAGTGGTCCAAGTTTTCTCAAAATTAAAAATGTAAAATAATTAAAAAAAAAAGGTTAGTGTTCAAAAAATTACAAGAGAAAAAGACAATATCTGGAAAAGCATAAAATACAAGCGAAAGACGAAAACAAGCTATAATACCTAGACAACCTCAAAGAAACTAGGAAGGTAGTCAGGACAGTAACAAAACAAATGGAAGAAAAAAACAGGTAGTACTATAAAACAGGGCTGGGAAGGGGGAGGAAAACATTTTTCAAGTTTATTATTAGCAGCAGGAGGATGTGCAAACAAGGAATTATGAGACTCAACATTAAAAGGGAGGTATAGTTTCCCCAGGAAGTGTGGGGTAAAATATCAGGGAAAAAGATATGTATTCTTTGATTTCAGACAGTTACTGGAGTTGATCTAGTCACAGGATCTCAGGCAGGGCAGCAACCGCAGGGGGAGATCAAGTTGGTCCTCCTCTTTAGGTAGTGAGAATTAAAGTTTTTTTTTCAAGAACAGGGTGGATTATGTGTATCAGTTTAGAGTGCTATGTCCTGTTACTTTTGGTTATTTTTTCAGCTCCGACTCCTCCTCCCCCCCTTGTCCTGCGCTTTGAAGTGATTGAAGGAGTTTCAGTTTCATTAATGATTTCCCTTTTTAAAACTAGTTACTTTCAGAGGAGATAAGGCAAAGGTGCTAATTTTCAAAGCAGACATCTCAAATATTCATAAAAAGGTCCATCTGACAAAAATATCCAAACTTCAATTTTTGAAAGGCATGTTATGGGTGTGGTTAGGGTAGGCCTAGGAAGGGCCCAATTTTAGGTCATCCAACAGCAATGATCAAACAGGAAGAAACATCCAAGTAAAAAAAGAAGGGAATCCTAAGTTAGACCTGTTCCAATCATGTCCATGGTATAAAAAGGTGTCCTGACCGAGAAGCTGACCTACTGTAAGGATTAAGGCATGACCCCCTCATTAATCTCCCCCCATGGTTACCGTCTCCCTCCCTCCCCCCTGAAAATGATAGCAGGCAGGAAAACAAGGCTCCCTGACAACATACAGACCAAAATACAGCAGCAAGACTTATTTTTGGCAAATCTCGATTTGAATGTGCAACACCTCTTCGAGAAAAACTTCATTGGCTCCATATCAGAGAACGTATCAACTTCAAGGTCCATACATTAATCCATAAGATTATCCACGGTGAATCTCCAAGCTATATGCTTAATCTGATTGACCTTCCCACCAGAAACATGTCTGAAACTTCATGTACTTACCTCAACCTACATTACTCCAATTGCAAAGGACTCAGATATAAAACCTATTATGGATCCAATTTTTCCTTCTTAGGCAGCCAACTCTGGAATGCCCTCCCCAGACCTATCAGATCAATCAGTGACTATCTACCCTTCCAGAAATCACTAGAAAACCCATCTTTTCAAGCAAGCCTATCCTAATGACCCAAACTAATCTTATGAACCCTACTACCCAACACATATCCAGGAGACAATGACCTAGACTACTACTTCCACCAAAATTCCCTATGGCACTCCTGACACTTATCCTGTAACCCATCCCTCTCCCGCCTCCTCCACCCCTCTTCCAATGTTCACCTACCCTTGCTCATACCTCTCCTACTCTCTTCACCCCTGTCCTTCTCTACCTACCTATCTCTTTTGTTATTCTGCTATACTTTTTTATTTTCTTTATCAATATTCTGTAATCCCTATTACTATGTATGCCGCATTGAACCTGCTTTGAGTGGGAAAGCATGGGGTACAAATGTAATAATAAATAAATAAATCAGGTACTTTGTGCATTCTGAACACAGCAGCAAACAGGTCTGAAGGGTAGCCTTGTGGTAAGCACAGTGGACTGTAAACCAAGGAACCCGAGTTGAAATCCCATTTCAACTTTTTTTTTTACCTTTAAACATGAGCCCTCCAGAACCAGAGATATACCCAATGTACCTAAATATTGAAGACACCTACAAGCCTGAGGGCTATTGAGGTGGTGCATATTCATGATAAAGTAGGCATTCCCATGTCTCTGGAAGCTCTATGCCTAAAATAGAGTTGCAGTAGAATATGAACCTGGGTGCCCTGGATTAAAGTTCACTGCACTACTACTACTAAACATTTCTAGAGCGCTACTAGGGTTACGCAATGCTGTACAGTTTAACAAAGAAGGCCAGTCCCTGCTCAAAGGAGCTTACTTTGATCTTGTTTGCAATCTCATGTAATTCTTTGATGAATAGGATATAAATTGTATCATCAGTATATATGAATACTGAAAACCCGTTTGATTCTAGCAAATGGCCTAAAGGGATCACCATAATGTTAAACAAAATAGGTGACAGAGGAGAACCCTGTGGCACTCCACTATAAAGAAACCCATGATGACAAGATAGTACCCAGCTGCTTAACTTGGTAAGACCTGGATTTGAAAAATCTAGAGAACCATTTCAAGAGAGTTCCACAGATTCCATAACAGTCAAGTATGTTTAAAAAGGGAAGTCATTATCTACTGTATCAAATGCACTAGACATGTTGAATTGGAGAATTAAAACTTTGTTGCCTAATGTAGTAAGAACAGTTTCAGTACTATAAGAGGGCCTGAAACCTGATTGATTTTTTACGTAGAATTGAATGAAGCTGAAGCAGTGGCGTAGCCAAGGGTGGGCTTCCCCACCAGCCGAAAACTCCCAACAACTGTCCCTCCTGCATACTTTGTAAATAGCAGATCTTCACCTGCAGTGAGCAGTGACTGATGCATACTGTTCACACCAGCCCCATAGCCTTTGCTTTGATGTATTCTTGCCTAGGCAGAAACAGGAAGTTGCATCAGAGGGAAGGGTATGGAGCCAACATCAGCAGTGTGTATTAGTTGCTGCCCGTTGCCGGTGAAAATCTGCTATTTAAAAGGTATGCGGGAGAGGGAGGATATTTGAGAGACCAGATGGCATGCAGGTGAGAAAAGGAGAGACCACATCATCTGTGGGATGAGGCAGGGTTCTTCTGCCCACCCATCTTGGGCCCAGGCCCACCCAAAATTGGGTGTCTGGCTACGCCCCTGAGCTGAAGATATTCTATTATTAGCTGATGAGTGACTAGCCCCTCCAAAACTTTAACTAATAGAGGTATTAAGGCCACAATAATGGAAACAATACTAATTTGACTATTTTCTGGGTTCGGACTTAAGATGAATGAATCACGTGGTATATTCCCTACTTGCAATGGTAGAACAAAGTTGGACTTGAATGTAGGTGATCAATTAAAACCTTAGGAACTGGTTTCAAGAGATAATTAGGACAGGAGTCAAGCAAACACTGTGATTTGGTATATTTGCGAAGGAAATGATTGACTTGGTCCAATTTGATAGGTTGAAAAATCAACCAAATTCTATTCATAGATGAGCAAAAGGGTGATTGATTTTGTAAATTAAGGAAATGCTCTGATGAGATGGAAGTTTTTTTTTTTAAATTTTAGTTATTTTCTTGGCACTGTGAGTGAGCAGAAACTCCAAACTTGAGAACTGATCTCTTCCATACAAAATATTCTCAAATTATTGCATCTTCTAATATTTTTGGTCAACTCCATGTTTATTTTACTTAAATCATTATACTCATGACTTACATGCATAATCAGTGGTTTTATTTATTTGTTACATTTGTATCCCACATTTTCCCACTTATTTGCAGGCTCAATGTGGCTTACATAGTACCATAAAGGCGATTGCTAAGTCCGGTATGGAAACAAATACAATTTGATGTTAGGTCAGGTAGGTTGGTATATTCAGGTACATAGGGATTGAGGGTAGGAAGGAATATATAGTGTACAGTACAGTCTAAAGTTTTGCTGTGTTGCAGAGTTGATGCATCTAATTTAGGTCGTTGGGGAATGCTTTTCCATTTACATTATAAAAGTGCCCTGTCTCTTTATAAAATACTGGTATAAGCAGCAAAAGTCGCACTTCTGTAGCAGGCACAGACATTTACACCTGCTTCCAAGCAAACGTAATGCCATGCCTACATTATTCAAGTTTGCACAAAGATTAATGCAAACTACACCCAAGCTTCACCCAACCCCTGCCTACCAGTAAGGCACACACCAGCATGCTATGGTGAATAATTTTACAGTGGTCTGTATTTTATAAGATGCCATTTAAGTATTAATATTACAACTATGCTCTTCTTCCTCTACTCAACTAAGGCTACAGCAGAATTTAGATTAGTTTTAGCATTTGTAGCCCTAACATCTTCTGAAACTTCAGAAAACTGTTTTGTGGTCCCAATGTTTGTGTCAATGAGTTTAATTAAACTATTTAAAAAATGTAACATTTCTTCAACAAACTCCATTTGTGCCATGCTCTATGACTGACAGCTGTGCTTTATAGTAAGAAACAATACATTTTAATCAGTGTGAATGTGCAAGGAGGTTTTAGCTTTCACAGACTTCTCTTTGGTTAAGGTCATGTGACTCAGCCAGTTTTCCATCTTATACATGAATAAATTGTTACAGATTATGACATTGACTAAACCTAAATTATCCAAACCAATGTTTATGAAAGACCACTTGAAAATAAAAGCTTTATTTCTGTAAAATGTTATTGCTGAGGCTCTTCTATGTGTTAAAGAATGTTGTACTTTTTTGTTGTTTTCAAATTCTAGGAAAATTTGCACCTGTTGATCAGCAGAGTGAATTTGAGAATTTCCTGAGTTATCCTTGGGATGATATATGTATAACACAGATCATAAGGGTGAGAAAACAGCAAGGATTTTGATGCGGTACAGAAAAGTATTCCTAAACCTCAGATACAGGCAATAAAGTGCATGGACATTACCCTATTTGGCTAATTCTAATATTGATGTAATACATAGAAATTATAAAAGGACAGGCAAGCCAGGTATCTCAATTCCATTTGTTCTAACTCACTCAAAGTAGAATTGCTAAAAATACAAATGAAGTCTATTCAGTTATCAGCGAGGTTGAGAATGTCACAATGACCAAGCTGGTGTTCCAGCTAATTATTGTTTTAAGCACGTCAACAGAAATGATTTTCTTCACACACTGTACATAATATTTAATTATCTAAAAACAGCAGTGCAATTAATATATACTAGGCACTAACATTTATGTATGTGTTACAAGCATAAAGGGTCGGTTTCTATAAATGGGACCAATAAAACTTTGTGCTCAATGCTATGTTTTGGGATGAGGCATAAGGACTTATGCCAGCTGAGCAATAGTGTAAATCCCGGCACACAAATTGGGTACAGATCCCCACTATTCTGTAACACTGCACACATCTTTTGAGAATGCCTCTGACTTGCCCATTTTCCTCCTGTGGCCACAACCCCTTTTGTGTGCAATCCACATAAGCACCACCATACTGGGAAAAGACCAAGGGCCCATCAAGCCCAGCATCCTGTCTCCGACAGCGGCCAATCCAGGCTTCAAAAGCCTGGCAACCCCCCCCCCCCCCCCAAAAAAAAATATATTTTTAATAATGTTCAATGGACTTTTCCTTCAGGAATCTGTCCAAACCTCCCTTAAACTCCATAAGGCCAGCTGCTGTCACTACATTCTCCGGCAACGAGTTCCAGAGTCCAGTTACACGCTGAGTAAAGAAAAACTTTCTATTTGTTTTAAATCTACCATATTCTAGCTTCATCTTTTTCCCCTGGTTCTATTATTGTTTGAAAGTGTAAACAAACGCTTCACATCTGTCTGCTCTACTCCGCTCATTATCTTGTAGACTTCTATCATATCACCCCTCAGCCGCCTTTTCTCCAAGCTGAAGAGCCCTAACCGTCTTAGCCTTTCCTCATAGGGAAGTCGTTCCATCCCTTTTATCATTTTCATCGCCCTTCTCTGCACCTTCTCCAATTCCTTTACATCTTTTTTGAGATGCGGTGACCAGAATTGAATACAATATTCGAGGTGCCTATTGTTATAGAATAGCGTATAGCCAGATCAGCATCCAAATCATAATCAGTTCCAATTAAGCGATTGTTAGTTCCAATAATTAAATCATTGCAGCTCATTATTTCGGCTGCCAAGCTGGGATCCACACCCAATTTTGGGTGACCTTTATAGAATCTGGAGGAAAATGCTTGGAACACAAGCGTGTGTGTGCGGATGTCTGTACATTACTGTACACGTATTACTCCACCTAAATGCTATTCTGCAAATACCTGCGTATCTTGGATAGTTCATATTTGCAAGGGAGGCATACACATGGACAGGACATACGCAGGGCTCCCACTTAGGCACATAACTTAGGGCCCCTTTTACTAAACTGCGGTAAAAAGTGGCCTGCAGTAGTGCGGACGCATGAAATTGGCGCACGCTGGGCCATTTTTTACCATGGCTTGGAAAAAGGCTTTTTTTTCAATGGGGACAGTAAATGGCACCGAGTACCTCCATTATTAAAATATTTCTGCCACTCAACACTATACCAAGGTATTTAATACTGATGTCTGGATATTGGCCGGCACTGAAAATGCTGCTGTCACTGTTGATAAGAAACCCTGACCATGGAGTTTCAATACTGTTCCATAAAACATTTATTGCCACCTGTTTGTTGTTTAAATGCCATCATTTTGTGAAAAAATGATGAAGGCAGGAGGAACCAATGCCAAAACACGTTATCATCAAAGAATTAAGGTACATTAGGGAAAACCAGTTCCACTCTGGGTTCTGTCTGCCAATTCAGCAACATCTGTTGTTGTCCATTGTACTTTCGAGTGTACAAATGCACTTCAACAGCCATTAACAAGTGGCCTACAGTTTGTAGTATCTGAGCTTTGCTAGTGGCTCACCACCATACAGTAAACCTTAGTAATGTTAAATGTCATCATGTAGCCTGCATTTCAAAACTTGCTGGTGTGTGGTTGGTTGCAATAAGCTGTTAGTAAAGAAAAGTACTTAGAGGTAGAAGTTTGTCAGGTGGTTGTTTTACCAGTCACATAATCTTTGCTTTGATATCAAAGGTTAATGAAATCCTATTACCATCTGGCTATAATGATAAAAATATTAAGATAATTTATCTGTGATCTTTCTGGCAAAAGGAAATAATTTTACCGCTATGACCCAGTTTCAGTGAAAAGAGGCTTTGTAAAAGATTTGCTGTGAAAAGATGGTTTTCTTTTTGTTTACTTGCTTTTTCAGATCAGATTTATTGCAAATCAAAGGGTTATTGCCATAGATGGAAAATATTAAGAGTCATATGTGCACTCTGTAGGGACCAACCACAAATATATTCTCATGTGGTAACTCACAAGAATTTCACAAGCTACACTGCAATGTAGCATCAGCTGATGGGTCATTTCGGACTAGATTCTATAAAAAAAAATGGCTGGGAAACACATTTAGCGCTATTCTGTAACCCACACCTAAAATTAGGAGCAATTTATAGAACAAATGCAGCGCTTGCGACTAAATTCAGGCGTGACCATTGATGCCAACTAAAACCTGGTGTAAATGCCCGCGCCTAACTCAGACTGATTTACTGCTGGGTTAGCTCCACACTAAAAATTACAGGCATATCCTGTAACGGTGTGTGTAGTTTATAGGAATGCCCATGACTTGCCCATGCCCCTCCCACGGCCACAACCCTTTTGAGATCCAAGCATTAGAATTTACATGTACCATTTTAGAAAGCTACATGCGTAAATTCTAATTAGTGCCAATTGGCTTGTTAAATAATTAAGTTATGTGTGCAGGGGCCATTTTACAAAGTATTGGTAAGTCCAAAGTGGGCTTACCACACACTAATCTGGAGCTACCGCTGGCCCAATGCGGTCGCTGGCGGTAGTTCCAGCTCCACGCCGGGTTAGCGCAGGAGCCCTTCCCACCACCTTAATGGGTGGAAGCAAGTGCTCCCTCTCGCATGGCCACACAGTAAGAGCGATCTTGCCACATGGCCATGGCTATTTTCAGCCTTTTTTTTAACCCGCTGTGGCAAAAATGGCCACCGCCACTAGTAAAGGGCCCTTTTTTACCACAGCTTGGTAAAAGGACCCTGCAATTTGGCTGCACTGCTATATTTGCAAGTGCAACTTTAGTCGCCATATATAGAATCTGGGGGTTAATGCTTATGACTAGCAAAGTAGCCAATGCACAAATGAAACCAGCACGACTGATGGTTGCTTCTGAGAGGATGAGAAAAGATAAGGTAGTGTTCCTCCCTCATAATCTCCCCAAAATTCTCTCTCTTATTTTCTGTTAATAGATGTTAGTTACTCCCCCCACTCCTCGAAATTAAGCCTGTGGTGGCCAGCATTAAAAATGATACACCAGCCACCATGGGCAAAATATTCTGGATATTCAATGACAGTACCCAGTTAGTGGCTGCTGCTGAACATCCGTTTAGAGCAGCAAGATGTCGGCCCTATCTGGATAGCCGTGATATTCAGCCGCTATCCAAATAGTACAAAGGACAGATTTTGTGGCGTCCTAAGTAATCTGGTTAGTGGTGCTGACAAATCACCATTGCTTGGATAAATTATGTCTCTCCGGTATCCAGATAAGAACCAGTTTGTAGAGGTAAACAGTGGCACTATCCAAATAAATGCTTTCAAATAAAAGGCTCCTTAGTGACTGGTCTATCCCAAAATTTGTCTCTCTATTTTCTGTTAAAGGATGTTAGATTTTCACTGACTTGTCTATACTTTATGACCACCATTTTGAATTTTTAATTGAGCCCAGTATTTATCAATACAACCAAAAAGTGCAGCTCAGACAAGTGAAGCAAAAAGCTCATTATTTTTAAAACAAGCAGATGGAGAGACAGAAGACAAGATAAATCCCTGAGCAGGAATAACCGGATTCAAGTGTCATGGAAACTTTTCATAAATTTCACCAGCTGAGAAAATGAAAATACAATGGTCTAACTAGAGAGGCCTCTTTTGTTTTTGGAGGTGAGGCATAGCACTGTTTCTTTAACATATTTCCTTTGGCATTTATAGCAAAAAAAAAAAAAAAAAAAAAAGAAGCCGTCACATGTGTAATGCTACTGACGTCTGTTCTTATACTCTGCTGAAATACAGTATGACCTTTTAAAGATTTTTAAACACATGATCAAGGCATGGGAAATAACAAACAATGTTTAGAATTTTTCTTAAAATCAAACACCAGGAGATCTGTAATCACAATGAAGAGTGCAAACCATTAATTCCTCAGAGGTAAAATACAGGTAGTTTACAGCTGGAAAAGAAAAAGTAACAGTAGAACAGAGATAAAGCAGAGGAAAGGAGATTGATGAACATACTCTATGAAGTTGTTAGCAGCCTAGTTAGCAAGAAAAGTCATGGGGGTTCATTTATGCACTAATAGCATTATCACACGCTATACGCTATCTGCTACAGGGCCTACAGGAATAAAATACACCCTGCAGCAGACAGTGCTTGCTAACCATTAGTAAATAACTCTGGGAGTCATTTACAACTCAGCTGCAATTAATCATGCAAAAGACCACTTGTGGCAGAGAATACAAACAGCAAAACATGACCTGTACAGTTTTCAAACTTTAGATTTTATTCTGATTAGTTTTGGTTTTTAATTTTTACATATTATTCTTCTTTACACATGAGGCATGCAGCAAAAAGGTTTTTTTTTTTTTTTTTTTTGGTCACAGGTAGTCTTGTACACTTTACAAAAAAAAGGGGTGTGCCTTATTTTGCTCAAGGGCCCGACTCCTGTTCCTGCTGAACTGAGCCAGTATGTAAAATAAGAACTGATATCAGCTCAGTAGGCACAGGAGGACGGGTCCATCGACAGCCTGGAAGGGCAACAAGTGTAAATGGCAGCTCCAGCTCCGACATGTCACATGCTGCTGAGATTGCTGCACCTCAAACACTGCTGCACAGTTAGAACAATCTTGTCAAACCATTAATTATGCTTTAAAAATGAAAATTACATACTGACTTCAGAACACTAGGCAAAATAGTAAATCATGGACAATGTATCTATTAACTAAACAATTCACAAAAGTACAGTGATCACACAAAGTAACTTTAAAGACTGATTAATTATGGGGTGTTTAACACTGTACACAATACTAAGAGCTTTTTAGTGCATTCCTTACATTCCTGGTTGGGCGCGTTATATTATTCAGTCTCTTCAAGGCTCCGCCCAGCCTTTTGAAAAATGGATTTTGCACAGGTGTCTCCTACAGACGGGCTCACTAGGAAATATATCTCAGCCGGTGATCTCAATCTGTCCAGGCAGGCTCAAACTTCACCGGAAAAATGTTCCCTCTCACCCTCTCTTCAGGTGCAGAACTTAGCCACTGTGAACAAAGAGGAAAGCAATCACTGTTCACCAATCAGCTAAGCTCTGCACCTCACTAGAAAGGCCAGGGTCCCAGACTTGGAAAGTACCAGACAAGCTTCTGCCGTTGACCAGCCTTCTTCTTTGTCTAGATGAGGGGTGATAGTCTCAGCCATGGCTGTGTGGTAATCCCTGGCAATGTGATTTTAATCTTAAGTCACAAATCAGCATGCCAGGAACCCAAGCAGCCACAGCATTATGGGCGACGAAGATACCGATGCTTTCTTTTTCGATATAAGACACGTGATGACATTTTTTTTCCTCTGTTTTTTTTAATCGAAATTTCTCATTTGGTTCACTAGCTTAAAAATTCAGACAGAACTACAGAGAGAGGATTCACATATCAGGAGCATCTGCAAGAAATAGAGCATAGTTGGTTCTGAGATGTTACATATGAATGTCAGCTGCAGAGTGATAACATTATCCTACTGTCTTTGAAAGGCACGGACTGGAATGAAACCTCTGGACATCAAAACAGAAAACAGATACTGCTAATTAGCAAATACTTTGTCAAAACTAATTATACCTCTGTGCCAGAGTTAGATCACTAGCAGACCTAGCAGAAAATTAAGAGTATTTGCTCTGGCTCCTTTTTGTGCTACTTTTCCTTTGGAAGAAGCCAAGACTTTATTTATTTATTGGGATTTATTAACCACCTTTATGAACAGCAAGATGGGGAGAGTTAGAATACGCTAGAAAAGTAATAAAGGCTTTCTGGATTTGTGACTGTGTTGATAGTAGCTGGCACAATAGACACTGCTGGTTTGTAGTGTTTTCTACACAGTCACGCACAAAGACAACATTCTATGATGGTTATGTGACAATGCAATGTAGCTTGTTTTATATTTTCGCCTGAGATTGTCCCTTTAGCATCAGCTGGAGACACAGTATCACTGGTCTTCCTCCTTGCTGCACTACTAGAACAATGCAACTCCAACATTCCACAGTAGTTAAAAAAAACAAAACAAAAAACAGTATACAAATTATACATCAGCCGATGTTACAACCTCACTGTTCTAAAAAAAAAAACAAAAACAAAAAAAAACAAAAAAAACTCTGCTGGTAGGCGACTGCAGGGAACTAGCAGAAAAATGCTACTAGCAATTTTGTTAGCTGGTAATAGTCAAGTTCTGGACATGCTTTATTCATTCAATGATATGGGCTGCATGCTGGCCACCTGTGAAGGATAAAGGTGATGTTAGGGGTTATCCCCCTCCATCACCTAGGTCATAGTGTATGTGGATTTAACATTTAAGAACACAAACATTTTTTTACCCACACAAGTTATCTTGGTGTACTGATCTAAATAAAATCCAAAAGCAAATAAATTGTGTGAGCTACTGCATGTTTATCAAAGAGGTGATAGTACCCTTGTATAAGTCTCTGGTGAGGTCCCATTTAGAGTACTGTGTACAAGTCTGGAGACCGCGCCTACGAAAAGATATAAACAAAATGGAGTCAGTCCAGAGGGCGGCTACAAAATTGGTCAGCAGTCTCTGTCATAAAACATACAGGGACAGGCTTAGGAACCTCAACATGTATACACTGAAAGAGAGGTGAGGGAGAGGGGATCTTATAGAGATGTTTAAATACCCTCAGTGGCATTAATGTACAGGAGGTGAGACTTTTTCAAATGATGAAAAAATCTGGACTAAGGGGCCATAGAATGAAGTTAAGGGGCTTAGGAGGAATGGAAGGGTGGTGGAAGCGTGGAATGGCTTCCCAGTGGAGGTCGTGGCGGCAAGGAATGTGTCTGAATTTAAGAAAACGTGGGACAGGCACATGGGATCCCTCAGGGAAAGGAGGAGATACTAGTTGCTGTGGATGGGCAGACTGGATGGGCCATTTGGCTCTTATCAGCCCTCGTGTTTCTATGTATACCAGTTACTGGCATTAACAACTGGAATACACTTCATTTTTAAAATGTTGCAGCCATTCAGTTGTTTGAAATTAAAATTGCACAGCCCCTATTTTGTCGTTTGCTACCTTATCTCTGCATAAAGAAGGCAAAGCTCTCAAAGTCTGGCTCTTAACACCATTTTACACCCACCCTCAGCCTTTTTCCTGGCAGCATGGACCATATCCTACCAGCAGAAAAATAAGACCTTTTACAAAGCTTGTTTTCACCTCGCTTGTCCTAATCCCCCATAAGTAAGGTTTTCCTTTTCTCATTCTTTCTTAATAACTGCCACGTAAGATAGACTGCAAAGTGCTGCATTCCAAGACGTGTGGAGGCCTGAACCAGAAAAAGACTTTTGATTCCTACTGAATCCGAACTACAGATTGATGTTTGATATGTCTGCTAAATTTACAGACGATTTAAAGTATCAAGGTTTAGGTATGTGAACAATCCAGGTAACACTCTGTTCTTTCATTAAGCAAAATTGAGGCATGATACACCAAATATAACTGTCTGCACGTACAGACCCCCATGAGGTTACGCCAGGGTATTTGAGCAGTTTGAAAGAGGCAAACATTTTATTCATCTGTCGGGACGTTGAAATATTTTAACAAATGAGACTTTTGGTTGAATTGCAAGTCAAGTGTTGTGTTCCAAAGAGGCTAATCTGGTTCCATTATCTCTGCTAATAAAACAGCTTTATCAGACTAACACATACTTAAGGTCAGAGAAGCCAAAGGATGTGAAAATACATTTCTTCTAGTTAATTTTTTTTAACCAGAACATTATTTTTTGTTTGATTTTCATACATAAATATTAATTTTAATCACTTCAAATCAGAAGTATACACAAAATATATTCTTTTGTACTGAATCTCCATATCAATTGTCCTACCTGAGAGATCCACTTAATTTTCAGTTCCAAGTCTTTAGGAGAGACTTGGTGATGGCAAAATACATACTTTTTTTAAATATATATTTTTTTTAACTGTTCAAGTGGACAAACGTTAGGTAGATTTTGTTTCAGTAGTAGGCTAGTCTTTCTCAAGTTGTACTGAAATAACCTTATAAGTTATAGATGTGAACAGTTAGAACAATAAGCTGCTGTGTAGTAAAAGTATGTTAATGATGAAAATCACCTCCTTAGAACAACATTTCTCTCACAACTTTTGCAGTTGGTATATCCATTTGCTCTTGGATTTTAGCAAAGCTCCTTCGTGCCAGCTGTTGTTGTGTGGCATCCTTGTTCACCATTAACTCTCCATAAAGATAGACGCCCATGGCCTGTGATGGGAGGGAAAAATCAGCAAATTCCAGTAAGAATCAGACCTAAATGAAGACTTCACATGTACCAACCCTTCATCTCTCTTCCCCTTTCCTAATCTTTACACAAGGAAGCATAATTGTACCCTATTTTTTTTAGGTAATTAATATTTAATTTAAAGACCACTAAACCAAGTCATGACCCTTCTAGACTTAGATAATAAAATACAATGGGGGGGGGGGGGACATTATTAATATGGCTACATTACGATGGGTTATTGTACCACAAGTTCTGCTATTTTAGCACAGGGTCCTGTTTTATGCAATGAGATCCTGGGCTAAAATAAGATGACTTGTGGTAAAATAACCAGCCTTAATGGCAGCTAACTTTGATAATGTCTCCCTTAAATATAAAACTGCCTGAATACATAAAACCAGACAAATAAACAATAACTCCTAATTAAAGAGAAAACTATCTCACAATCTAAAAATAGCAAAGTGGAGGAAAGGAGGAATGAGTAGCCTACAGGTTGAAGCACCGGGCTTGACATCCAGAGGTGCCTGGTTCAAATCCCACTGACATATAAAATCAAGATTGTAAATCCTCTAAGGACAGGAAAATACCTAGTGTACCTGAAGGTAACTCACCTTGAAATACTACTGAAAAAAGATGTGAGCAAATTCAAAGTTATGTATGTCTAAAAAACTACCCCCTTACAGTCTGGTTCATAACCCAAATGTACACAGCTAGATCTTAGGCATTATCTATTGTGAAAATCTGGAAAACTAGACTTCCCTGGGAGCCACAAGGGCTGGAGTTGTGTTTCAAGGTCATACAGATCTCAAATACCAAAGAACTAAAGTGACAAGGTGAAAATGTTTTATTAAATTACTGCAAATTTGTATTAAATTGTACTGTTTTACTGTTGAATTTGTCATGGTGACCTTTACATTATCCCATGAGTCCCTCATATGTAAAACTCAGAAATTAAATATTTCTTCAGAGAAAGGGTGATAGAAAATAGAACATCCTTCCAGTAGTGGTAAAAAGTAACAAAAATCTTACAGGCGTGGGATAAGTGTAAATGATTCTTGGTTCTGAGGATGTGGTGGTTCAAGCTTGTGCTCAACTGAGATCTACAGGATTTCAATGGGAAGCAAACTGGTTAGAACGGACGAGATTTAGGAGCTCCCAGAGCTACTGTATGTGTGCAGGATCAGCTTCCATTCCAGGCTTCCAGTGAGCCTGGCTTGAGGCTGCCTAAAAAGGACACCAGATTGGGGCAGGGGAGCAACCCATCCAGGTGGAGCTTGGGGTGAGCCATAAAGGATTTCCCCACTGTACACTGTAAAGGGTTCCAGGGGCAGCCCACAGCCAGTGGCTGTGCACAGGGTAGATAAGAGGTGATGGTGGGGTAGATGGGAGAAGGGGGCTGATGCTGAGGGTGTGAGAAGGGAGCTGGGAGAGCAGATAGTTTTAAAAGAGGAGAAGCAAGTCTCTTCATGTTCAAGCATACAGTGCTGCATACGACTAGTAGCGTTACAGAAATTGTAAGTAGTAGTAAGGGATGGATGCTGGGGAATGGAGGAGGAAAAGGCAGGGTACATGAATACTGGAGGTTAAGTAGGTTGACAATGGGGAAGAGGAGAAGATAATATGAAAAGTGGCAGAGGAATGGAAGCTAAGAATAAGGCAGGAGGAATGGATGCTGGGGAAAGGAAAGAAAGAGGTCTCTGGAGAAGTGTGAAACAAAGAAAGGAGGCAGGTCTTTGAATGAGATGAGAGAGGGTGGAAAAAGGAGAGAGAAAAATGGAAAACAGAAGCCTGGATAGAGGGTGAGACATAACGGGACTGAACGTGAAGAGGAAGATGAATGACAGGAAAGGAACTAGGATTGGTGAGATGACAGGCAAAAGAAGGTGCATGAAGATGGAGAGGGGCACTGGGGTATTCGAATAAAAGGTGGAAATGGGAGGACAGAAAGTGGGTGAAAGACAGAGGGAGAATAGGATGCTAGGGAAAGAATGAAAGAGTTGGGGAATAGGAGGACTATGGAGATAAGAGTAGGAATTAGAAAGCTAGTAAATAGGTGAAAGGTGTAAAGAAGATTGCAGGAAGGAGGAACAACATTTAGCTAAAAGGAGATAAAAAGGCAGATTACGAAATGCAGATGAAACAGAAGGATCACTGTATATTATTCAACACAGGAGAAAGTGCATTTCTTTTTCTTTCTTCAGTGTTCCTTTCATGTAGTTTGGTTTCTTAGGCTTTCCATTTAATTTTCTCTGTATATTTGTAGTTTCTAATTCTTTATTAGGTGATGATCTATCTGTGTTTTGTCTGTGTAAATGAGGTAAGAGTTTCAGGTCTTTATCTGCCGTCACTTACTATGTTATGTGTTACTATGTCGATTCTGTGTAAAAATTTGCAGAAGTCCAGCTTGTTCTCTTTTCTTAGTTGGAGGTACACTGGTGTTCTGATTTTTCATAGGTGCTGTTGGTGTAGCTTAACATTCTGAAGTTGATGCTGGCATATGGATTTTGTGTTACTTCACACTGACTGGCAGTGGAAGGCGTTTGTGCTGCTGTTACTGATGTGACACAAGAATTCTGATCTACCCTCGAGTTCCCTCAGCAAGTCAGCCCTCGGCACTGGGATACAACATGGCTTTTCCTTGACTGGGAGTGCTGCTGACTGAGCAGCAGGCACCTCAGCTGGTAATCCAACCAACCACAATGCATCATAGTAGGCCACACAATGCACCACCTAAGAACCATTTGAGTTATTTTAGTACAATATGCTATTAAGTCCAGGAGTTATAACAGATCATTTCACCAAATACCCAATATGTACTGTCTGCAGCATACTATATTTATGAGGAAACAGCTTTTACCCTGTTAGCCATTTATTCACTAAAGGAGTCTGGTACTGGACGGCCAGAAATATACTTGGGCACAGCTGCTGCTGAACATCAATGTGATTTAAATGGAACATGATACATTTGACTAAAAAGCCTATTTAAAATATGGAAAGTGCTAGCGGTGTTATTTCCAAAGCAGATTACATAAAACAATTACCATTTTTCCCCCTAGACTGTGAGCTAGCCATGCATTTCCTAAAGTGGGAGGGCAAGAAATTAACTTTGATCTTGAACACAATAGTGTCAAACAGCATGTTCATACCACAGACAGGGGGTGCAAGTAGTAAATGAAAAAATAAAGTTAAGAGGAGTCTCCAAACTCCAGATAGCTGTGTTTAAATTCTTTAGTCAGAGTTTCAGAAACATGCTCTTTTTCCTAGCAAACACAATCCTTATTTGGCCTTGCCAGTGTTCTAAATATACTGCTGTACTACAAGGCTCTTAATATGGAAGGATATGGGTGTGGATCCGTTCTTCTCCCCAAAGGGGGAAGTTTGAATGACACTTAAGAATAATCCAAAACTCATAACCCTTTTATGGTGTGACTGGCCCTCAAGCATAGCTAGCACAGATTGTTTATGAGTTGAAAAAACCCCCCACAAAGTTATTTTCTCTTTTCACCCTTTTCAAGCAACACTGATTAAAGCCACAAACTTGCTGTTGCTAGTACAGCAACTGCTAAGGTACGGTGTGTACAGTTGGGGTGGAAGATCTGGAATAGAGCACCCAAAGCTTGTACAGCCAGCTACATGCTGGAAAGTAAGGAAAAACCTGGTCTATTTAAACATGCAATTATAACAGCTAACTACCTGGCTATCCAGCAATCATTTTTTCTTTATAGAATGCCCATGTGCATGAAATAAAATAAAGTGCTTAACAACTATAGCCCAATGCTTAAATATACTTTTAAAGCCACAAAGTCCTCAGACATACATTCCAACGGCTTCAGCGGCAACTCTTCACACTAGCACACAGGCTCATGGCTCACCTGCCTCATCAGCCATATTCAACAAATTTTGTATCAAAAATTCACTTTGAAAGTGAATTTTTGCGGAGGAGGTGGCCGCGGGGCCTTCTGTGACTGATCTCCACAGTTTCTGAGGAGTCACTTTTGCTCGGACTCATTAACTAAGAGGGATTTACAACTTATGTTTAAAGACTTACACAGTGATTTGGGGAGTGATGCAGAGGCGTGTTTTGCTGAACTAAAGGCACTGATTCAGGATCTCCGAGGTGGCCTAGAAGATTTGGGCACGAGAGTAGAGGAGGCTGAACAGCACTTGGACAACCTTGCAGGATACTGCAGATACCCTTTTAGTGGAGCAAGCTAAACGGAATGAGTCACTAACTGACAATTGCATAATATTGAGAATCACACTCGCAGGCATAACATCAGATTCCAGGGAGTGCCAGAGACAGAGGGTAATGAGGACTGTCATATTATTACTGCAGACATTTGTAACTAACTTTTGCAATCTGTTACCTTGCCACCTGATTCCCCGGAACCTATACAGCTGGAGAGCTTACTGGGCATTGGGGCTCCCCCGTAACAACAAACCCAGGGACATTACAGCAACCTTTCATTCTTATAACATTAAGGAGAAGGTTCTAGCCCATGTGTGCGGTCCCTTGAAATACCAGGGTGCGCAGGTGGAACTAAATCAAGATCTTTCCAGTTTTACACTGCAGCAGTGTAGAGACTTCAGGGATGTCACAGCTCTGCTCAGATGTAGGGTTACCATATGGCTCCAGAAAAAGGAGGACGGATTGAGCCAGCCGGGTTTTACTTCCATTGCTTTCAATGGAAGTAATTGAGCCAGCCGGGTTTTACTGCAATTGCTTTCCATTGAAAGCAATGGAAGTAAAACCCGGCTGGCTCAATCCATCCTCCTTTTTCTGGAGCCATATGGTAACCCTACTCAGATGGGAATATGTGCGGTATTGATGGTTATTTCCATTTGGATTTACTTTTGCGCTGTGCGGGAAGCCTCACTGGGTGTGCACACTGTTGGATGCCAGAAATATTCTGCGTAAAGAGGGCCTATGGGGTGATCCAGGACCCCCTCCACCACTGGCACCTTTGACATGTTCCGCATCACCAAGATGGCAGAGGGTGCCTGAACGCAACAATCGCTTAAAGCGGCATTCTGCGGTCTTCCAATCTACCTGATGTTTGGTATCAAGCTTTTATGAATTTGACTGGTACCTGTTGTGGATTTAACTGTTGTTGGCTCTATGGGAGTCTAGGGTCTGTCTTCTTGTAATGGCTTTGCTGTACACATTGTGTTGGTGTGAGTGGAGTATAAATGACTGGGGGTTTGTGTGCACGGGGACCGACTGTGTGTTATGGTTATTAGATACTGGTCTGGTATAGGGGGAAGGGGGTTGTATAGGTGTTTGTGGGAGGTTGGGAGGACTAGGGTCCAGTTGTGGTTTTATTCTGTTTGCATATAGTCATGCATCCCAGATATTTTAGTACAGTGGTTCCTGTTGCCACCTGCCTCCCTGGGTCTACTCTATGCCTTTTTCTTCACACAGATTTTCTATTTCTAAATGTCCTCTATTAATATTGTAACCTAGAACATTTGTGGGGTTAATTCCCAGTAAAAAGATCTTGCAAGAGCTCCATCACCGGAGAGTAGGCATGGCCTTTTTTTTTTTTTAAAGAAACATGTTTCTGAACATTTCAAAATTTACAGAGAGTGGGTGGGTCATTGTTATAGCTCCATCACTCCAGTGCATCGGAATGCAGGTACAGCTATTTTATTTGTTACATTTGTACTCCACATTTTCCCATCTATTTGCAGGCTCAATGTGGCTTACATAGTACCGTGAGATGTTAGCCACCTCCGGTGATGAAACAAATACAGAGTGATACTATTGTCAATAAGATAAATGTGTTAAAGACACATTAGGGAATCGCAGAGAAGAGGAGTTATATAGTGTTCATCGTGTTCAATACCAGTTTTGGCTTCATTGTGTTGCTGGATTCAGGCATTTAAGTTGGGTCAGTAAATGATCCCTTTCCAAGAGTATAAGACTTGTCACAATGACCACGGAAGATGGGTGGTGTTGCATTGTACTCTCTATGGTATGCCTTAAATTTTAGTTTCTCTCTATGGCCCTAATGTTCCTAATCACACCTTTTACCTTGACCTTTTGCGAGTCTTGCTTGATCTCCCTGTTGCCCTATTCTATTGAAGGGGAGGGATTTTAATTCTGTGGCAGTTATTGCTATTGATAGGAAAACAGAGGCACGTGGTGCTCCAGGGAACTCACGCCGGGGGGGGGGGGGGGGGGGGGGGAGGATATCCTTTGCCCAATCTTAAATCTCTTGGACACCTGGAGGGTACTACACATGGGCGACTTGGGCTTTACCCAAGTTTATCGAGATCTCTGTGAAAGTTGTCTGGATTATCTCTTAGTTTCTGAGGCTCTCTTCTACAGTACAGCAGAATGACATAGAACATTGTGGTATTTCTGATCATACTATGGTTCTTTTAAGTTTAGAACTGATGAGGAATGCTCTCCTTTAAGGAGGATGCCCTCTTATTTGCACGATGATGTGGATTTCCATTGCTACTTACTCTCTAAATGGGAGGATTATAACGCACCTTTCTAGAGTGAAGGTGGGTTTTCCCTACAGATGGGATTTGCATCAAATGTGGACATCTGGATTCCTCATATGGTCATTGTGTATGGATCTGTCCAGCTATTCATATGCTTTGGCATGCCATCTGGGCCTACCTGGGCTGGCTCTATCATCAACATTGGCTGCCCACCTCTCAGATGTGTTTGTTGGACGACATTACTTGAATTGTGGAGGGTAAGAGGAAAGTTGGTTTGTTTCTCCACTAAGCTGCCTTGGTGGCCAAGTGCTGTATTTTGTTACAATGGATAAAAGATTTGCCTCCTACGTTGAATCAATGAAAAAAAAAAAAAAAAACTTCATGAACTCTTGAGCATGGAGCACCTCTTACCTGTGGCCCCAGAGCAAAGAAACATTTTGAAAAATGGCTTGCGGTAGTGTAGGCGTGGCTTTTGGGCGCGAACCGATCCATTTTTTTTAGTTCGCCTGTAAAAAAGGCCTTTTTTTGCCGAAAATGGACGTGTGGCAAAATCAAAATTGCAGTGCGTCCATTTTGGGTCTGAGACCTTACTGCCATGCATTGACCTAGCGGTAAATAATCTGGGTGGTAATGACCTACGCGTGCCAAATGCCACTTGGTGCGCGTCCATTATGCACGACCAAAAATAAAAAAATATTTTTCAGACGTGCACCAAAAATTAAATTACTGCAAGAGCCATATGGTAGTCTGGTGGTAACTCCATTTTGGCGCGTGCAGATATTACATGGCTTAGTAAAAGGGCCCCTATATCTTCAATCTTTGCCTCCCAGGGTTTGTTCTGCCTTCTTGAACAGCTTGACTTTCTAACATGGGTCAAGAGATGGATTTTATTTTTGTGGTACTCTATTGGAATGTGGGGATGGGTAATTGGGATGTTTTTTGGGGGGTGTGGAGGGAGTGGGGAGTCACCTTCCAACATTTTTTCTCAAGCTTTTTCACTTGGTTTGTTTGGCATATTGTTGTGTTTGCCTTTTTTTATATTTTGGGGTGAAAAGAATAAAATATATTTCTTATAAACTGAATTTTCGATACAAAATTTGATGAATATGTCGATAAAGATGCAGGTAAGCCAACAGCTTGTGTGCTCATGTGAAAAGTCTTGCCGCTAATGCTGTTGGAATGTATGTCTGAGGGCTTCGTGACTTTAAAAGTACATTTAAGAATTGGGCTATAGTTGTTTAGTATGTCTATTGTCCTCACTTATTAATAAGGTTTAAGGGACCATTTCAAGTGGATGTAAAATAAAGTGCTTGATATGTGGAGTCATTAGAGTAAGAGGATTTTAGCTAGGGTGCAGGCAGATTGGAAACAGTTTACTTAACGTGCAGGCATCCCGTTGCAGTCAGTATAATGGGAGACTCATACTTCTCCCTAGAAAGATAAATTGATTTTTTTTTTATTGTTGTGGTTCTAACAGGTCATTTAGCACATGCTGAGCTTTGCATTATGGAATACCCTCAGACAGAGTCAGAACAACAAATCAGCATTCACTGCAACCCCTGATCTTCAATCTTGATAAATCATCAAAAAGAAACATTTTTTTTAAAGATCTCCAAAACAAATTAAGAAAAGCACTCTATACAGATTGTTACCTTGAGACCTTCTGAAGTCTGGGACACTGTTGCCAGTGCTGCACCTCAGAATAGGCTGGCACATGCTTACCACAAGCTGGTGGCTTGTGATGTCCTCATAACTGGGTCATCTAGTTTTGTGTTGTTTCAAAATTTGACCCAAGTGAAATTGCCACCAATTTCAGTTTTTTCATATTAAAACTTTTGTCAAAAATGTTGGTAAACTAAAAATAAAATTGTGTTAAAATCAGTGCCACATAATCTTGGGCAAGTTAATCATTTGGCCAATCATCCGCAGGTGAGAGGCAAATATAGGGTGCCTATCTATTTTGCCCGTTGTCCTTTCCTGTTGCAATACCATAGACCCTTTCTCTGCCTGGACTCTTTGCCTTGTTCAGCTTCTCTGTGCTTCTCCTATGCTTGACTCTAAAACCAGTGGAAGCCTACTTATGATTAGAAATCAGGATTATCTGGGAAGTTGAATTATATATATATATATATATATATATATATATATATATATATATATATACACACACACACACACACACACACACACACACACACACACACACACATATATATACATGCATACATACACAGAGGGAGGCAAAAAAAAAAGGATGGAAAAATAAAGTAAGGGGCTTTCAAGATGGCTTTCCATAAGGGACCCACAATGTAACTTGTTCAGCGATAGAAACAAATGCATCTTAGCGGCAGAATACTTTGGACACTACCTAATCCTTTTCCGACTCAGATAGATGAGACAGAGAAAGGCAATTGTGATGCTGATCTCAGAGGACACAGCGCCTCTGCTGGTCTAGCTGGAGGGACTTAAAGTGCCAGAAAAAAAATGTCTCACTAGTGTGTTCTTAAAATAGTAGTACCAGCAAAACAAATACATTTGAAATACTCCAGATGGCAGGTAGAACAAACAAGAGCCTTTGTTCTTGTTTCAATGAGAAGACACTAGTGTCTGAAATTATGGGAAGCTTTCCTTTCTAAGTCATCCCATCACTACAGAACAAAGTACATGATGATGATATTGCTGTGGAGCTGATCGTTGACAGAACTCCATCAAACATGCATGCAAACTGTTTTCAAAATCCCTCAGCTTGTAGTTTCCACAGAGTGCTAGGTGCAAAGAAATAAAATACAGTGCACTCCATTTAAGTGCACGTTGGATAAGCGCATGCTCTGTTTAACTGCATGTCGTACTTCAGTCCCGTTTTTGGCGCCATCAATTTCTATGGGGACAAACTTCGGTTTAGCACACCACTGATAAGTGCAAGATTCGCTTATATGCATGGTTTAAGACCACTCCTCTTCAGGAAAGACTCCGATAAGCGCACACACGGAATATGGAAGCCTAATGGCGTGTAACAACCAACGAGATTTCAAATTTACCGCCCCTTTAACTGCCACGGGCAGAATAAGCGAAAGAATGTCGTCGTCATGCAACTGTAACACTTTAACACTGGCTGAACAAATAGAAGTTCTTAAAAAATTAGAAAACAAAGTCAAGCATCTATTGCTAAAGAATATGGTGTCAATCCCAGTCAAATTTCACGTATCTTGAAGCAGAAAGACCAGCTTCTGGAAGACTGGCAAAACAATACAAATCCACACCGGAAACGAAAACGGGGCGGAAAAAGCTGAGGAGGTAGAAGATGCTCTTCTTCGGTGGTTCTCGAGTCAGGAGCAGACAGTTTCCTCTCAGTGGTCCACTGCTTATGGAGAAAGCTAATCAGCTAGCTGAAAGTCTTGGACTAACTGAATTCAAAGCCACTGTGGATGGTTGGAAAAATGGAAGGAGAGGAACAACATAAAATTCAAGAAACAGCATGGTGAAAAACAAGACACTGATGACTTTGGTGCTGAAAATTGGGTTGTTTCAGTTCTTCCTACCATCTTGAACGCATTTGCACCTCGTGACATTTTCAATGCTGACGAAAATGGTCTCTACTGGCGAGCGATTCCTGATGAAACACTTGCATTTAAACAAGCCGAAACTACAGGAGGTAAAACATTGAAGGACCAACTGACGATCCTCCTTTGCTGCAATATGGATGGGAGTGAGAAGCTGGAACCCCTCGTCACTGGAAACAGCAAACAGCACCGTTGCTTCAAGAATGTTAAGCGACTTCCTGTATCATACGAGGCTAACACAAATTCATGGATGACTGGGGAAATTTGGAAGCAATGGCTAAAGAAGTTAGACACTAGAATGCGGGCACAAAAGCATCAGATTTTATTGCTTTGTGATAATTGTGCTGCACATAGTGATGATGTCAGGCTGTCCAACGTCAAGGTGGTCTTCCTGCCACCAAACACTACCTCTCTGATCCAACCTACGGATCAGGGCATAATAGCCAATTTCAAACAACATTATCGGGCTCTTGTGGTACGTCGTCTGATGAGCATTATGGATGACCAGACTGGCTAGGATAAACGTGCTGTTGAACTGGCTCATAATCTATCACTGTTGGATTCCCTAAATATGCAGAAAGAAGCCTGGAATCATGTTACACAAGCAACCATTGTGAACTGCTACAAGCGGGCAAGCTTTGTTAGGGATGTGGAGAGGGATGAAACAGATGCAGCTGCTGCAAACCCATCAGATGAACAGGCTATTGACATCCCAGCCTGTGTTACTGAAGAGGCGTTTCATCACCACATAGCTCTTGATTACGATCTACGAACAGCTGACGACAGCACTGATGTTGAGATATGCGCCTATACGAAGGCAACGGCTGATGATGAAACAGATGATGAAATGAGCAGCGAGGCACATGCTGATGAAATTCAACAACCTCCTCCTGTCACTTTTGCAAGAGCGCTGGAGAGTCTCAACACCTTGCGGGCCTATCTGGAGGCCACTGGATGTTAGTGCTATGACAGTTTTTACCGTCTGGCAGACAGTCTATGGAACTCACAGACACAAGAGTGTACAGAGGACTAGGACTGATTACTTCAAGTAAGCCTAACGTCACTTAACGAAGACTGTATAACGTCAGTTAACAGAGACTGTATACTGTACGTATAACAGTACTGTACATATGTTTATCAGATGTCAAGCTTCTTTGGGACACAACGGTTAAGTGCACGCACTGGTTAACTGCATGTATTTCTTTGGTCCCAGGCCCTTGCACTTAAGCGGATTGCATTGTATATTGGAACATAACCCTAGAAAAGTGGCATGGAGGATCTTACTAATAAAAATAGTACTAAAAAAAAAAAGAGAAAAGAACGTAGGGAAGGATTTCATAATTTATGGAGAAAACTGTGATTGCCCTGTCAGTTCATTTGGATATGTGGAAATAAAAGGTCAACCATCTAATTATAGTTGGTACCTTTTTACTGGACTAACCTACTGTATCTTTGACAAGCTTTGTTTATCAGGTCAGTGGAGAAATAATAGTTACTCTGGGTCTAGATAATGCAAACTCATCTAGGTTTTAGGTTGTTTTCATATACCTTCTTTTACTGAGCTGTACTAACATAACATGCAGACAACCTGAAACCTAGATGAGTTTGTATTATTTACACCCAGTATTATTGCATTATATTTTCACTGACCTGATGAAGACAGGATAACACTTGAAATCTTCTCAAAGATAACCTTTTTATTGTAGTAAGTGTATCACCTATAACTTGGTAGTTGACCCGTATTTCCACATAATTTATGGAGAAAGATAGACAAACTAGCAATATTTAAAATGGGACAAAAATATGCCATTGTGCAAAGAAGTGAGAATTTTGAAACTCTTTGAAGACATTTTACTTCTCAGGTTCCAGGAAGGAACATGTATTTATAGGCTGCCTTTTCCATATAATATGCTCAAGGCATTGTTATCATGCTAATTTCAATTAGCATGTTAAAAATGAATGTAATTATTGCGTTTATCACTATCAGATCATGGTCCTTCTGGATGTCAGGATAGTCAAAAGCAAAACTCATGAAACATCTCTGTGCATTTGGCCTCAAAAACTTGGGTTAATCTGTACGTTCAACTACCTTGAAAATCAGATCCGTTTGGAGGCAACAAAGATCAGGACTGATAACCACACCCAAAGTGGCACAGCCTGTCACCAGGGGCTGATGCGTTATACAGCTACTGGGACAAAATGGGAAAAGATGGAGAAAGAGAAGGGAAAAGGACATGGGGAAGAATGTGTGTTGGAAAAGAAAGGATGCAACTGAAGACAAGAATAAGGAAAAATCACATACCTTGTAAAATTAGTTTATCTTGTTGGGCAGATTGGATGGACCATACAGATCTTTATCTGCCGTCATTTACTATGTTACTATGTAAATACAACTAATGCTAATTACAACATGAGTATTTTTATAAATCATTATTCTTACAGCATTTGACCCCACTTGAGAGAAGCTTAACTTAAACACTTTATGATATAGATTAAAATAGTAATTGTACCGACCAGTGGTTTTACCTAGATGCCTATTATTTGGGAGGGAGGGGGTTTAAACGTTAGAGTCTCAGGAGACCATAAGAACCAAGGATTTCTGAAGACGTAGTTCTTTGAAGACGAAGAGACCGTGTTGAGGGGAAGGTAGGGTTTTGACGGGGAGTTGGGGGGGGGGGGTAATATGTTGATTGTTGCTATCCACCTGTTTGTAAGTTTTAAAAGTGTCAAAAACGTAAAATCCTAATCCTACATTTAAGGCTCCAATGAATTCTTCAATGAAAAATTTATGTTTTAAACGGAATGAAATGGAAAACAGGAGGGAGCTACCTTAGTTTTCAAAATGCCTTGATACTTTTCAGTTTATGGTGCTACAACTACAGAGACATATAACAGATGACAGGCACTAGAATAAAGCAATGGGCACGTACATTATTTCAGTACAGCTTTTATACTAAAGGCTAAAATCTAAAAACAGCTGCTAGAAAGGGAAATAAGCATGCAAAGCCAAGAGTACTGTGATATGATACAAGATTTCACAATGCCACAGCTGGTTCATGGAAATACTAATTAAGCATTCCTTTAAATGATATCAACTGCACACAGTAATTTAAGGTAACTGATGAGAATGTTCTGGAAAAGAACAAAATCTTTGCCTAAGATTAAGTAAGAGTGATTTCTGAGTTCAAGAAAACATATGAGAAAAACCATCATCAAAATGTAGGAAACGTCTGGTTGGAAAAAAAAAAAAAAGCAATTAGCAAAAAAATATATGAGAGGTTTTGAGACCACATAGATCCCTTTTCCAGATGTCATAATCTTTGGATAATTTTTATGTCGGCCCAATGGGTATCACAGCCTGCTCTTTTTTTCCAAGCATAAATAGTAGAATTTTCAACAGAATTAAAGTGTATATTTTTTTATACCTACAGATAAGTAAAATATAAAAATGCATTTTTGTGGTCTTCTTTTGAAACTTGTATCTGTAATAATGTTACACTGAACTGATGTACTGTGGCCAGGGCCGGTCTTAGCAAGTGCGGGGCCCTATGCAGACCAATTTGGTGGGGCCCCATCCTAGCCCCACCCCCCCACCATAGCCCCGCCCCACTGTAGTCCCGCCCCCACCCTAGCTCCACCCCATTGATAAAATTATTCCATTTTTAGAACATTTTTTTATTTATGAAATTTCAAATAAAGACAAATGAAGCTAAACTTGTACAAAAAACTGATTGAAATAATAAGCACAATGCTATCATGAAACCTCCCCTCCCCAGAAATTATTCAGTTCAAGTCCACTACAATTAGTAGTTCCAATTCTCATAACAAAGGAGAATAAAGGAAAAATATTAAGAAAAGATTCAGTACTTTCAAATTCCCCTATTACTCTGTAACCCATATATGCAATAAAATAAAAATTAAATGAAAAGATATACAATAAAATTAAGTGATATGTAAAATATAATGTACAATATAAAAACATATAGACCACCAAGGTATTAAAATTGTTTTAAAATATATACCACAACTCTCTGACTCAAGAAGACTCCGACTCTGTCATCCATAATTGTCTGACAACACACAGAAAAAAATAAGTAAAAAAAAAAAAGTCACAATTAATACCTTATACACCAATATACCAGCCATACGGAAAATGCAGATTATCAACAATATGAAGCTAGCAAGGGATCATAATATCACAATTCTCATGTAGAGCCACAAAACACCCTTTTAGAGAGAGTGTGTCATGATTTAGGCTCTACACCCTTTCCGATGTTTGGTGCCACCTTAGTAAGGCCAACACACAATCTCTCCACTGCAAAACACTATACACAAACGTGTGCAAAAACACACTCATAACCTTAACAAACCATAAACAGCACTAATTCCAAGGACAGGACGAGCTACAACCTTATGCGTGGCGTGGAAAGGCAACTGTAATTACACCGGCCTCTAAAACACCAGTGCACAACCTAGTGAAAAAAAACAAACAAAAAGGGCTGCAAACTATACGCTAGCAGAATACTGCACCTTCCTTGATCACACCTGAAAAATACATGAAGGCAAAATACTGAAATGGAAAGTTACCTCAAGAAGTCAGACTCAGTATGTAGCAATACTACAAAAATTAAAACTTACATGAAAAATATCACAGATGCACATTTCCAAAAACTAACATATTCCAATTAATAAATCCTGAATAAAATAGTTTTTTCTACCTTTGTTGTCTGGTGACTTTGTTTTTCTGATCATGCTGGCTCAGTATCCGATTGTGCTGCTATCTGTCCTCTTAACTCCGTTTCCAGGGCTTCCTTTCCATTTATTTCTTTACTTTCCGCCTTTCTTCTTCATTTCTTGCCCTACATCCGTAAGTAAAAGCTGGGTCCTCCGCAGACTTGACTGTCCAGTGGATCCAGCTTCTGCCTATTTTCTATATCCATGTGCACTTTTTCTCCTCTCTTCCTTTTCCCTCACCTCATCTCCTTCCTCACTCTTCCCTCGCCTCCATCCATGTCCAGCATTTCTTCTCTCTCCTCCATCCACCCATGTCCAGCGGCCCTCCTGTCCCCCCTGCCATCCACCTATGTCCAGAAACCCCCTCCCCTGCCATCCACCCATGTCCAGCGACCCTCCTGTCCCCCCTGCCATCCATTTATGTCCAGCAACCCCCCCTGTCCCCTCTGTCATCCACCTATGTGCAGAAACCCCCCTCCCCTGCCACCCACCCATGTCCAGTGACCCTCCTGTCCTCCCTGCCATCCACCTATGTCCAGAAACCCCCTCCCCTGCCATCCACCCATGTCCAGCGACCCTACTGTCTCCCCTCCCATCCATGTCCAGCAACCCCCCGTCCCCTATGCCCTCCCCTGCCATCCACCCATGTCCAGCGACCCTCCTGTGCCCCCTGCCCTCCCCTGCCATCCACCTATGTCCAGAAACCTCCTCCCCTGCCATCCACCCATGTCCAGCGACCCTCCTGTGCCCCCTACCCTCCACCTATGTCCAGAACCCCCCTCTCCTGCCATCCACCCATGTCCAGCAACCCTCCTGTCCCCCCTGCCATCCATGTCCAGCAACCCCCCCTGTCCCCTATGCCCTCCCCTGCCATCCACCCATGTGCAGACCCTCCTATGCCCCCTGCCCTCCCCCTATGTCCAGAAGCCCTCCTCCCCTCCATCCACCCCATGTCCAGCGACCCTCCTGCCCCCCCTTGCCAACTGCCATCCACCTATGTCCAGTAACCCCCCCGTCCCCCCTGCCCTCCACCCATGTCCCGCGACGCGAGTCTCCTCGTTCCCCTGCTGCTCCCCCTCCCTCCAGCCACCTGAGACATCCCCCGTCTGACCCCCCCCCCCCCGACCCGCCAAACGACCCTCTTCTGTCGCCCGCACCTCACCTGACCCGACCCAGCATTTTAAAAAAAACCTCCAAGCGGCGGTGCCGGTGCCTCGCGTCTGAGGGCAGAAAACTCGCTTCGTCGTTGGCCGGCCTTCCCTCAAGTCCCGCCCTCTGATGTAACTTCCGCAAGGGCGGGACTTGAGGGAAGGCTGGCCAACGACGAAGCGAGTTTTCTGCCCTCAGATGCGAGGCACCGGCACCGCCGCTTGAAGGTTTTTTTTTTAAATGCTGGGTCGGGTCAGGTGAGGTGCGGGCGACAGAAGAGGGTCGCTTGGCGGGTCGGGGAGGGGGGGGGGGTCAGATGGGAGATGTCTCAGGTGGCTGGAGGGAGGGGGAGCAGCAGGGGAACGAGACTCGCGTCGCGGGACATGGGTGGAGGGCAGACGAGTGTGGTCGGCGAGGCAGAGGCGAGGCACGCCGCACGGGGCCCCCTTAGGCGCGGGGCCCTATGCGGCCGCCTCGGTCGCCTCTGCCTAAGACCGGCCCTGACTGTGGCTTGGTAGCATATGGATTTTACATCACTATTTACAAAAATGTTGTTTTATTACTTTATGCTTTTGGCAGGTAGTTTCCTCTTTTTTGGTTATAGTTCTATTAGAATAAGGCTGGGAACCTAGTGTCGCAAGCCATCATTCTCAGCTATGTGGGGATCTTCCCCTAATGTATAGGTATCTCTTATAAACTTATTTAGGCCAGCCATCACAGCAGCAGTCCATGTCCCAGAAGCTTCCTCTGAAACTTTAAAATCAAATCGCTCTAAATTGAGCCACCATGTCATCACTGCATAATGACTGGGATTCTCTCCATCTCATGAGCTCTGAATGCCACCTTTGTAGTGTCCTCAGCCCTGGCTGATCCAGAGAACAGTAATCCTGTCCTTGAAAACTAATCCAGGTCCTCCACATAACAGTGTACAGCACTGCCACATATAATAGCATTGTTCAGGTCAGTTGTTTCTCTAACTGCCACAACCCAAGAAAGCACCAATAAGCCCTATAGACAATTTTGTAATTGCTAATTGGTCTGAAGGGACAAGGATTGACTTCTATAGTCCTCCTGATCTCCTGCTCCCCAAAAGTTTATACATTAAACTGGCATTTATTTTCTACTTTGTTCTAATGGGAGCTCAAGATGGACTATGAGTGAAAATAATAGCACTATTATAAAATATCAAATACAAATTAAAAACATCTTAACTCCCATACAGATTTAATAGATTCTTCTAGTAGAGGAGTGTGGTAGCCGTGTTAGTCCACTCTTAAGGTTATCAATAGAAATCAAACAAAATAAAACATGGAAAAGAAAATAAGATGATACCTTTTTTATTGGACATAACTTAATACATTTCTTGATTAGCTTTCGAAGGTTGCCCTTCTTCATCAGATCGGAAATAAGCAAATGTGCTAGCTGACAGTGTACGAATTTGCTTATTTCCGATCTGACGAAGAAGGGTAACCCTCGAAAGCTAATCAAGAAATGTATTAAGTTATGTCCAATAAAAAAGGTATCATCTTATTTTCTTTTCCATGTTTTATTTTGTTTGATTTCTATAGATTCTTCTATAAACTCCACAGATTTAGTTGACCTTATTTTGATAAATACTATCAAAAACAGCCATGTTTATTTTTTAGTCTAAATATCACACTGAAATGTTCCTCTCTTCAATCACTGACGGCTTATACTGTAATACAGTTAATTTGCCCTTCCATGTTCGAACTCTTGTGCTCTGTAATTTATATTCAATACTGTTGGCAATTTCAATAAATTTTCTTCTTCACATTATAATTTTTTTTAAAACAATATACCTCAACCACTTAATGGTGCTAAACTATTTTTCTGGCTATTGCCAGAGACTTAAAAATATAGACATAGGTGTTGGAACAGGAGGAACCACAGGTGCCATGAACCCCCCCCCCCCCCCTAAAAAAAAAAAAAAATTTCCCTCTCTACCCCTCCTCCCGTGAAGTGTTTCTTTCCTTACCTCTATCCCCTGGGGTGGCAATGTTACAGAAGCATTACAGCCAGCCAGCCAGCCAGCGTGGGGTCTTTTCGCATGCTCAAGGCCTGATGGCTTCTGTCCCATCAAAACAGGAAGTTCATAAGGGGCATGGAGCTTTCAGACCTACATGCACAGATGCTCAAGGCTCTGTACTGGCCAACCATGCTTGTACTGACGATTGTAGGTCACTGCTCCAGGGGATGGAGGTAAGGAAATAAAAATGTAGCAAGGGGAGGGAGCTGTAAAGAAAGAAAAAAAAGATACTTGAGACTACAGGGAATATGAGGGGAGACACTGAAGAGGTGGGGGTGGAAGGAGACAGATGCTAGACACCATTGGGAGGGGGGAGGAATTCACAATTAGGTAAGGAGAGAAATGCTGAATGCCATAGGGGAGTTGAGAGTTTGGAGAAAAGAGAGATTTTAGATACCTGAGAGAGGAAAGGACAGAGAATGCTGGATGCCATGCCAGAGGGTACTACAGGATAGTAAGTGTGGGAAACTGAGATACTGGGGCTGGAGTTTGGGCCCCTCCAAACAAAATAGCACACATTTTCCCCTTTATATACCACCACTAGCTGTTGCAGGCCAAACTGTTTAAAACCCATTGTAACTCTAATTAAAACTGTTTTGAAAAAGTTGATTGATTGTAACTTGCCTGGTGATCCTGTAGAAATTGCTCAACATCTCTATAAGCTGCAGAGTATTTATGTTTCACTATAAGTTCACACCAGCGATGCTGAACCTTTAAGGGCAAAGAGAAAGAGTGCAAACTATTACTCACAAACACATGCACAATTGTGCTATTCATTTAAGATTGACCTAAAGGGATTTCATAAACATACTTAGCATTTTATGCCTCAGACTCTGGTTAATGTTCTGTCAGTGCTGAGCACAGTACAAAAATCTTGTCAACATACTCCCATATAATATTAATTATGACCTACACTATCTGTTTGTTTATTGTACCAGCACCATTTGAGCTAATTAAAAGAATGCACCCTGTCCTGACTTTATACCTGGTTCAGTACTATAAAAAAGCAAATTATACCATTAAATATGGAACAAGTTGACTTTATACCTGGTTCACTGCTATAAAAAAAGTGGAGTGGAGGAGTGGCCTAGTGGTTAGAGCAAGAGCACCGGTCTTAAAATCCAGAGGTGGCCAAATCCCACTGCTGCTCCTTGTGATCTTGGGCAAGTCACTTAACCCTCCATTGCCTCAGGTACAAACTTAGATTGTGAGCCCTCTTGGGACAAAGAAATATCCAGTGTACCTGAATGTAACTCACCTTGAGCTACTACTGAAAAAAGTGTGAGCAAAATCCAAATAAATAAAATAAATTACACCATTAAATATGGAACAAATTCTCTTTTTAAAGATTAATGGAAGACATAAGAGGAAATTCTCACATACTACTTTAATGTATGAGTAGGTAAAAGGACAACCTATAATCATCAGGGACGCAAACAAACTGGGCAACACAATAATAATGGGGGATTTCAATTACCCGCATATAGACTGGGGTAATGTAACATCTGTACACGCAAGGGACATAAGATTTCTTGATGAAATCAAGGACAGCTTCATGGAACAGCTAGTTCAGGAGCCGACAAGAGAAGGAAAAATACTAGACTTAGTCCTTAGTGGTGCTCATGATCTAGTGCAGGGGGTAACGATACGAGGGCCGCTTGATAACAGTGATCATAATATGATCGGTTTTGATATTGGCATTGAAGGAAGTGAAACTAGGAAATCAAGTACGCTAGCGTTTAACTATAGAAAAGGTGATTACGACAAAATGAGAAAAATGGTGAAAAAAAGACTGAAAGGAGCAGCTCGCAGAGTAAAAAACTTGCATCAGGCGTGGATGCTGTTTAAAAACACCATCCTGGAGGTTCAGGACAAATATATTCCACGTATTAGAAAAAAGGGAAAAAAGACTAAACGTCAGCCGGCGTGGCTAAACAGTAAGATAAAGGAAATCATTAGAGCCAAAAAACAATCCTTCAGAAAGTGGAGAAGAGAACCAACTGAAAGTAACAGGATAGATCATAAGGAATGCCAAGCCAAATGCAAAGCGGAGATAAGGAGGGCAAAAAAGGACTTTGAGAAGAAATTAGCGTTGGAAGCAAAAATACATAGTAAAAACTTTTTTAGATACATTAAAAGCAGGAAACCGGCCAAAGAGTCGGTTGGGCCGCAGGACGAAAATGGTGTTAAAGGGGCGATCAAGGAGGACAAAGCCGTAGCGGAGAAATTAAATGAATTCTTTGCTTCGGTCTTCACCGAGGAGGATTTGGGGGGGACACCGGTGCCGGAAAGAATATTTGAAGCGGGGGAGTCGGAGAAACTAAACAAATTCTCTGTAACCTTGGAGGATGTAATGGGTCAGTTCAGCAAGCTGAAGAGTAGTAAATCACCGGGACCTGATGGTATTCATCCCAGAGTATTAATAGAACTAAAAATGAACTTGCGGAGCTACTGTTAGAAATATGCAATCTGTCCCTAAAATCGAGTGTAATACCGGAAGACTGGAGGGTAGCCAATGTTACTCCGATTTTTAAGAAAGGTTCCAGAGGAGATCCGGGAAATTATAGACCGGTGAGTCTGACGTCGGTGCCGGGCAAGATGGTGGAGGCTATTATTAAGAATAAAATTGCAGAGCATATACAAAAACATGGACTGATGAGACAAAGTCAGCACGGATTTAGTGAAGGGAAGTCTTGCCTCACCAATCTAATGCATTTTTTTGAGGGGGTAAGCAAACATGTGGACAATGGGGAGCCGGTTGATATTGTATATCTGGATTTTCAGAAGGCGTTTGACAAAGTGCCGCACGAAAGACTCCTGAAGAAATTGCAGAGTCATGGAATCGGAGGTAGGGTATTATTATGGATTAAGAACTGGTTGAAAGATAGGAAGCAGAGAGTAGGATTGCGTGGCCAGTATTCTCAGTGGAGGAGGGTAGTTAGTGGGGTCCCGCAGGGGTCTGTGCTGGGTCCGTTGCTTTTTAATGTATTTATAAATGACCTAGAGATGGGAATAACTAGTGAGGTAATTAAATTCGCCGATGACACAAAATTATTCAGGGTCGTCAAGTCGCAGGAGGAATGTGAACGATTACAGGAGGACCTTGCGAGACTGGGAGAATGGGCGTGCAAGTGGCAGATGAAGTTCAATGTTGACAAGTGCAAAGTGATGCATGTGGGTAAGAGGAACCCGAATTATAGCTACGTCTTGCAAGGTTCCGCGTTAGGAGTTACGGATCAAGAAAGGGATCTGGGTGTCGTCGTCGATGATACGCTGAAACCTTCTGCTCAGTGTGCTGCTGCAGCTAGGAAAGCGAATAGAATGTTGGGTGTTATTAAGAAGGGTATGGAGTCCAGGTGTGCGGATGTTATAATGCCGTTGTATCGCTCCATGGTGCGACCGCACCTGGAGTATTGTGTTCAGTACTGGTCTCCGTATCTCAAAAAAGATATAGTAGAATTGGAAAAGGTACAGCGAAGGGCGACGAAAATGATAGTGGGGATGGGACGACTTTCCTATGAAGAGAGGCTGAGAAGGCTAGGGCTTTTCAGCTTGGAGAAGAGACGGCTGAGGGGAGATATGATAGAAGTGTATAAAATAATGAGTGGAATGGATCGGGTGGATGTGAAGCGACTGTTCACGCTATCCAAAAATACTAGGACTAGAGGGCATGAGTTGAAGCTACAGTGTGGTAAATTTAAAACGAATCGGAGAAAATTTTTCTTCACCCAACGTGTAATTAGACTCTGGAATTCATTGCCGGAGAACGTGGTACGGGCGGTTAGCTTGACGGAGTTTAAAAAGGGGTTAGATAGATTCCTAAAGGACAAGTCCATAGACCGCTATTAAATGGACTGGAAAAATTCCTCATTTTTAGGTATAACTTGTCTGGAATGTTTTTACGTTTGGGGAGCGTGCCAGGTGCCCTTGACCTGGATTGGCCACTGTCGGTGACAGGATGCTGGGCTAGATGGACCTTTGGTCTTTCCCAGTATGGCACTACTTATGTACTTATGTACTTATGTACTTATGATATACAGACTGCGGAAGTTAGCCCAACTAACTCCCACAGTCCTCAGTGATGCCAGATAAACAATACTGGGCCGTTTCCGGTGATTAGCATTAAATATCCATTTTTTGGGCTCTTTTGAAATTAATTGGCCAAGCTGATATTCAGCGCTGGCCAGTCAAGTTTAAACCGGCCAAAGATACACCAGGTATGCACGCAGCCAAAGCCGGCTGCCAGAGTCATGCTGAAAATCGTACGATATAACCGTCTATCTGCCAGCTGTGAATTTCCAGCGGGTCATGGCCAATCATGTCCTGCTGAAAATTTGTAGATAGCCGGCTAAGTACCATTTAGCCGGCCAGGTACTATTCCTGACTGGTTAAACGGTTTTGAATATTAGGGGGGGGGGGGGGGGAAGAAACTTATGCTCCTTATGGCAAAATATATACAGAAGAGCACCAGACTGAAAAAGTATTTAGTATGTAGGCAGCATAAAAGCAACATTTTTTTGTTTAATAGAACAGATAATCTCAGAATTTTGAAGTCTAGCAATCTCATTTGTTATAGTTGCATTCAATCATTTGTAGCACCAGTCCTGCCAGACACCGTAAGCCTCATGGCCTATGCCACAGAATCAATGAAGGTACAACATTCAGAAGAGAGAGAAACTAGAGAGCATTATAATACTCATTTTTGGTGTTTTACATCAAACAGAGAGCCAGTATTGTCAATATCAGTATTTATAATCCAAACTAGTAAGACATTTAGCTTGCAATTTAACTATGGTTCAAATCATGGGAAGGGTTTTCCTACTATGGGCCTCTTATTAAACTGCGCTAGTGATTCCCACATGTCAAATGCGACACAGCTGGTAATCACTAGCACAGTTTAGTAAAACAGGCCCTATGTATGTTATAGCACCTCAGTGGAGGATTTCCATTTATAATAGCATTTTTTATGTTTTTAGACTGTTTAAAAACAGTTAAACTCATTATTTGATGATCAAGTATGAATTTTTTTCTGCACTAATTACTGTGGCTCTTGGCCAATTTCTTTTAGTCTAGAACTTTTGCCATTCAGATGCTTTTAATTTTGCTTTTAACAATCAGAGGACATCATAGGATGCATGTATTCTATGGTTTATGTTTTAAGTGTTTAAATATTGCACCTGCAAATTTGGGCAATTAACTGAACAACCTAATTAGCATTGATAAATTGGATTTTTAATAAGCAATTCTTGGCACTAATTACATTTAAAATTAATTAAAATGCTAAATTTTACATGCGAGACAAGAAAAAGGGGCAGCTCATGGGCAGATCAGGAGCATTCCTTTTAGATACGCATGTAATATCAAATAAGGTGGGATCTGTGTCTAATTTAAGTGCGAGTATTTGCACTATTTTCCACTGGTGTAAATGGCTGCACCTAAATGTAGTCGCGGTTCCCAGGTGTACGAACTATTCTATAGAACTCATCTAATTTTAAGTGCGGTTTATAGAATAGTGCTGAGCATTTTTTTTTCCGGTGCCATATATAGAATTTAGTCCCTGTTATATTACCAGACTGACTAATCTTTTTACAGTTCTAATTAATATTAAAATACTGTTTTTTGTGAAACTGAAAAAGGAAGCTTGGCTTTGGTGTAGCAACATAGTGGAATTCACATTTGTTTATTTACTGTTTGTGATATTTATTGTATGTGATATGGTAATCTATTAATTTTATATGATTGTCATTTTATTATGTTTGGCAAGCAATTTTACATTTCTTTATGATATATATATATATATACTAGCCATTAAGCCCGTTAAAACAGGCGAGTTTTTTTAAATTTCACCCCTCCCTATTGGCTGCATTACGTTCAGTACAGGAGCTGCTGGTGGAGGCGGGGTTTGGAGTGTTGCTCCTTGAACATTCGGTCTCTTCTGCGCATTTGCGGGCGAGTACGGTCACTCGCAATTTTATATATATATATATATATATATATATATATATATATATATATATATATATAATGTCAGCAGTCATGATCCCTATAAGCTCAGAATGCAGGATAATATTTGGATTACAGGCAATGAAGGCTAGCAGCTGGGCATTGCTCACAAGTTTCAATCTTGTGTTGGTGGTTCATCCCTTTCTATGTCTCTAATAGCAATGAGGTAGTCTGGTGCATGTGTTAGTGCTTTACAATAACACTTCTTTAAAGCAATAAGCATTTGCTGCTTTCAACCTTGTGCCCCACAACGTACCTGATAAGTTACTGAAGGACAACAGCCCCAATGTAATAAAAAATGCCACTATTAGCATGTCTTTACTTTGATTTTGGCCAGCATTTTTTCCACGAAATATAACATCAAGGGCTGGCCAGCTAAATAAATACTTGAGAGCTGAAATCTTAAATACTCAAGAGGAATAATAAATACCATAGCTGAGATTGAGTACTTTTACTGAACTTATTTGAAAGAGAGAGAAGTGTTTTCAGAGTTTCCAGTCTCCATGTTCAGAAGATGCTAAGCATGTTTCAAGTCCATAGTCACAATCCCTCCAATTCTGTATAGGTTGCCCAAAGTTAGGCATGCGAATTGCAGATACATATAAAGTAATTGGATACACTGGTGATCAGTAATTGGCCTTAACAAGTACTAATTGGCACAAATTACTGGTTATGGGCGTATCTGCGCCCTTATTCTATCATCTGGATGCCTAATTCATTTCACGCACAACTCCAAAGGGAGCATGGCCAAGGGAGGGGCATGGGTGGATCACGGGCATTCCCAGTATTTAGACACCGAGTTACAGAATACTTCAATTTTCACGCCTGACAGTAGTTAGACACAAGCATTTTCACCAGCCTTTAGCAGGCATAAATGCCCACTCCTAAAGTTAGATGCACCGATGACTTAAGCTAATATTCTATAAAGACAGTTCTGCATGGAACTGTCTTTACAGAATTTGCACTTAGTGTGCATCATCCTAGCACCTTATTTTGGCTGTCCTATAGACAAGTCCCTTCAATATTCATACAAGCAGATCTATTGATTTCTAACAAAAGCTCCATAAAAACTGCTCTCTGTTTCTTATTCCAGGGGTGTGCCATCTGTACAGCTCCACCAAACCCTATGATATATCGTATTAACTAAAGTTTTACAGTACTTCTCAGTAAAAAGGCTGCTTCAGAGATCATCATTTTTATGAGTGTGTGTATATTTTTGTCAGTTGTGTCGGGGAGACATGAAGATGTTCACCAGTTTCTTTTTCTACACCCACACATGCACACTGCAGATATGTGCACATTCTGATCTTGAAATAAGTAGTCAAACTTTTATGAAGGGATTTTTAAAAAATGAAATATGCCCCTTAAAATGTAGGCAAATACTTCACACCTTTCCATTTTTCAACAGAGATGAGCTCCACCTTGTCTAATCTTTCCTCTATTTCACATCCTCCTCTGGAAGAAAGCCAACATACAGGGCGAGGCTGGGTGGGACGGAAAACACAACAACACATGAAAGAATGCAAAGCTGCTTTTTTGACTGTACTCCAAGTCCAAACTAGAAACGCCCCTGGATAGCAATCTTGTAAGTTATGAATGCAGTCTGAGAAAGTGTCTGTACTTTCCCGTAATATACACAGATCCGAGGGCCTCCCAAATCTCTACTCAGACTGGTAATGCTGCACATAATTTAATTCTAAGTTAGACTTAACAACAAACCTCACCTGGTTTTGTTCTTTGCAATTATCTAACCAACAAGTATGCCATGACCAAGTGGGTGGCAAGCTCCAATTGTGCAATACGCACATGACAAAGCTGTGGTAATCTCTTTCATGGCTTCCATTCTGGAAACTACTTACGCAATCATTATCTGTAATCAATTTTCTGAGTGGAAATCTCATTTTGCACTGTAAATCTTCTTCCATATTAACATTTAAAAAAAAAGGCAGATTACAAAGAGGGGCATAATCGAATGGGAGCGCCCATCTCTAAGGATGTCCTGACGAAGGGGCGGGGAAACCCGTATTATCGAAACAAGATGGGCGTCCATCTTTAGTTTTGATAATACGGTCCGGGACGCCCAAATCTCAACATTTAGGTCGACCTTAGAGATGGTCGTCCCCGGTTTTCAGCAATAATGGAAACCGAGGACATCCATCTCAGAAACGACCAAATCCAAGCCATTTGGTTGTGGGAGGAGCCAGATTTCATAGTGCAGTGGTCCCCCTCACATGCCAGGACACCAACCGGGCACCCTAGGGGACACTGCAGTGGACTTCAGAAATTGCTCCCAGGTGCATAGCTCCCTTACCTTGGGTGCTGAGCCCCCTAACCCCCCCCCCAAAACCCACTCCCCACAACAGTACAACACTACCATAGACCTAAGGGGGGCACCTACATGTGGATATAGTGGGTTTCGGGTGGGTTTTGAAGGGCTCCCATTTACCACCACAAGTGTAACATGGAGGGGGGAAGGGCCTGGGTCCGCCTGGCTGAAGTGCACTGCACCCACTAAAACTGCTCCAGGGACCTGCATACTGCTGTCAGGGAGCTGGGTATGTCATTTGAGGCTGGCAAAAAATTTTTTTTAGGTTTTTTTTTTTTTTAGGGTGGGAGGGGGTTGGTGACCACTGGGGGAGTAAGGGGAGGTCATCCCTGATTCCCTCCGGTGGTCATCTGGTCAGTTCGGGGACCTTTTTGAGGCTTGGTCGTGAAAAAAATGGACCAAGTCGGACAATTGCTTGTCAGGAACGCCTTTCTTTTTTCCATTATCGGCCAAGGATGCCCATGTGTTAAGCACGCCCCAGTCCCGCCTTCGCTACGCCCCTGGGAACTTTGGTTGTCCCTGCAACAGAAAGCAGTTGAGGGCGGCCAAAATCGGCTTTCGAGTATGCCGATTTGGGCGACCCTGAGAGAAGGACGCCATCTCTCAATTTGTGTCGGAAGATGGGCGCCCTTCTCTTTTGAAAATAAGCCTGATAGTCTCCTTCGTGTGAGACAAGCATCTATCTAAAAAGGTACCCACAGTTGTGCTGTTTCAGCACCTATGATTTCCAGTCTAACATGATCATTTGTGGACGGATTTTTTTGGCTATTTACTACAACCTTGTGTCACACAACACCATACGAAAAGCCGTGATGTTTGAGCTTTTCAGTGACATCAATTCCTTGTTTGCAAGACAAATGGTTCATTTGATACTGAAGCACAAACATGGCTAAGTGCACCGCAGGCCTGAAATGAGTTGAAGCAGGAGCTTCAAACAATAGCACAACTGCCCCAAAACAAGCCCATTTTTCCTCTCTGAAAATTCCTAAAGAAAATGAAAACACAGGTTGTCATTGTTGCATTTTCTATGGTAGTGGGTTTTCACAAATGACTGCTGAACGTTGCATAAGTACGTAAGTATTTCCATACTGGGACAGACCAAAGGTCCATCAAGCCCAGCATCCTGTTTCCAACAGTGGCCAATCCAGGTCACAAATACCTGGCAAGATCCCAAGAAAGTACAATACATTTTATGCTGCTTATCCCAGAAATGTTCCATGATCAACGGGACCTAATGTGTAGATGGTAGTCATAGTGATGAGTAAAAATCAAGACTGTAGTAAAGCAAATTTTGTTATATGATAAGGCAGTCTGTTTTGACCAAACAGAATGTGCCACTTTTCTGTTTCCTTTGAAGTCTGTGAATTTATGACATTTTTACAATAAATCACTTGGATGCCTGAAACTTCTTTCTTAGATCAAAGGAGAATATAAAAACAGTGTGATGTGGGCATATTCACTTGGTTAGTCAAATGCATGAACAGTATAAGAATGGCCTCTGTAGAGGAAAAGTAATCAAAAGTGTTCAGTTTTAAGAATATTCATTCACCAAAAGCTGTGATTATGATCCAGAAGTTCTCTATGTAGCAGCCTCTATGCGGGACCGTCCGTAACAGTTAGGATACAATTTTACACATGCCAAAGCCTTAGATTAATGACTCCCAAACCTGTCCTGGGGATGCCCTAGCCAGCCGGGTTTCCAGGATATCCACAATAAATATGCATGAGAAAAATCTGCATGCAAAGGAGGAAGTACATGCAAACCTCTCATGTATATTTATTGCAGATTTTCTGAAAATCTGACTGACTGGGGTTCCCCAGGATAGGTTTGGGGAGGGATAGGTTTAGTATGTTTTATTTAGAAACAGAATTTATGTGACAGCAGAATACCATATACAGAACCACAAGATGCAGAACACCTGAGCTGAATGGCAATCAAATATATGATATTTAAACTGCACCAAGTGTTGCTCTCAGTTCTACTGAATACAGACTTCAGAGAGCACACAAGATGTACTGGTACCATGCTATCTAGTCTTTAGAACAACCAATTCATTCTCTGCATTGACTCTTGCACTCCCCCGGCAATGTGTCAATCATCCAGGTAGGGAAACACATAAATTGCTAGTCTGCGCAGCAATGCTGTAACTACTGCTAGACATTTGGTGAATACACTGGGAGCTGACATAACGTCAAAAGGCAGAATGCGATACCGGTAGTGGTGTTTCCTTACTCTGAGATACTTCAATTCTGTTCCTGAATAACGGGGACTAGGGTGCCAGGGAAATCATCATGAACTTTTCTTTGACCAGGAATTTGTTCAGGGCCCTTACATCTAAGATGGGTCAGAATCCCTCCCCATCTTCTTGGGCACACGGTACCTGGAATAGAATCCCTTTCCTTCTTCCCCTGCTGGCACGGGCTCAACAGCATTGACCTGTAGAAGATTCCTCTACAAGTACCTGGTTGTGTGGAGAGCTGATGTAAGATGCTCTCGATGGGCAATTTGGTGGTCGTTGATGCCAATGAAGAGCTTAACCGAGACGGACTATTTAAAGAACCCACTGGTTGGAGGTTGAAAGGGTCACCTTTGATGGAAACACTATGCCTCTCCTTACCAGAAGATGGTTATTTGGAGCAGCTATGTTCTTCTGGAGCTAGTCAAAGGCTTCGACTGGAGAGCTAGCTGGGGCTTCTGTGGGTGGGACAGACAAGGGTGAGAACACTGGGATTGGGGCTGCTGCACGAGAAAGCGTTAGAAACCTATGCTTTTGAGGGCAGTAGGGCCGCTGCCTAGGCCCACTCGAAAATCTCCTAGTAGAGGATGCAGCAGCTGGAGACTGCCAAGAGAGGGACTGGATGACCTCTTGATGAGGTCAGCGACCTTCTCCACCTTGTCCTCAAAAGATTATCTCCTCAGCAAGGTACATCCTCTAACCTCTTGAACCACTGGTTGCAGGCCAGACACAAAAAAAGACAACAGTCTACGCATCCCCACACCCATGGCAGAGAGTTTGGATGTAACATCAAAAGTGTCATTAAGTGCACCTGGCCAGATACTTTCTCCCTCAAGAGTTGGCCAGTAAATAGCTAGAGTGCAGAAAATAAGTGAGACTAAGACTACTGCGTAGCAAAGATTTAAAGAAGAAGAAGATGCTCATGTAGAGCTGGTAGGACAGGATACAGGCAATAAGCATCGAGGCTTAATAAGATTTCCTCCCAAACAAGAACAAAAAGAAACTAGAGAAAATAATAAAAGCAAATGAGGGGGAAAAATCTGCATGGGAAGGCACTGCAATGGCAAAGAGAAAAGCACTGAGGGGAGACCACAACTGGGCCTGCTTGTCTTCTGAGAAAAATCCCTAAATAAATCTGTTAGGGCACAGATGTTCATTCCCCCTCAGAAACGGGGAATAAATGTTCATTATATAGGCCTGCTGTAGTCCTGCCCACAAAATGCCTAGACCACATCTCCTTGCCATTAGCAAATTCTTCAGTTTTAGATATGTATATCCCAGCTTTGTAAATTAGAACTTACACATATATGCAATAAACATAATCATTCCCTACAGAAAAGAGCAGGACAGTTCACTCATCTCTTGTATCCGTTCTCTCCTCTTTTCCAGGAATGACAATTTTTCACTCCACTCACACACACACTGTCTGTTGCATTAGCAAGGCATTCCCGCTCGGTTTATTAGATTATCTAATGTCTCCTTACTAGAAATGCTTTCTTAATGCACATAACTGCATTCACCGTTGGCTTTTCTGCAGGCGTCACGTCTCACAGCAACTTGTATACTATTCACACTCTGTCTTCATGGTCTCAGCCCTCTTTGGGTGGCTCACCAGGCAGATAGTATATCATATGCCCTCTTTCATCCACTCTGCACCTCCACTCTTGTTTCTGCATCCTCCTACAGGCCCTCATGGAGTTCTCCACTGGCCTTCCCTGCTTCACAATGAGTGGGTGCTTCTCTTTGGGGTTAGGGAGTAACCAACTTTCCCTATTTAATTTAATACAGGACTTGATCAGCACCTAACCCCCACTGACACTAGAGCTCTGCCTCCCAGCAGACACCTTCCAAACCCTCTATCCCTTATAACCTTTGGACCCCCCCCCCCAACTCTTTCCCTAGATTTCCATATACAGATTCCAGCTAATTATTTGGCTCTTCTAACTTTGCACTGATGCAAGGGCAAGTGGTACCCATGAACGATCAAGGCTCAAAACATCTACTATCTGGAGACGGCACTATTTAGGTTTCTTTATTTTGAGTTTTTTTAAAATTAAAACTGGCCCATAAAAGGACACTGACACAGTGAACATGTACAAGAGGTGATCTTCCCTCTCTCTCTGATGCATACATTTTGTACTTAATGGTGCAGTGGCGTTTCTATGGCTGTTGGCACCAATAAACCTTTCTAACCCCCCCCCCCCCCCCCCCCGTTTACAAAGCTGCACTAGCGGCTGCTGGTGCACTAATTCCAACACAGCCCATTCACCTTGAATGGGCTGTGTCGGCATTGCTGCACGGTTTTCTAAATGGGGGGGGGGGGGGGTAAATTTTTTTACTTTGGGCAAAATAAATCAATAATGTTTTTGTCTCATCAGTGCTGATGCAAGTAGTCTAGGGTTCCCTTGCTAAATCTTCAGGCTTCTGCTCACCCCTGCCCTGTGGCTCAACACTTTTCTTCCTCCTCATTCTCTTCAGGCCAGCACTATAAGCATGCTCAAAATGCATGGTTGCTGGCTAGTACTTCCCAGTGCTGATCTTGAGATGCAGGAAATCAGTACCTGACACTTGTCACCCAACCTACTGCATTCTCTCTTCGGCTGGTGAGGGCCTGTCAACTGCTACCAGCTATGCTACTCTGCTTGCTCTTGCACCACCTCACAAACTCCTGGTGCCCCTGGGCAAATGTTTAGTTGGTTTAATGGCAAGGCTGGCTCTTTATCTCATAGTCCAACAAGCTACTGTATCTTTCACACTGACTACAAACCTCAAAAACAAATGCAAGGCTGAATTCTGCATTCCTTAGACAAACAATGATATTCAATCCCTCTTTACTCTCCCTTCTCCTGCCAATCAGGTTTTCAGGGTATCCCCAGCAAATATACATAAAAAAATACATCTAGGTGACTAAATAAAACAAAAAAACTATGTTATTAATATAAAAATCAATAATATATTAAATTATATGACTTCAGCTAATCCTCAATCTTCATTCCAAAGCTGATGGGTACTAGAACTAGGTGGTAAGCGCTTCACCAAACTGCATGCATAATGTTCAATGTGCAAATTCTAAGTGTGCGATGATGGGTAGGGTGGTGAGCACATGGCTCTCAGCACACATATAATTTATTTTTTGATATTTAACAGTTTTTGAGTGTGGGTCTGATGTTTATTATTAAAGTATAAACCCCAATTATTTATATTTTTGTAAATACAACAAATATAAATCAGATATATTTGCATAAAGGTGCAATTCTATAACCTAGGCCTCAATAAGTACCCTGTTTCCCCGAAAATAAGACATCCCCTGAAAATAAGACCTAGTAGAGGTTTTGCTGAATTGCTAAATATAAGGCCTCCCCCGAAAGTAAGACCTAGAAAAGTTTTTGTTTGGCCCCGATGGGACATGGACACAGAAACCTTAATTTTTTTCGCTGCAACCCAAAGACGAAATAACATTAAAGAAATGCAAGAAACAAGACTGAGGTGGAAAATCAATCGTCCAGCGGACTCCTACCATCCTCCTTCACGCTTTTGTGAAGATCAACTACCGGTAAGTGATCCTGGAAAAAAAAAGAAACATCCCCCTTGCAGAAATAATAAAAGAAAAGAAAATTAGTAACCGAGCCCTTTCGGCGCTGCTCCATCACCCAAGGGCTAAGTCAGACTAGAAGGATGGAAAGTGTTGCGAATGTACAGGAGGAGCGCATAAAGCGCCACCAACGGGGAACGGAGCTACCGTAGAATTCTTTTTTAACGTTTGTAATACGGTAGGGATGATCCTGCGCCCTAAGCCCTCTCACAACCTCCCGAGACCCCCAGCCAGAGCAGCCCAGCCCCACATTCCATTACCTTCCCTAGTTCATACCCCTCCTCCATTCCCAGCCCGGCCAGGGTGGCTCTGCTCCGCTCGAGTCCTGTGGTCACTGTGGGCAGATAGGCGAGCCACGGCCTACTCCTGCAGGATACCGCCCCCCCACTTCAATACTGTTCCTGACCGCCACAATCCCCCTACTACTCCCGAATAAGACATCCCCTGAAAATAAGACCTAGCGCATCTTTGGGAGCAAAAATTAATATAAGACACTGTTTTATTTTCGGGGAAACATGGTAGTCTATAAGATGTCACCAGCCACTCTCATTTTGGCTATTTCATATATATTTTGCACCTTTAATCAATAACATTTATGTCTGGTAAGCAGAATTTATTTTATTTATTTTAATTTCTTATATACTGCCTGCAAGATATCAAAAGTGATATATATTCAGGTACTGTACGTATTTTTCCTGGAAGGTTCACAATCTAGGTTTGTGTCCAAGGCAATAGAGGGTTAAGTAGCTTTCCAAGGTCACATGTTGCTGCAGTGGGATCTGAATGGGGCTCCCCTGGTTCTCATCCCACTGCTCTAACCATTTAGTTGCTCCTCCTGCCCGAGAGCACATACTGCCTCAAACTGTGGTATATTTCGAACACTTCTCATACACGAGCGTCCATGAAGGAGAAAGGATTGTGGAGTAAGAAGTTAAAAAAAAAACATTCCACCTTCTTTCTAACTGCTTTTCATTACATTCATGACACATGAGAGTATCTGATCAAGTCTCTTCCTATTTACCTTGCGCTGTGGGCAGACATGATGAATGGTTTGCTATCAAACTAGTTGAAAGCAAGAAAAGGGAAGTGCAAACAGTAAGGCAAGCCTTAGGCAGACTGCCATGCTCACTTCAACACCATCTGCCAGAAGAGGTAACCTGTGCAAAAGCAGACTGCCATCTTTCCTTGCCTTTGTTTTCAATTGGGTTACCATGATCATTTACTTGTGGGTGGGCTCCTAGATCATTATGGAGTGCATTTTAAAAGAACAAGCAGTTTGTTTTGGAAAAACTGTGCAACAGTCATTAGAGCAAGACATCTACACATTCTTTGTGCAGCACTTGAAACATTCACATGTGCTTTCCATATTATTTAATGACCCTGGTGTTTGTGTGTATCTGTAGGAGGTCTGGTTTGAGCTCATCCAAAATAGAAAAATTTTCCCCCAAAACATTGTTAAATATTTTGCTGCAGATCTTGGGGGCGTTGCTGAACTCTAGTGGATTGTGTGTGTATCTATTGCAAGTACTGTGAACTGCAAATTTTGACAGCCACTGGGCAAATGCTTTATAGTACTAAGACGTGAAACCTGCAGACATCAGTTCAAATACCACCCTCCACCACTAATGATGTGACTATAAGAAAACAGCTTAACTTCCCTGAAAGTCTGATTGTAAACTTTTGGGGAAGGAAACTTTTAACCATGAAATTTATCCCACACTGTATACTGTACAATGGCATAATATACGGTAATATATTATATCCCACAGGCAAAGGGCATACAATAAGAGATGGACTGCAGATATAGTCATCTGGCCCAAGCAGCTGGCAAGGAAACATTTAGAATGTCAAATGCTGTAACCATAGGAGCCAGCTTTTCAAAATTATTAGGGGTGCTAAGCCCAATGGAAATGACCCCTCCCTGGACACATACAAGGAATTCTCTCAATATTGGGGGTGCTCAAGCACCCACAGCACCCACAGAGTAGGCTCCAATGGCTGTAACTAATGATATATCTACAATGAATGGGCATCGTCACTGTTACAAGATGTTCTTTGCATTCTAGGCATGTTTTTAATATTTGCTATTTGCCTTATCTGTTTTTATTGTGAAGATTTGTTCATACTGTTCTTTCACCTCTTAAGCAGTCCTCTTCCTTTGCACGGTACGCACTTTTCGCATTAAAAATTCTCATAGGAGCCCTTCTACATCTTCTTATCCATCCTGACAGCTATATTTTTAAATTTCAAGGGTGTGAAAGAAAATCAGAGCATTCCTTGATTTCATCTTTCATAAAGGGTAGCCAAAAAAAAAAAAAAAGAAAAGAAAAGAAAAAACCCAACCCATATAAAAGGCATTCTATAACTTAGGTACTCATATATAACGCATTATCCCCCGAATTCTATATTGTGCGATTTGGGTTGTAAGTATAAATCTGGTCATATTCTGGATTTACATGTGCAACTTAATTAGTTTAACAAGCCAATCAGTGCTCATAATGGAACTTAAACAACTGACACTAATTGGCGTTAATTAGAATTTACATACACGAATGTCTAAGCGTATTCTATAAAGTGATGCGTGTGAATTCTAAGACACAATCTGAAAAGGGGCATGGCCATGGGCATTCCTAGAATTTGCGTGCACTGTTATAGAATATGTCTGTTCTACCTGTAATTTAAGCGTCAGCATTTACACCAGGTTTTCATTGGCATAAATGGCCACAACTAAATATCCACAGAAAACGAGTGCTGGGTGTATTCTATAAACCATGCTTAGATTTAGGCGTGGTTTATAGAATACACCTAGACATATTTTCTTTCATGACAGATTTTTTAGGTGTGATAAACAGAATCTAGATCTGTAAGTGTAAGTGTTTAGCGTGGCACCTAAAGACTACTCTGCAAATACCCACTTAACTCGTAGCATATATTTGCAAGGGGGCATACGCAAGGGTGGGATATAGGCAGGGCTTCCAATTATGCATGTAACTTACAGAACACTAAGGGGCCCCTTTTACAGAGCAGCACTAAGCCCAACACATGCTTACTGCTCGCTCTTTCAGGACTACCGCTGGCCCAATGCAACCTCCGGCAGTAGTCCCGCCCCGAGCGTGCGCCATTTCTGGGGAAGAAAAGAAAACCTCCGGAAATAGCTTGCGCAGCGATAACCCGGCAGTAATCAGGCATCGCCGTGCGCTGTCCGGTTACCACCGGATTAGCTCAAGAGACTTTATCGCCACCTTAAATGGGTGGCAGTAAGGGCTCCCCGTCGCATGGCCATGCGGTAAGATTTCTCTTACCGCATGGCCATGTGTGCCTGGGGTCCTTTTACCCGCTATGGTAAAAAGAGCCCTGGCACGCAGGAAAAACAGCCCCCACTGCTAGTGCAGGGCCCTTTCTCCTACTGCTGCACTAAGATGTTCACATTTAACTGATGTAAATGTGAGTGTCTAAATGTTAGGCACGTATATAACCAGTCATTCTAGTATTCTATTATGGAATCTAGGTGCCTAGGTTCTGTTATAGAATAGAGAGGCCCCTAAAGACTATTCCGTAATGCAAGCGCTCTCTTTTGCAAGCACATTATGCATATAAATGTATAGAATGCTAGAAGTTCTGTTTGTATGTATACACAAATGCTAGTATGGCACCTAAGAGCTATTCTACAAAATACCTGCTTAACTTACACAGTGTGTAGTTGCAAGGTGGGCATACACAGGACTGAAGAAAAGGCAAGACATAGGCAGGGCTCCCACGTGTGTACAAAATACTGTAAGACACATCCTTGCCGCAGTTTGGCGCACACACTTACCTCAGCTCTGTGGCTGGGGTAAATTAATAGTGCCTAAACCTTAGGCACATTGATAGCCAATAGTGCTACTATTCTAATGAAGCCTAGGCACCCAGGTTCCTTTATAGATTTGGTCCTACTGTGCACCCTCTGGGCACTTATATTTGAGGTGCCCAGTTATAGAATTGTCCCCTAACTGTGGAAACCTCCAGGGCTTCGGAAAAAGAAGCAAGTACAACACAGAGGACAAGAACAGATTATGCTATAAGTGAGAGGCATGGAGCCTTCTGGAGAATACTTGCATGCTTAATTCTAGTATAAAGATGTTGATAGTTCTACAGCCCACTATACAATTCTAGTTCCTGACTGGAAAAAGTATTTTAATCTCTCTCAAAAGAGAAGCAAAACAGATTTCACTAAAATCGGAAGTAGTTACAGCAAGTCGCCTTCTTGAAAATTCTGCAAGATTAAGCTTGGTGGCTCATGATTGCATTCATCCAGTAAAAGAAACAGTGTACAATGATGCTCTACTAAAAAAAAATGGAATATTGACAGTATCACAGGAAAAGCATACAGGGTTAACCGGGAGTTTTCAGTTGTTTAGCCCTGTAACTAGATAGAGCTGCTGAAAATGTCCAGTTTGCACCCAAACTGACACCAGCTATTTTGGAAGCAGAGTTAGCACTTAGCTGATTAAGTGCCGATTTTCAGCACTTAACTGGCTAAGATAATCGCATAAACAGGACCGCACAACACACAGTCATATTTATGTGGTTCTTAGATAGTTTAAGTGCTGAAAATTGCACTTAACCAGCTATGTTTTGTTTAGTTACATATAACTGGATCTTTAATGCTGGAGTTTGGACATGGCCTGCATTGAATATTCAGGGATAAGGCCATCGCTGGCTGAGTATCAGGCCCTAAATGACAATTTTCCAATCCTTTGAGCATTTAAAAAAAAAAAAAAAAAAAGTTTGAATGTTTCCAAAGACTTTCGTCCCACAAACTGCAGTGCCAAAGACAGAATATTTGCTTTTTCCTCTTTTCAGATATAAATTTAAAAAGACAAATGTAATTTCCCCTCAACATGCTACAGAGAAAAGTGGCTGGGTCAGGTTTGTTTCTTTGTGTTGCTGTGCAGGAGGCTGACTGTAGACCATTGCACAGTCAGTGCTTGTAATGCTCTGGGTGTGTCAGGTCAGTGCTTGCAGCTGTACTGAATAGCACAAAGACTGGGCTGTAGTCTAAAGTGGAAAGGGAACAAAGGCAAAGCCATTGCAATGTCATTTATTCTTCTATTATCTTTCTATCTCTGGGTCCTTAGCTCTGTTTTGTTTAGTTGTTTGAGGTAAATTAACCCTTCACTGCACTGGGAGACAGTGTCAAGCCATATGAACAAAAGCGGATAGAAGTATTAAACTGACTGGGTTCCCCCCTTTTTTTCCCCCTTTATGTGATTCGGATATAGAAATACTGCTATAAATCTTAATGTTTGCAAAAAAAAAAAAAAAAAAACCCAATGACAACCTGGCTACTATTCAAATAGTTACTTATTTTTATGTTATGTGTACAGATACATTTGTGCTTACATAAGAGGTGTAACTGTTCTGTGAGATTCAAGAAATACTGAAGATACACAATTATTAACTAAGCACTCTCATAAGTGTTTCATAGGATGTAATACCACTTAAAATGGACAATCAAAAGATATTGTAGTTTGTGAGCTTTCCAGCACTTACACACAATTCCTCAAAACCCCAGTAAAAGTCTGCCTTCATCCCAACACCTTTTCCTGAATCTGGAACCTAGAACTGGGCTGCAGATTACAGTGCAGTCCTCAGCTGTAAACCTTCATGCCAGCTGAACTGCATCAAGAAAATAATTATTGGGCCAGCATATTCTTTTTAACACATTTGCCATTGGATTCTATATATGGCACCCAGGTTTGGGTGCCCAAAAGATGCTTGCACAGCCTAATTGCACAACTAATGAGATGTTAATAAAATATCAATAATTGGATGGTAACCACCAATTATTGTTAGTTGGCACCAATTACGATTTGGGCACACATCTGCCTGCATGCTATAATGCTGGGTGGCTAAATCCCATAGTGTGCAACCCACAAGGGGGTGTGGCCATGGGAGGGGTATAGGCAGGGGTAGTCCAAAAGGTTGTGCACAGTGTTCTAGAAAATGAGTCTCTGCATCCAACTTTGGACGCTGGAATTTATATCAGGTTTGAGCAGGCATAAGTGTGGCACGGGACTTGGCACTAAGCACTATTCTACTGAGTGCCATTTATAGAGATTTCCTCTTGCTGTGCCATTTAAATCATTTGTGAATATTCAACGCTGTTCTCCCAGAGTTAGACAGAATACATTTGCTCAACCCTCGCACAATGTTGGGGGTAATTTTACAACTGGGCACCACCATCTAGGCATTCCGAGGACACATGGTGGAACCAATCAGACTTGGCATTAACTACAGGCATCCAAATGCAACAGGAACATTTCGAGCCACAATCATGTCCCACCTATGCTCTATCCATGCATATGACCCCTTGCACTTACACACTATGTAAGTTACAAACTGTTCTATGGCATGTTTTGAGAACTGTTTTTTTTTAACACTAAGGAAAAAAATATATCCTATATAATAATTCTCACCTCCAACATTCTGAGGCTGCCTGGAACCGTGGATCATGTTGGAGTAGATAATAGTGATGTCACACAACCCACACCAGATTGGCCAGTAGAAGGGAGAAGGGCGGAGCCATGATACAGGGAGCAGTGAATCAGCATAACACGGGGAATGCACAGCAGCAGGAACAGAAGCCTCTCTCACACAGTCACTCTCACATACACTCTCTCAAACATACACACTCAGAGGAAAACCTTGCTAGCGCCCGTTTCCTTTCAAACAGAAACGGGCCTTTTTTACTAGTATATATATATAGAGACACAACTGGTGCTTAGTAGTAATGAACTCATACAATTGGTGATTCACATTGTCTTCTAGTGCAAAGTTCTTACTGACATATCTACATGGAATCCAGAGGAAAGCAACTCATTAACCAGTCCTACCACCCATAATGTAGCCAGCCATAAGAAACAGACACTTTTATGGAAAACTAATATTTATTGAAGGACCTGATACAGACCTTGTTTTGGCTAACAGCCCGTATCAGTGGTCATTGATCCACATCCAGTGGTGTGCTGGTAAATTTTTAACAACAGGCTCTCTCCCCGGTCCACCTCTGCGCCCCCCCCCATCCACCTCTGCGCCGCCCCAAAATTGCAGAGCTGGCTATAGCCGGGAGGGGGGGGGGGGGGGGGGGGCGGCGGCAATGCATTACTCTCTCCAGGAAAAAAAATGTAAATGATCCCAGGTTCCAATCTAATTCATGTTTAATGTGGGATAAAATGCCATAAATAAGTAAATAAAACTTTTAATGTTGAGCACCCGATTCTCAAAGTGAACATATTCCAAACCTTATAATGAAAATAAAATGATTTTTTTTCTACCTTTGTTGTCTGGTGACTGTTTTTCTGATCATGCTGGCCCAGTATCTGATTCTGCTGCTATCTGTCCTCTTAACTCCGTTTCCAGGGCTTCCTTTCCATTTATTTCTTTCCTTTCTTCTTCATTTCTGGTCCTCAACTTCTGCCTATTTTCTTCATCCAAATGCAGTTTTTCTCCTCTCTTCCTTTTCCCTCATCTCATCTCCTTCCTCACTCTTCCCTCCCCTCCATCCATGTCCAGCACTTCTTCTCTCTCCCCTCCTCTCCCCTGCCCTCCATCCACCCATGTCCAGCGACCCTTCTCTCCCCTGCCCTCCATCCACCCATGTCCAGTGACCCTTCTCTCCCCTGCCCTGCATGCACCCAGCGACCCTCCCCTGCCCTCCATGCACCCATACCAAGTGACCCTCCTCTCCCCTGCCCTCCATCCACCCATGTCCAGTGACCCTCCTCTCCCCTGCCCTGCATGCACCTATATACCCTGCAACCCTTCTCTCCCCTGCCCTGCATGCACCCATACCCAGTGACCCTCCTTTCCCCTGCCCTCCATCCACCCAACCCAGGTACGACCCTTCTCTCCCCTCCATGATCCACCAATGCCCAGTTCTCTCCCCTGCCACCCCTCCCGAGTTCTTAATATAATTCTCCTCCCTTCACCGATCTGACTCCTTTAATTCTTCGGGGCAGGCAGTCTTGCCTGCCCGCTGCAAGCACTGACTCAGTCCCCCGCTGGCACTGCCGGTTCATGCTTCAAAATGGCCGCCGAGACTACAAGGGCGAAGTCTCGCGAGGCCGCCTCTGGAAGTCTCGGTGGCCATTTTTAAAGCGCGAACCTGCAGCGCCAGCGGGGTAGAGTCAGCACTTGCAGCGGGCAGGCAAGACTGCCTGCCCCGAAGAATTTGTCAGGTCGGTGATGTGAGGGAAGAAGGAGGGAGGAGAGCCGGCTCGCGGGTTTCAACAACCGGCTCGCAAGAGCCGAGCAAAGTTAACAAGCGGCTCTTGCGAGCCGGCTCCAGCACACCACTGCCCACCTCACAGCCTGTAAGGTTCAATGGCCAATCAAAATCAAGTTTATTGAGCACTTGCTATCCCATCTATCGGCAATGCCAACTAAGTGGCTTACAGACTAATAAAAAAAAAAAAAAAAGGAAGAGGTAAAGAGGAGGACTGAACCCCAAGCAGAGGGAAGGAGTGAAAACTATAATAATCATGATAGTAAAGAGGGAGAAGAGAAGGGAAGAATACTAGATAGGGGGGACACTCTCAAAACCTTATGGCGCCAGGGCTTACCCACAGTATTAGGGACACTGGAAAGCATCTAGAAACAGGTGGGTCTGGAGTTCAGTCTTAAACCATTCCAGGGAAGTTTGAGACCTCAGGTTCTGGACTTGTGCAGAAACAAAAGTGGCATTTTGGATTCTAGTATGCACAATACCTTGAAAGGTGAGGACAGTTAGCTGATGCTGAGTGGATGATCGAAGAGAGCGAGCCAGGACATAGTGAGATAGTAAACATATGAGGAACAAAGGATCTCCAGTGGACTGTATTTTGAATACCAGAATCAAAATTTTACCAGAAGCCAGTGAGATGACTGTAGCACGGGTGTAACATTATCGCATTTCAGTGCATCATGTATAAGTTTTATTGCTGTACCTTGAAGCTGTAGACAGTGAAGATCCTTTAAGTGATTTGTACAAGGAGTTAACAGTAATCAAGCTGACTGGTGACCAAAGACTGAACCAGAACACTGACAGCTGAGAGGTGAAGAAGTGGTCGAACCGAGTGAATAAGCCTCAATTTGTATAATATCTGGCAAACTGAATGAGACAGGTGTACACAATACGAAAGTGTATTGTCAAAAACAACTCCTAGGATTCTATGCTACTAGTCAACTGGAAAGGAGTAGCAGTGGTGAGCCAAGGGGGATTTCTTTTCCTCCTGTGAAGAGGAGACGGGTACATCTGGTAGGGTTCAGGACCAGTTTATTTGACCAGAGCCAATCAGTAATCTGTTCTAACTTAAGAACTGAGATCTCCTGTAGGTTAGATGGGTCTGGAGTACAAAGCACCTGAATATCATTTGCATAGACAGACAAATACCGTGAGTGAAGTCAGGAGGGGAGCCAAGAAAATGTTAATAAAGGGGACAAGATGGATCCTTGTGGCACACCATAAGCAAGACGTAAGCACCTATCGAGAAAGCAAGTAGACAGAGGTTGAGAGAGTGAAGGCAGAAGTGAGCAGGGACAGTCTGTGAGAAACACATAGCAAACTGAGTAGAAAAAAATGCAACGATACAGGGAAGCCGGGGAGGAAGGTTCACCATAATCACAAAAAAGAGCGCAATCAGGGTGCGCATGAAGGAGCAGGACCTGCTCATTTTTTGCGCTCCTTCGTAATGCGCTGGCTAGAGCAGTACAAAAATAAGGTGGCGGGAAGAGCAGCCTGGAAACCACCGTGGCAGTCCAGGAGAGCATTAAACACCAGTGGAAGGTCTCTTTTGCTTAAACGTTTTGATGTGCCATCTCCTATTCTCAATCTAACCTCCATGGCATATGAAGCATCAGAAACCAGGCACATGTGATTCAGTTTGGCATTGAGAATCACATGTGGCTGGTTGCTGACACACACCATTTGATCTTTAAGTAACCAGACTGTGATGCTGGTTAATGACCCCCTCATGCAGACTGTTAGGCAAAACATAGGCCATGGTGGATCATTCAATAAATACTATTTTTTCCATAAAAGTGTCTGTTTCTTGTGGCTGGTTATACTATTTTGGTTTGACTTCCAAGATTATGCTGCCAATTCCCTCTGTGTGCAATCATCTATTTTGACAATTCTAGACTATACTCAGTAAGTAAATATCTTTCTTTACCTAAATAGGTGATTATTCCTGAATTTGTACTTTTTCTTTGAGTTTAGTTACATCATATCTCCCTAGTTTTTATCCCAAACAGGGATAGGAACAGAAAGAGCAAGATATTAGATTTTGTTAGTTTTGCTATGTCATTTCAGTGTTCAGTTATTGCTAAGGATTTTAGTTTATTTATTTTATTTATTTGTTGCATTTGTATCCCACATTTTCCCACCTCTTTGCAGGCTCAATGTGGCTTACAATACATCATGAATAGTGGGAATATATGTTTACATGCTCTAAGGCAAAATTTTTATTGTAGGGCTTGGATGTGTAGATTTCTCTTTACTGGTGATAGGGCTTTCCCATGTTGCACAACAGACACTGGATTAGATTTTTCTGGATCCAAGCTTATTATAGAGTATCATGATTTACAGGTGTGGAAGGTGGTTTGGGTACTCTTGCCAGATAATGCCAGGGTTAATCTTTCTTATGATTTTACATAAGAGGGGCAATGAGAGGTCAGTGGAAATTTTCCAGTAGTAACACTGATTTGAAGCAGTTTGGGAAGTTGCTGTCTGTGGGGAGGGAGGAAGAAACAGGATTTATCAGAAAAGTGGGTGGAGAGGTGGTATGATAACATTACAAAGATGTTAGGTGAGGCTGATCCCACAAAGACATCTTTGGCCTCATTTTTGAAAGAGAAGGACGCCCATCTTTCAACATAAATCGGAAGATGGGCATCCTTCTTACAGGGTCCTCCAAATCGGTATAATCGAAAGCCGATTTTGGACGTACCCAACTGCTTTCTGTCGCAGGGACGGCCAAAGTTCAAGGTGGTGTATTGGAGGCATAGCGAAGCCGGGACTTGGGCATGCCTAACACTAGGACATCCTCGATACATAATCGAAAAAAACAAGGATGTCCCTGACGAACACTCGGCCGACTTTACCTGATCGTGTTTTTGTTACGACCAAGGCACAAAAAGGTCCCCGAAATGACCAGATGACCACCGGACAGAATAGAGGATGACCGCCCCTTAGTCCCCCAGTGGGCACTAACCCCCTCCAGCCCTCAAAAAACATCTTTCAAAATATTGATTGCCAGCCTCATGCAGTATGCAGGTCCCTGGAGCAGTTTTAGTGGGTGAGTGCACTTCAGGCAGGCAGACCCAGGCTCATCCTCCCCGTTACATTTGTGGAGGAAACAGCGAGCCCTCCAAAACCCACCAGAAACCCACTGTACCCACATCTAGGTACCCCCTTTCACCCATAAGGGCTATAGTAGTGGTATACAGTTGGGGGTAGTGGGTTTTGAAGGGCTCAGCACACAAGGTAAGGGAGCTATGTACCTGGGATCAATTTATGAAGTCCACTGCAGTGCCCCCTAGGGTGCCCGTTGGTATCCTGGCATGCCAGGGGGACCAGTACACTAGAAATTCTGGCTCCTCCCACGACCAAATGGCTTGCACTTGGTCGTTTCTCAGATGGACATCCTTGGTTTCCATTATCGCCGAAAATCAGAAACGACCAAGTCTAGGGACGACCATCACTAAGGACGACCAGATTTCAGGATTTGGACGACCCTGACCGTATTATCGAAACTAAAGATGGATGTCCATCTTGTTTCGAAAACACGGGTTTCCCCGCCCCTGGATGGGTTTTTGTTTTGTGAGAACATCCAAATCAAAACAAGGACGTCCCTTTTGATTATGCCCCTCCTTGTGTGCAGGCACAGGGGTTAGGAAGTTACCTTAGTTCTTTGCATGAGATGAAGAGCTATGCTCAGCAGCCTAAACAGATATGAGTGAAAGATTCTAATGAGTAACATTGAAAAGAACTGAGAAAAGTTGTCAACAATTATTACCTCCCCACAAGAAAGGCTGTGTTAAGAGAATGTAGTTGTTCTTAGCTGGCTCAAAGAACTTTTTTTGGTTCTAATGGTAAACTGGTTATTTGTCTAAAGCAATAGTTCCCAAACTTGGTCCTGGAGGCACCCCAGCCACTCAGGTTTTCAGTATATCCACAATGAATATTCATGAGATATATTTGCATTCAGTGGAGGAAGTGCATGCAAAGTTCTCTCAAATACTCACAGTGGGTGTTCTGAAAACCTGACTGGCTGGGGTGCCTTCAGTTTCAGTTTTGGGAACCACTGGTCTAAAGGGAGAAATAAAGGTTATAGGAAGTTATAGGAAGGGTGAGGTACAGTATTGTTTTGATATGCTTTTTTGATGAAAAACAAATCAGTGACAGGCAGAGTTTTCAGGCGGGAGAGGCAGGTCTGTGGGAGTTTAATTCTTCTGCTGATCTGTTGTAAAAAGATTAAGGTTTAAATCTGATAAAACTTCCTAACCATCAGTGTCACTGAAGTAGTGTACAATGCAAACTCAAATTGCTTTAAGGCAGGGCTTCCCAAACTATACCTGCATTGGGGTCTCAAATTAAGTGGGTCCTCTAAAAGATTTCTTTCTTTATTTTAAACCATATATTCCGCATTATCCACCGTTCTAAGTGGATTACAATAAAAACATTCATAATAAAACAAAAGACAATACAATATACAAACAATGTAGGAAAATCACAAGAATGTGCTAGAACAAGACAATTCCATGTAGCTCATTGAACATTTAACGACAGATTCTCAAGCACCTTCCCAGCTGTAGGCATTCAAAAACAGCAGAGTTTTAAAGCTCTCTTTTGAGCTCTTTGAAATTGGTAATATTTCTAATTCTCATGGGTAGGTTGTTCCATAATGCAGGTCCAGCAATATAAAAAAGCCTGTGTCTAAATTCCTCTAAACGGACAAGATACATAAGCTCTGGTTTAGGAAGCAGGTAGACAATGGACAGAACCAGTAGCGAAGCCAGATTGAGGACGTAGGGAACGGAGAGCAGACTGCCAACAGCACCAGCATGTATTTTAAATGCGACAGATCGCTTGAAAAATAGGCACTGATGCATATTATAAATGCAACAGATCATGTGACAAATAGGCACTGGTGGAAGTCCATTTGCGGGAGTGGCCACTCCCCTGGTGACCCACCTGGCTACGTCTCTGGACAGATGAGGGAGGAAACTCAAGGGCATGGAGTGGAGGAAAACAGTCCATGTCATATATAGTATTATTTAAGACAGTATACATCTACCACCGCATTTAAACCACCACATAAGGGATGAGTGTAGGAGGGGAAAAGATACACACTCCAAAGGAATTGACAGGCATCAAGGGCATAATAAACCAAAAGTACCACCACTCCTAAAAAAAAATCCAGACGCTCTATGAACGGGACAGGAATGTCATAGAAGAAGTAAGATTACTGGATTCTATCCCAGCTCTGGAGGAAGCCTATTCAAAAGTAGATGACCCAGGTAATTTGAGGTGGTCTAACATGTCTTTTCCAACTGGATCTCCAATGGAGAGGGAAGCCATAGTAGACCCTTCATGATAATGTAATAGGATGCATTGACATGCCTGGGATAAGTACAGATACTAAATAATGGGGTAATTCTGGAAACAATGGGTTTAATCCATTGAAGGCACTCCTTGAAAGGGCACTGGAACCAATTCAGAAGATAGTGGCACAATCTTTGGAGGTGGGACTTAATTCGGAAAAGTTAAATCAGGTTGTCATCTCTCCTGTATTAAATAAGCAAAATCTTCCTGCAGATGCACGTACTAATTATCAACCAGCTTTGGATTCACATTTTTGCTAAGGTATTAGAACATATATTTTTTCTGCAGTTGAGAGATTCTGTGGAGGAAGTGGTAGAGCTGGAATCGTCTCAGACTGGCCTTAGATCAAGCTAAAGTCCTTAAACTGTTAGCAACACAAAGTGGGTTATTGAAGTTTATTAACAAATGAGAGCAGCTGTTGAAGTATAAGTGGGAGTGATTTTTGTGGCTGACTGCCCAAAGGGAATGGGCAGGAGATGAACTGATGTGATCAGAGAGTTTAGAAACTAAAATGTTTTGGATAGAAAGCTGTTTTTGCCTCTTTTCTGCCATATCAAGAAGATGGAGAATAGGGCTCTTAAATCAGTAAGGTCCTGGGTACTGAATAAAGGCCTTGGACAAAGGGAAATGAGGGTACTGGTTTTACCTCCTTTCAGCCTGAAGAAAGTTGAGGGATTGACTGAAAGCCTATGACCAGTGTAGGACAGAACCGGTGGTGAAGAACAGCAGCTTATGAGATTTTTGTTGGTAGCACATGACCAGTGGGAGAGTTACCCTGAGAGAGAGGATATGTAGCCGAAAATGGTAAGCTGGAAATTAATGACTAGTGGAAATGTACTAGGAAGAGGACACACAGAAAGGGGGTTATTCTATAAGGAGCAACCTCGTTTTAGGAAGCAGACCGGTGGGTAAATGGTGGGATTCTAGTCATTTACACATGTGAATGAGCTCTCACAGAATACTGTCTAACAGTAACACGTCATGGTTTGATAGTATGTACTTTGTCAGTGGGTCTGTGCATGGGCGAGTTTCAGCAGAGCACATAGGTTCATGTGCGACATACAGAATTCTATTATTTATATTCATATGAGCTAACATCTAGGCACAGCCATTTACACCAGCTATAGGGCTGGTGTAAATGACTGGACCTTGTACACATATTTTTGGCCATCTGCACTAGTACTCCATAAAGAAAAGTAGGTGCCTACTTTTCTTTATAAAACAGACTTAAAATAGGCACCATAATTGTTGCCTATAGTGGGTGGCCTTTTATAGAAATACCTTCCAAGTATGTGACCTTCCTAATGATTCCTAATGCTAAACCAAGATAAGTGCAGTTTCTGTGAGATTAAGAATGAGAGTACCCTGGGTTCAGGGACTCCAAAGATAATTAAACAAAGAGTGTTTGGGAGGTGTCTTTGAAAGGATCTGGAGGAGCTGCCCGATGGTGAACTAGAGAAGAGTCCTGATCTAGGAAAGAGAAGGAATGCCAAGAAGACATTAGAAGAAAAAGCCCAGATTCATTTTTGTGTTTTCTGTAGTTTAATTCTTCTGTGTCTGTGAAGCCTTACAAATGAACTGTTTAACTCTGATCATCCAGTAACTTATTTTTAAAAATATGTGTACATTGAATTGGAGTGGTCATTGATCTCTTTTGAGGTGAATGAGCAGAGTGACACAGGAAACATATGGGAAAATTTTCCCCTGCTCCTAAGGATCCACCAACAGAAGGTAAGTGGGATCTTTTTCTTCACACATCTGTAACCCTCTGAGCAACATACACAGTACACCGGCTACACACAATCGTCTAATTTGTTAGACTTCAAAGACCAGAAATTACAAAGACCATGGATTACAAACTTCAAAAAGCCTAACAGCTTTACAGCACAGTAAAATCATGCCTTCCATGACTCCATATATGGCAAGCACTTTAATTTTTGTATCTTTACATTACTTATATTGCACAAGATTTGCAGTAGTTTTCCTGTTCTGTTCTACAGTTTTAATAATCCTGCAGGTGGTAGAACAATCTTACTTTACCCTTGCTTTGTGCCACCTGCAAATGCTCTGGACCCGTTAACTCAAAGGTTCAAGTCCCTTTCACCTATTCACAGAGCCATCATTCTGGACTTATGGAAGTTTATTACTTTACTGTTTTAATTTTAACAAGTTTGAGAGAAAAACATATTTTCACTTTGAATTAATTTTACTTTTAAAAAGGTGCCTAGGAAGGCACAACCGTGCCTAAGAGCATGTGAACTTATCCAACTTCTGCTTTATCTTTTGTTCCTTTTATCAACCTTTGGTTACATTTTGTCTAAGCTCTAATTACAAAAGGTGGCAACGGCAGCAGCAGGCAATCATTTTGGAAAATTCTACAAGCCTCTGAAAAAAGGACTTTTCAATAACCATTCATACAAATAAAAGCTCTCATTAATCACATTCAAAACTGATTACGATTGCAAGATGTCACAAATAACTTGATTATGATTGGCTAAATGAGCACTAATGAGAGGAATGGTTGGCGTTTCCAAACAAAATCAAAAATAAATAAGGTCTCTGCAAAGAAAGGGAATAGATTTGTTTCTTCCACTTCACCTTCAAGGGAAGAATTCAAGCAGCAACACACTGATTAAGGTAGCAACTCTCTCCATGGTAATTCTCCCAAATCATGTAACAACATTAGAGGGCAGGCAGCATACGTAGTAGAAGAACCAGCACCCCTCAATCACGCTGTCTTATTACAGCACTTATTAGCATATTATTTTATTTATTTAGATATTGCTCACACCTTTTTCAGTAGTAGCTCAAGGTGAGTTACATTCAGGTACTCTGGATATTTCTCTGTCCCAGGAGGGCTCATAATCTAAGTTTGTACCTGAGGAAATGGGAGGGTTAAGTGACTTGCCCAAGATCACAAGGAGCAGCAGCGGGATTTGAACCGGCCACCTCTGGATTGTCAGCCCGGTGCTCTAACCACTAGGCCACTCCTCTACTCCACGATGCATCAAAAGGACTCATGCTGAGACTCACCCACTCATTATCTCTTCCACTCAAGTTTTTGCCTCTAGATGAGAAAGCATAAAGAGAAGAATGGTGGTTTACCCTCTAAACCCTTCATGATTCTGGAGCAGGGCCTAATGGATTCATTTATTCTACAAACAGGAACTTCGAGGGAGTGCCCTGGTCTTACCCACTTGAGGCACTGTAGGAGGGACGTGACCATGACAGATCTGTTAGGCATGACATCACATTTAGCCTGGGGCTGAGGGCCCCCATCCCCTGCTGCAGCTGTGAATATAGAGCTCTTCAGTTACTTCAGCTGCAGAGACCTTGCCAGATAATGAAGCATCAGCCTTGGAAGTCAACTTGTTTCCATTACTTTGGACACTATGGAAGTAATTCTATAAGGAGGGTGTTGCAATTTAGGCATCAAGAACGTGCGTAAATTTCCAGAATACCGGTCTATACATATATTATTTGTGCACATACATGTGGACATGACAATATTCCAGACACATGCTATTTTATAAAATGAAACCTAAACATGATGGCGCGTAGTTTGAAGGTGGGCATACAAATGGGTGAGTCTAGGTTGAGTGTGGGTGGGATGGACACTTAAATGCATATAAGTTATGTGCACAACTCCCAAACCTAGATGCAAGCACTTACATCAGCTGTACGGCTGGTCTAAGTGGTCATGCCTAAATTATAAACATGTATTTTTCTACTACACTAGTAGGCTCCAAATAGGAGCCTTCTTGATGCCTAAAAGTAGGTGCTCCTTTATAGAAATGCCCTCTAGGATAGGAAGCCATAGAAGATCTTGATAAAAGCTCTGAATCCATGTTTTAAGCAGTTTGAAGCTAGGATTGAAAAAACAAACAAACAAAAAAAACCTCTCTCCAATACTGCACAAGTAATATAAGTAGAGAAATTGGAGAAAGATGTGGAGGCTGCCAAGATGGTTCACAATACAGTTGTTAAAGATGCTACCAATTTAAAAACTAAACTGGGAATACTTGAAAATGCTTGAAGGGGTTCTAACTGGCTTTTTGTTTTTAGATTTTCCATTATCTTCCAGTGGTTACACCTTATGATATTTTGAAAGATATCTCGCTTAGGTTTTAGGAGCTCTACCTGAGACTACCTCCTGTTATCCATGTTATTACCTGCCATTTGGCAAAAAGGGAGAATCAACTTGATGGGAGAAAGTTGGAACAGGCAGATTCTGAACTGGTGATATCAGCTACTGTGATGGTGACTCCGTTTTCTTATTCAAGATGTAATTTAAAAAATTGTGAGAAATTGTTTTTCAGTCTTATTGTATGAATTTTCTCTGATGTTTCTAAGAAATCTCAAAGCGTAAACAGCATCTTCTATGTCCTTGGGTCGAGAAGTTTGGCATATTATTTTTTCTTAAATTTTCTTGTTAAAGTTTTGTTACACTTGCATCAGTGAAATGTGCTTTCCCCCCTTTTTTTAAATGCAATTTTCAGTAATATCACATCTAATGATATGATAAGAAGAGGAAAAATAATTATAAGGGGAAAAAAAATCAATATCATCCTTTTAATCAGCCTTTTTGCTGTCTTGATTTTAGCAGCCAAGCTAAGTATGAATACTGGCTGGCGACCGGTCAACTCCTGGATAGTGTCTAAGGGTTTATCCTGATCTCCTTCCCTCCCCTGAATACAAGTCGAATCCCCTGAACAAGGCCCTCCTCATAGGCCCCCTCAGGCTTACCTGGGATAATCTTGGAGGTCTATGGGGTCCTATTGGCAGGAGTGATGCTCACTTGGCTCCTGTCTGTTGTGGCTCTGGCCTTAAAATGGCCACTGCAACCTCTAGCAGCAGTCTTGTATATGTGTCTTATGCAGATCTGGCTGAATATTGGTCAGAACCCACATCAGCTTCAGTGGCCATCAGATGCTGGCATGGCCCTAGATATTTAATGCTGGTGCCTGGCAAGGGAAGGAATTGAATATTTGGACCTAATTCAGACTGTGGCACTCAGCATGTTGATGGCTGAATATTGATCGGTAAGCTTTTTAGATTCTTAAATGTGGGAACACTAATTTCATGTTCTTTGGAGGTTAGGCTGAATCTTACTCTCAAAAATCTCCTTTAGCATCATAAAAGTTCCTCACTCACCATAGCACTCCAGTTAAACTACATGAAAATTTCCCAGCAAGAAACCAATTAGCAGCCTTCTGTCTCCAAAGGAAGAGAACAATCATGAAGGTAAAAGAAATAATTTTATCAAAGTTACTAAAAATCCTGTAATACAACCTTGCTTTCTATTTGGCTCTATCATGAACATTACATAACTGTAGAGTAAATGCCTTCCCTGCTCCTTGCCGACAAATGTTAGGTCTTTCCTTCTGTCTTTACAGTCCACTCATCTTTTCCCCTGATGCTGGTCTGTGTCTTTTGCAAGATGGCTCCACTTGTACTGATACACAATTGGGTGGAATGAACTGTTCCCTCTAATCTAAGGGGGAGTCCTCCATCTAAAGTCCTGGCAGTTTAAGGGGGGGTGTCAATATCACATTTTCAATACTGAGGGACTGGCAAGCTCTGCAGGACTCCTGTCCCTAGTGACCGAAAACACAACATTGAAGCACCATCCCCCACTGGCAGCAATATAGTCGGAGAACTCCCACTCAGTTTACAGGGAACAGTTGCGGTATGCTCACATTCAGAGGAACTAAAAAGGATACATTAGGGATCAGACTGCAGCAGCAGATTAGACCACCAAAACAAATGAATTTAGGGGCCTAAGGAAAGGGGGGATGGGGTTTGATATACATATTATGTACTGATACTTATTTTGAACCTGAGCAATCCAGGGCGGACTAACAGTGGTATGGGCCTTTGGGCACTGAGAGTGGTCTGGTCCCCCCGCCTGGCCACTGCCCAACGCCCCCCTACCGCTGCTGTCGACGCCCCCACCATCCCGGTTCTTTCCTGCCCGCTGCACTGCTGCTACTCCCCTGCCCGCAGATGCAAATTTCAAAAACTGACATATTTCAATCACTATACTAAGGGTAAACAAATACAAATAAAACAAAAAATGGAAAATATGATACTAACTTATTGGATCAAATATATTTTCCAGTTAGCTTTCAGAGGCCCAAACCTCTTTCCTCAGGTCAGGACAGTAAACTGCTATTAAGGTATTCTGTTCTGACATGAGAAAGGAGGGTTGTCTCTCCCAACAGTCAAAAATGTGTTAAAATTAGTCCAATAAATATATCATCTTATTTCCATGTTCTTTATTAACACAGCTACCACACTACTATATACTAAACTAAAAATAAATTTCATTTTTCCTACCTTTGTCTGGCCATTTACTTTTTTCTAATTGTGTTGGTCCCAGTCTCTTGTTTCTTCTTTCCTCGATCTTTTCTTAACTCTCGCCAGCGTCTATCCCTCTTCTCATCCCCCTTTCCATCCAGCATCTGCTCCCTCTCTCTCTTTCCCCTTTTCGTCCAGAGTCTGCCCTCTCTCTCCTCCCCTTTCCATCCAGCATCTGAGCTTTCTCTCCTCACTTCCATCCAGAGCCTCTCCTCTTTCTCCCTCCAGCAACTGGCTCCTCTCTCCTCACTTCCATCCACTCAGGCCCCTCTCTCTCCATCTAACATCTGCATCCTCTCTCCCCCCTCTCCCCTTCATCCAGTGTCTGCCCCTCCTCTCCTCATTTCCATATGGCATATGTCCCTTCTCTCTCCCTCATCCAGTGTCTATCCCTCCTCTCCCTCTTTCCATCTGACATCTGTCCCCTCTCTCCTTCTCATCCAGCATCTGTTCCCCCCTCCCCACTCCATTCTCCATCCATCGTCTATTCTTCCCCATCACTAAGTACCTGGGGTCCTCCTTATCCCTGCTCAATTTATATGTCCCCACTATTACCCCACCTAATCCCCATATCCCCACTCTTCCACCCTACCCTCACTTACAATCACACCCTCCCCCCTCCATCCAGTGTTGCAGTCTTTTTTCAGCCCCACCCAACACCCAAACCCTCTCCGCCCCCCCCCCCCCCACTACCACTGGCATAAAAGGACCAGGCTTATCCCCACTCCCACCCAATACCCCCCTGCCGTGGCCACCACTGCTGCTGCCCTGCAGTGGTGGTAAAATAGGAAATTAAAAAAAAAATAATAATAAGATCGCGAAGCTGCACTATTCCCTTCCTGCTTGCAGCTGACTGGCTCTGCCCTGGAACAGGAAATTGTTAGAGGAAGGCAGGACCGGCAGCTGTGAACAGGAGGAACAGTGTGGGTCAGTGATCTTTATTTCTGTTTTTGCCGCTACTGCTGTAACAGCAGCAGCAGTGGCCACGGCAGGAGGGTAGTGTGTGGGAATAGGAAGAATGGTGGGCATCCAGGCAGAGCCTCTGGGCCTTCAGGCACTGCCCGGTTGAATGGTCAGTCCACCCCTGTGGGCAATGGAGAATTGTGACTTGCCCAGAGTCACAAGGACCTGCAGTGGCAATTGAACCTGGTTCCCAAGCCACTGCACTATTAGGCTACTTCAGACCCAGTGGTAAAGGAGAAATACCAGAATGGCACTGATCATAGAGGTGTTGTCCCAAGCGATTACTCTGAATCATTATTGTACATCGCTTAGATTCTCCTATATCGGAATACACAGTATAGCAAGTTTTATTAAACATAAACATAATGGAATTTATCTACACAGTCTCAATAAGGCACTGTCACTGAAAATTAGAGGTTTGGGTTTGTACGCGTGCATACTCATGCTCTACAATCTCCTGCTCACTTTACTTCTGTTTGTTATGCAGAACTTGTTCTCTTACTTAATATACTGTGAAGCTGGAGCAAGACTATCTTATGAGGTCATGAGCTGTGGAAACAGTTTAGGATTAACAATCCATTCTCCCTGTGCAACAATAACAGAGAAAAGTCATTTCAGTTTAAAAAACAAACAAAAAAAAACTTAGTGAAGGAATAGACTATTGCTTAGCAGACCAAGAATTAGGAAATCCAGTATGCCTATTGCCTTTGAGCAAATCAGTCCTTTAAGTACAAAATTAGACATCTATTTACTAAACTATGTTATGGCAATTCAGTGTATATTTGTAGAAGCGCCACCTAGTGGTTAGAGAATTAGGCTCAAGACCAATGAAGCCAGGGTTCAAACCCCATGATGCTCCTTGTGGTCACTATTACACTGTAAGCCTCTGGGGGGAGGGGGGCAGGGAAATACCTACTCTACTTGACTTTTGTTTGCATTGAACGACTACCAAAAAGACATGAATTAAATCCAACTAATGGAAGTCAACTGGCAACCACAAGCATTATTTGCCAAATAATGCAGTTTAATGCAGGATTTTTTAAAATCACACCGCATGCTAATAAACAGCTGCAAAGCTCATTATGATGCAAAACTAGTATTGTAGCTTGTGTTCACACTACATTATATTAGACATTTGTATTACATACCTCTCGAGTTCAGTGTGACTAACAAGCAAGAAGACCAGGAATACTCGGGATCCTGACAGAACTTAAAATGGAAGACTAAAATTAATCAACTCCCTCCCCCAGCATCAGCCCACTAACATTTTTTATCAATTTATATTTTGAACTTAAGTCCATTTTTGGTAGGATTAGAGCCACAGGTGGCTTCTTGGGCCTGTGCCCACCCTTTCTGGGAAGTTACTAATAGATAAGACGTTGCATCAGATTTTAAGGATAGTGAACCTCATTTTGGGGGAAGATTATGTTGCTGAACAAATTAATGATCCGTTTCCAGTGTTCCTTTTCTAGCAAAGTTGGTAGAGAGAGCTCCGGCTATGCAATTCTTTTCTGGAGGATGATGATAGGCTGGATCATTTTCAACGGAAAAGGAAAGGGGATGGGATTTGGTATACTGCTTTTCTGTGGTTACAATCAAAGTGGTTTACATATTATATACAGGTGCTTATTTTGTACCTGGGGCACTGGAGGGTTAAGTGATTTGCCCAGAGTCACAAAGAGCTGCAGCGGGAATTGAACCCAGTTCCACTGGTTTTCAGGCCACTGCACTAACCATTAGGCTACTCCTTCACTCCAAGTGAGCTTTAGGTCTGGTCACAGCAATGAAACTGCTTTGATTTCAATGCAAGATTGTGTTTGCTGTATGCTAAACTGCCTTAATAAACTAGCCCCTTAATTCTATAATTTTAGTGCCTAAATGTAAGTGCCAGTTGCTCACCGATTATAGAATACTAGCACTTATGCATGTGAATGTCGCATTCGTGTGCGTAAGTGCCAGCTGGGTGTTAAGTGATATTCTATAAATTTATTGGGTCCTATTACTAAGTGGTGGTAAGCATTAACGCATGCTTACTGTGCAGGAAAATTCAGAGCATGCCCCGTGGTAGTTTTGGGGGGTGGGTGGTGGTTGACAGTAAGCATGCCCAGCGCTAATCGCATAGCTACATCACCACGCACCAATCGACTAGCGCATGGTTAGTGCGGGAGTCCTTACTGCCTAGTAAATAGGTGTTGGTAAGGGCTCCCGTGCTAATGGCCATGTGCTAATTAGGAAATTAGTGCGTGGCCATTAACCGAAGAAATGAAAAATATCAGCCATTTTACAGCCACGCTGAAAGTGGCCTCAGCGTACGGAGAAACCCATGCTCTAGTCATAGTGTAGGCCACCTTTTAGCGCAGCTTAGTAAATGGGCCCCTTGGTGCATTTCTTTAAGTTGGCTAATGGTCTCGCATGTTTTCAGTGGCAAGTCAAATGCTATGGAATACCCTCCCTACTATTAGCTTGGAGGAAAATTAGCTTCTTTCTAAAAACCTGTAAAAATATTTTTGTTGTCTGGTGCTTGAAGTGATGCTATATTAGTTTTGGAATGGTAAGTCAGATTTATAGGTTTTAATTTAAGAGTTTGTTTAATTGGTTATGTAGATGCAGATTGAGAACTATTTTTTTTTTAAATTTATTTGTAATTTTAATGAATTTTACAAGATACACTTGTACAGAAAAGGAGTATTATCATACCATACAAGAAAATATTTTATAAAGAAAATCTATTAAATGATAATTACTGCTAAAGTCCACAATTATAGGCAAGGCACAATTCAAAAATTGGTTAACATAGGAAAAAAATGAATAGAACATGTTCCCACTTATCCTATCACTGAGTAGATACTAATGGAGGAAGCACAAGAGAGTTTACGGCTGGTTCTTGTCTGGAGTCCAGGAATTTTGCTAACTGATCACTCTCAAAGAAAACATATTTAATTGATTGAAATTTAACAACACATTTGCAAGGAAAATTAAGCCAGAAAATTCCCCCCTGTAACAATACACGATCACGAAGTTTCAAAAAAGACTGACGTCTTTTCTGAGTTTGTCTAGCAATATCAGGAAATACTTTGGCTTTGCAATTCAGAAAGACTTCATGTCTATGTTTAAAGAAAGTTTTCAAGATCCGGTCCCGATCCGGCTGTAGAACAAAGTCTATAATTAATGTAACAGGTTGTACTCCACATAGTTCATCTTCAATTGTTTGTGATAAATTCAAATTTAGCTCCTCAAATGGGGTTTCCATAGATGGTATTATGCGCTCACTTGGTTTCTTAACATAGGGAGCCAAATAATAAATCCTTGCTACAGGTGGAAACAATTGTTCAGTAATTTTTAATACTTCAGAAAGATATCTTTTGAATGTTATTAAAGGAGCCACTGCTGGAACTTTAGGAAAATTTATAAGTCTCAATGTTTTCATCCTTTGTAAATTTTCTAAAGTTTCTATTTTCCTCTGTAAGTATACATTTTCTTTTATTAAAGTTATTTGGCTCTCTTTAATTTGATTTGTTTCAAGTATAATTGTTTGTTCAAAAGTTTTAGATTGTTCCAACTGTTTTTCCAAGTCTGCTATTTTAGCTTGATTTGATTGAGTGACTAACTATTGGAGATAGTTTCTGGGTTAAAGAATCTTCCAAACATTCCAAAGCATCCCAAATTTTTTCTAGGGTTATTTTCTCCGGTTTTTTAGGAAATAATTTCAATGTTACCTCTTCCTGAGCACCTTTCTCAGAGCCAGTCTTGCTCTCCTGTGATTCAACTCCTACTCCTTCGGTATTCTCAGCAGTAACCACCAGCACTGCTGCACTCGTCTGCCCCTGCTCCCAGATCAGACATCTCCTCATCGGGTCTAGTCAATCCAGGGCTCTGGTCTGCCAGCATTGCCGGCATCGAAGGAGGACTCCGTTCCTCTGGGCTCAGAGTGGTCTCTCCCTCAGGCAGGTAGGTCGGTTCTCCTCTCATCGATCCCTCCTGCAGCAAGGGTTGTTGCCCAGTCAATTCTACTCTGGGAACAGTGAAACGGTCCATCGGTCCCAATTCCTGTCTTGCAGAGGGAGCAGGGTAAGCCCTCTGTTTGCTCCGTCTCTTGGGCATGGAAATGTATTTTTTAAGGGAAAAAAAAAACAGCTAGAGGGAGTTGAGTGAGGAGCTGTTCACACACGTCCTATTCAGAGGCCATCTTGCCTGAAGCTCTGAGATTGAGAACTATTTTGGGGTGGGAGGAATTGGTTTTAATTGATTTTACTCCTTTACTATACTCTTTATGTTGATTTTCTTTTTACTCATTTTGTATGGTTTTTATACATTTATATAAACCACTGGGTCTTTGGATGAGGAGGCAGTATACAAGAAATGGAAACAAAGTAGCCAACATGGCGCAGAAGCTTTCTCCTGCTCCTGAAACCTTAAAAATCAAGTGGTCCCCCAGATTCACAACCACCTTTGATGCTCTAAAAAAGAAAAGGCATCCCCATTCTCCCCCATCGGGAATGGTCCCTTATTTCACAAAATAGTACTACCATTAGGGGCCTGTAGCTTCTATTTCATGCCTACCCCCCCCCCCCCCCCCCCACTAAAATTTGAGATGTGTACCAGAGGCGGCTTCCGGAGAAAGCTAGATTTTGTTTTTTTTAAAAAGGATCAGGGGAGGGGATCCAGGTGTGGGAAGCATTCTTTATTTTTTTTTTTAATGGTAACAAGCTAGGCTTTAAAGGCAGCAGGCCTTACCTGGAGCTGAGTATCTGAGTTACTGTGGCTGGAACATGCAACACTGCTGATATTACAACAGAAAACTAAATTTGCGAAACGATTTACAACCTGTAGTACCACACACACAAAGGAAGCGGATGAAAGCTTGGCTCTTCACACACTCACACGAGTGACTCAGGCTGCACATACTGAAGTAGGACATGGTTATCCACTCCTACCCTGAGATAATATTTAACCATCTCTCTGACCTCATGTGCAACTTTCTTTAAGTCAGTCACCTTACTTTCTAACTCTTCTTACTCTCTTACCTATCTATGTGTTACATCTTTGCTTTACCCTTCACTATCAATTAAAATGTCCTATTACATATTGTGTTAACATTGTAAGTAGTATACTATCCAGCTTATAATTGAAAAAGAAAAACGCCTATATTGCGACCCAAATCGGGAGATAGACGTTTATCTCACAAAAACGAATAAAGCGGTATAATCGAAAGCCGAATTTGGACGTTTTCAACTGCACTCCGTCGCGGATGCGGACAAAGTTGATGGGGGCGTGTCAAAGGCGTGGTGAAGGCGGAACTGGGGCGTGGTTATCGGCCGATCAGAGATAGGCGCCTTTCGCCGATAATGGAAAAAAAATATGCGTTTTTAGCGAGAATTTAGGGCACTTTTCCTGGACCCTGTTTTTCCACGAATAGGGCCCCAAAAAGTGCCCTAAATGACAAGATGACCACTGGAGGGAGTCGAGGATGACCTCCCCTGACTCCCCCAGTGGTCACAAACCCCCTCCCACCACAAACATATGCCGTTTCACAACTTTTTATGTTCACCCTCAAATGTCATACCCACCTCCCTGGCAGCAGTATGCAGGTCACTGGAGCAGTTATTAGGGGGTGCAGTGGACGTCAGGTAGACCCAGGCCCATCCCCCCCACCTGTTACACTTGTGCTGGTAAATGGGAGCCCTCCACACCGCCCCCCAAACCCACTGTACCCACATGTAGGTGCCCCCCTTCACCCCTTAGGGCTATAGTAATGGTGTAGACTTGTGGGCGGTGGGTTTTGAGGGGGATTTGGGGGGCTCAACACCCAAGGGAAGGGTGCTATGCACCTGGGAGCTCTTTTACCTTTTTTTTTTTTTTTGTAAAAGTGCCCCCTAGGGTGCCTGGTTGGTGTCCTGGCATGTGAGGGGGACCAGTGCACTACGAATCCTGGCCCCTCCCACGAACAAATGCCTTGGATTTATTCATTTTTGAGCTGGGCGCTTTCATTTTCCATTATCACTGAAAAACAAAAACGCCCAGCTCACAAATTGTCGAACAAAACATGGACGTCTATTTTTTCCGAAACTACGGTTCGGTCCGCCCCTTCACGGACCCGTTCTCGGAGATAAACGCCCATGGAGATAGACGTTGTCGTTCGATTATGCCCCTCTATGCCATACCTTGTATTTGAATATTTTTACTGCTGTAATTGCCTATTGCTCATGTCTGATCTATTCTTACTGTACAGTGCCTTGAGTGAATTCCTTCAAAAAGGCAGTAAATAAATCCTAATAAATGATAAATAAACAACATCTCAAAGTGTGAATCCAGTCTCTTCCCCAATCCTTATGCTCTCACTCTATCAGCACCTACCATCAACAGCCATCCTCTACCATTCAAGGATAGTATCAAAATCCTTGGTGTCACATTTGATTCTAAACTCTTTCAAAACCCTTATTGATAATATTCTACGTTAAGTCCTTCTTTGCACTTCCAAGGATCTGCACCGTCTACCACCTTCTTCGCCGCAATCAAACCTGTTCTTATATCATTTTCCTGGACATAACGACATCTTGATTACTGCAATTCTCTTTTCCTCTGTTTGCCTCTTTATTCTCAAGTGCCTACAACTGGTCCAGTTTACTGCTGTAAAACTAATCCATTCTGCTCATCATTTTGACCATGTCGCTCCTCTGCTTCAATTGGAACAGTGGTCCCTGTTTCTGCCTGCATCTGCTACAAGATCATGTTACTGGTCTTCAAAGATCGCCTGCCAACCACCTCCATCATGTCCTCATTCCATACTGTCCATCCCGTCCACTCTGCTTCTCCCAGGGCTCTCCTCCATCTTCAAATCTCTCGCAAAACAGCATTCATTCAGTTAGATTGGCCCCAAACTTTGGAACTTCCTCTAGCACTCAGGTCAGAACCATCTTACACCAAATTAAAATCTCTATTCAAAACCCACCTTTTCCAGTCTACCATTAGCTCCAACACATGATTTCTTATGTCCCACCTGTCCTCCCCTCACCTCCCTTTCTATTTCTCTCTTTATTTGATGTTTTAGAATGGCAGAATTTGTATGTCCTACACTGCAGTGCATCCAAATAGCAAAAGCGTATGTTGTGGGTGTGTTTTGGGCAGGACTAGGGAGGGAATAAAATCAGGATGTCCAGCAGTGATAATCAAATGGGAAGAAACATCCAAGTCCAAAAAGCACATTTTTATCTTGACCTGCTTCAATTATGTCCAGGGTACAAAAAGGTGATCTGATAGAGCACCTGACTGCTGGAGGGATTCAGGCATGACCCCTCATGAATCACCTCAGTGGTTACTGTCACCCTCCCTCATCCCTGAAAGTGACACCAGAAAGGGAAACTAGACTCCCTGACATCAGGTATTATGGGCATTCTGAGCACAGCAACAAGCAGGTCTGAAGGGTAGTCTAATGGTCAGTGCAGTGAACTGTAAACCAGGGGGACCCATGCTCAAATCACACTTTTTTAACCTATAAATTGTGAGCCCTCCAGAACCAGAGATAAACCTAATGTACTTATATATTAAAGACACCTGCACGCCTGAGGGCTATTGAGGTGGTGTACATTCAAGTACAGTAAGCAGTTCCCTGTCTCAGTAGGGCTCACCATTTAAATAACAGAGTTGCAGTGGAAAATGAACCCAGGAGCCCTGGATTAAAGTTGATTGCACGGACCACTCGGTTGCCCCTCACTCTGCAGGAACGTCTGTGTGGCTGCCCCTTGCTCTGCAGGGATGTCTGTGTGGCCATTTTCGTACAAATGCTGCCAGAGGTCCTTGTCCCTGCTTTTTGGCGTTCATAATTTGGATGCTTTATTTTGAAAAATGACTGTTCATTTTGGATGTTCTCATGTATTTTTGAAAAGGAAATCCTGACGTTTTTCCTGCTTGAAAATGTCTCTGAGATGAACTTCATGAGCAGGACGTCCCAATTCTGACATAGTTCTTTCAGAAATGCCCTTCCACAGGTAAGTAAACAGGTGTCTTTTACCGTGAACTCTCCAAGGCAGGGAAATATTTCCTCTACTTAATTGCAACTTGCCTTGATCAGAGGGTTACAAAATGTTAATAATTAAATCTAAACGCAAATATGATATAAGGTTATAGACCAGAGCCAAACTTGGAACTCACAACCAGTTTACTATGCGGCAGTAGCCATACCGCCCTGCACCAAATTGGTCCTACTGCTGGGTTCACTCAGGAGCCTGGCGGTAGTTCCGGTTTCCAGTGTACTGCGATTATGGTGATAGAAAATATTTGGGATAGCGCAGGGGGTGCGCCTGGCGGTAATCAGGCAGTGTGCAAACCTGTGCAATGACACCACTGCAGGGCCCCTTTTACTGCTGTTTAGTAAAAGGGGCCCAAAGTGACTTTGCAGTGGAAAGACATTTTATGGACCGGTTGATAGGGCAGTAAAATAAAAATACATCAATGTGACAAACCTAAACCTGTTTCCAACATGTCACTCTGAAAATACAAGACAAAGATAAACAAAAATTGGCTCTTCTAAAATAGCCTTCAATACATTAACATTAAAAAAAAAAGTATCTCATGTAAGAACAGCATTCGAAGCATATTTACCATGAACTAAATAAATTTCAAAAATAAAGTAAAAAGCACTATACAAGAATGTTTTACATTTATTTGAACTGCATATCTAAGTCTCTATTATATTGTTGCTAGGTATTTTCCTTTATTAGGCTATACCACAGAACTTCATGGTACAACAGCATTATACAAGCTATAAATCTGCATAAAATGTTTGTTTAGGCTCTTAATCAAAATTAGCTGGCTGGAGCAGTGTTAGCAGCCTGGAAAAACACTTCCACCAACTTAAAAGTTTCAGAGTGTCTATACCAACTCTTTCTCAAAATATGTCACACTATCACCCCCCCTTACCATAATGACTCAAAACACAATAAAACGGTAGAATAAAAGTAGGATTCTTTGCCGGTCACAATAGCTTTTATTAGCTTAAAATAAGGATTATCCAAGGATGATGATGTTCATGAGCTTTTTGAGTCCACATTTCTCTCATCTTCACAAGTCGGTATGGTTCCACTGTCTGTACTGTTTCTCAAGAAAACTGTACTTGTAATCTTGGAAATTCAGAAGCAACAAGAGGCTCACTTAGAGCTGAAGACAAATAACCAGCTCTGCTGTGACCATCTCTTGAGGGGAAACACAAGAGGAGGTGGAGGTGAGGAAAGTCAAAGAGGGGGAAAAACTCTTTACTAGGTCCAGCAGGTAGCTTTGAGGTGCTGAAATAACGAGCAAGACGACAGATACAATGATTAAAAAGGTATGACACACAGCCCTCATGTCTACATTAGCAATGACCTTGATGTACTGTCAAGTTAGCAAAGGGAGACATGGCAAGGTCATCTCATTTGGAGCAGCTGGATAGCTTTGGTGCACTCTCAGGTTAGTAGACAGATATAAGAAACCAATATCTGAAGGCAGTGAAGCTTGGGGCAGCTGGCAAATGATACTGTGTGTAACATAGTGAAGGGCTGATGTGGTGGGGTTTCATGAAACAAAAATGACTGCTAGATTAAAATTTTGCACTGAACAGTGCGTGGTATTTTGATATGTACACTAAAGCTATGATCTTGTTTGTCACAAAAACAGTGTATTAGCACTGTTATTTATTTAAAAGAAACACACTGGTGTGGTAAGTACAGCAGAAAAAGAGGCGTGGGGATGATCTGGTTATATCCTTGGATAATTTCTATGTTGGCTCAATAAACTTCCAATTTCTTTGCACAAAATATCTTTTAGTATACTCCCTATAAATCATGACTATTTCTTAAAGAAACATTTCACTTGGAGGAAAGGTGACGCACCTCTACACCAATTTGAAAAGACAGAAAGAGTCTGGGGAAATGCATTAATTAGCCATTTTCCAAAGGTCTGAGCATAGTTTGACTCTACTTTCACTAGTGTTGAAATAAAATGTAATGTTCCAGTCTGTTATGGACTAATCCATGACCACAGAACCTTTATTTACCTAGCTCTTTTACCATCAAATGCATATAAGACCAGATAAGCCACTACCCTCTCTGCCCCCCCCCCCCAATAGAAACAAAATGGGGAAAAATCTGGTTCTCGGAAAACTGATAGAAAGTATCACACCCCTACAGGACTGCTTGATAACATCATCCTTTCTGTTGTATTAGTTTAGTGCTTTCTATGGGAAGGGGTATAGGCAGAGGAAGAGAAAGGAAAGAGAGAGATGACGTGCCAGAGATCCGATGAAAGTTTACAGTCGTTTTCTGAGCAGTATCGTTTTGTGAAATATCAGTAGCTACAAAAATAGTGTTTTAAGCAATTAGCACAAATTTTCTGGCTTGGACCACTCTTGCATGTGTTATACTGTTGGTAATAAATCACTGCCTGCGAAATATGATGCTGCTGTCTAATGGCGCTGGACTTACAGACAGACCATACGCACAAAGAAGCATTTGTTCAAGAATGGCTCTGTTTCACCCACATTATTATTCAGACCTCAGTTCAAATAAAGCAATACTTCCAACTTTTTTTTTTTAGCAAATACATTCCTCTTTTTTTTGTTTTTTTTTTTTCCTATAGACTGAACATTTCGCGACCTTCAACTAAGAAGCTAAGAGGATTTTGTTGAACCTGCTCATCATGAAACAGAACAAAAAATGATAAAAGAAGCTTTGCACAATACTGTGCTGTACGGATGGCCTCAAAAGGCATTCAGTGAAGCGGGACTAAAAGGAAAGAATCAGAAACTGGCAAACTGAAAAAGAAAGAATAGTAATTTAAGCCAGTATCTTATTCAATAATTTAGAAAGGTGTGCAAATAATTTTCTTTATATGTTATTCTACACACTCAGCAATTTGCACACACAATAGGGTGTTGAATTGCAAGAGAATATGCTGTAGCTTGGTCTCCTGGATATGCCCAGTGCCAACTGAACACAAGAAGCTAGCGTCCTGTTTTGTGAACAATCATCAGTAAATAAACGAATAAATATTCATGTACCTTGAATGACCTATATTCAACAAAGCCCAGCTCAATTACCATGGGTATATAAAAAGATTGCAAAGTTCACTGCTAAGTAACAATCTGCAGAGACATAGAATGCCAGCCAGCAACCTTTCCTGTATGCCCTTTTAACATAAAATTGCAAATAAAAAATTATGACGTCATTTTTCTTAGTGTTTCTTCCATTTACCTACCTGGCTTTTCTCTAGGCTCAGGCTCCCTAATAGATCAGATCATGGTTCAGCAATGACCCAAACAAAATGAGAGTCTAATGCTGCTTTTTTTGTGTGTGTTGTCTGATTGCTTGTTTGGGAAGTATCTTTATTTTGAATTGCAACAGTTTTAACAATAGGGGCACAATTCTGATAGCCTGATTGTTTCCTCTTTTTTACAGCCCTCCCTTATCCGTATTTGGTTATTTTGCGTATCGACTACTGTAACTCATTGTTTGCTGGTCTTCCTTGCTCTCCTCTAAAGCGTCTACAACTCGCCCAGTCTACAGCTGTCAAGCTACTTCACTCTCTACAACGATTCAATCATGTCACCCCCTTCTATTCCACTCTGAACATTGGCTACCGGTGTCCGCTCGTATCAGATTCAAGCTTCTCTGTCTCACTTTTAAATCTAGTCTTCCCTCGGCCCTTGCTTACCTTTCTTCTCTTTTGACACTTTTATATTCCTTCACATACTCTTCGGTTGTCTGCTGGTAGTCTACTGAAGATTCTTTCATTACTCTCTTTCTGCCTCACTATATCTCATGAGACCAGCTTCAGTCTTATGTGTCCTTCCCTCTGGAACTCCTTGCCATCACACACACATTCAGAAACTTTATATTCACAATTTAAAGTTTTAATTAAGACTCATCTAAAGAATGTTTGGGAGCTTCTGAGCAGGGACTGTCCTTATTTGTTAATTTGTACAGCGCTGCGTAACCCTAGTAGCGCTCTAGAAATGTTAAGTAGTAATAGTAGTAGTTGTTTGTATCCTAGTGTGTTGTGTCTCCTCCCTAGTTATATCAAGCATTGGAAATAAATAAATACAGTCAGAAATGTTGTTCTTAGAAAAAAAAATATTTGCCCTCCCCATTCTGTAATCTTGTATGCATACTTTTATGTTAGATGCAAACTTGCACACACAGGTTGTAAAATAGTGCCAGTTGTGTGTGTGTAGCTTAATCAATAAATTAGGTGCTAATTGGTACCACCAATAATCAGCTATAATTGGAGTTAATTGGGGCTAACTGGCACTAATTTCCATTTATGTGCATAACTGAACTTGGTTGTAACTCTAACCTTAGTGTGGACATCCTTTAGCACATAATGGGAGTATTGAAGTGGGAGGGGCATGGGTGGGTTGGGGCATGCCCAGCACTAAGGTTATAGAACGCGGTCAGTTATGCGTGGAAAATTATAGCATTTAGTTGTGAGCATTTATACCAGCTTTGGACCGGATGTAAGTGGTTGTGTCTAAAATTAATGGCCAGATTCTATATAAGGCATGTAAAATATCCGTACAGTAAACATTTCCACCTAAGCCCATTCTATAAGTGCCGCTTAGATTTAGGCACAGAATAAAGAATATGCTTAGTTAATATCCCAGTGCCTAAAACTACGTGCCTCCATTTACACCAATGAAAATGTGCTGTAAATCCCTGCGCGCATATTTACACATACTAGGTCATATTCTATAACACCACGCGAAAATTTGGGAACGCCCATTTTGCTGCCCATAGCCATGCCCCTTTTGAACTACGTGCATTAGAATTTAGGCACAGTTCATGATAGAAAATGCTTAGCGAGTTTTGTATGTAAATTCTAATTATTGCCAATTAGTGCTCATTATTGCTTGTTAAGTGCTGTTATCAACGCTGATTAGCTTGAGTCAATTAAAGTTACACATGTTATAGAATACGCCTGATTTTGGCATGGATCTCTAGGTGCTATACAGAATCTGGCATTAAGTAGGTAAATGCGGACTTACCCTAATATTCTAGAATGGCAATTACACATGTAATTCGTGCTTGGTGCCCAACTTTATGCGATCGGTACAGAATTACCTCCATTTGCTTTAGAGTTTTGTGTATAAAACGAAAGCCAGATGGGGAGACTGACATACTGACCTACGGAATCTCTCATGGCTTTGTGGTATCTTCGCATGCAATTTTCCTATGGAGGCAAATAACCTGAATAGATAAGCTGCACGAGGAAATTAGGTACATCTTCTGGTCACCTCAGCAGGTGTATTGTTTTTTTACTGGTGAAAATGGGGTGCAAAATTCTTTTGTGCATGGATTTTCCAAATAATTGATAAATGAGCTAATCTGCATAAATTTCCACCATAGCAGTTATTTAATGAATTTGTACAAGTGTTCAAGAACAAGCTGCAGGTGAAATATTATGAGGTTAGTCCAATTTTGCAAAAATTATGAACAAAACAAACCCTGACAGAAACACACAACAGTCCACGGCAACATTTTTGTGCATTTCATTTTTATATAAGTAGGCCTTCATCTGCAAATAAATCTGCAGTTCAGTTCAACTATCACTGTGAGGCTTCTACCCTGCCCTGTTTTTTTTTTTTTCTGGCATCTAATTTGTAATATGTGCACACATCTTTTGTATTCCAAAGCATGGCTCTTCATTACTGCATGGATTTAAGATGATCACTTTAATACTCAGATGTAACATCCATGGTAATGGTGCTATTGTTTTGTATTTAGCTAAATGTGCGCACTTCTGCCCCAAGACAAACTAAATTAAGAACAACCACCAGACCTTTGGTCAGGAATACAGTTTGATCAGTTGAGACCAGTATTTCTTTAGGAATCTCAACGAAACTCTAATGACAATGTTATCAAGATTAAATGTGAAAGGTCTTACGATTTTTTTTAGTTTCAACATGATCTGCCAGATAACAGCTAAAGATAATCATCTGATGCAATCATAATCTTGTTCAAAAATAAAATGTACGAAGGTCATCAGGTATATTACCTTATTTCAAAATTAGCAACGTACTAACAAGTTTGGTTTGGATTATTATAAAGAAAGGGCATGCCGGCTTATGCTTTGGTGACATTGGAAGCCCTCGCTGGAGGCAGTGCTTTGATCCTCTCCTCCCCAATTCTTGTTATAGAACTGATATTTCACTATTACCAAGCCACAGGCCCCAACGTCCGTAAATAGAAAAGCCTGTCTGCATGTCAATTCAAAACAGTGCATTTGGAAAACTAAACAGCTGCAAAAGCGCTGAACGAAGCAGTATTTGACGTAATGGTGCCCTGCACCGCTCTCTCTTCCTCCTGTCATTTGGGCACCCTGGAGTTTTTCTTCTAGATGGATGCTTGGATTTATGAGAGCACTAAAGTGCACTATAATATCTACCTAGTCATTTTAATCTAACAGTAATGAGCCAGATTACCATCATAAAATTCCAATTACATTATGATGGAGAGAGCCCCTGGACTGTCTGGCATCTACAAGCAGTTTTGATTACCAGTAGTTCATTTTTCTAGTGATTTTCTATCACACCAATAGATATATCTTGCCCTACCTACGACATTAAACATCTGGTTCAGATAATACTTTTTGCCTTTAATCTAATGATATTTTTCAGATTTTTTTCTAATACAGCCAAGTGCTTGATGCTATACAATATTCAATACTAAAATAGTAGTAGTATAGAGTATTGGCTCAATGTCCATAAGCATCAGGTCCTAAACAGCTGGTTTTTTCCAGCTCTTTTGTTATTAAGCTACTATTGGACAGTGGAAAGAAAGGCTCTCTTAGCTAAGAATGTTTCTAGAGGATGACTTCTGAATGAGACCAACTCCCCATCTTACAATGAAAGCAACGTTGCAATTTCAAAAATAAGACGCTGATGCCATGAGGGCATTCATGATTCCAGGATGGAAATGCAAATCCTTAATCTGCGTATAAAATAAAAAGAACATTCTATGCCCAAAGGGCATAGACTTGCATAAATGATATTTGCCACTGTGGTTAAACTTCAATTTTAGCTCCAAGTAAAAATAATGTGAAATCCTCACATCAAGCATTCTCTGCAACTGTGCAAAGCAGTTTACAGAGAATTCCTCTTCTACAAGGTTCTTCATACAGGGATACCCTCCTAACAGTCTTCCCTAATCATCTCTTATACCACCTCATGACCACTTTGTTCTGCAGTAAAACACTGGCTCTCTATCCTGTCTCTCCACTGCTCTAGTTTGGAATCAACACATCACGCACTGCTTTGGAACTCTCACCCTCTCCCACTACATTCTGAACAATCGTGCCCAAAACATTTGTGCAGCCTTGAAAATTCACCTATTTTTGTTGGCTTATGATAATTAGTTGGTACAGCAGGTGATACACATAACAAAAAAAAAAAGGGAGAGCGCCATTGTGTAATTCTATTCGTCCCTCTTCCCTCACTCTTCTTCTCTTTCCTGTCCTCAATTTGTAGTTCCTTTCTTTTTCACGTTCAGTTCGATTGTTAACTGCTTTGCTTGTTTTACTGAAAGATGGTATATCAAGAGCTTTAACATGAAGACTTTTCAACTTCTCCCACAGAATTTGGACAGTCTATATGGAATATCAGAAGACACAATTGCAAAAGGAGACATCTAGGTCCTTGAAATACACACTCCCTTCTCTTCCCACCACCTCTGAGCCAGGACCCCCCCTTCCTTTCTCACCTTCTTACAATGCCACCTGTGGAACAGCTGCAGTCTTTTGGTCCAATGCAGTTCTCAGAGAATTTAAGCTGCAAGCCCTATCTCTCACAAGACCAAGGAATAGTACAGAGAATTCAAATACAAAATGGCTCATGCTCTGAGAGCCAGTGTGCTAAGATCACAGATGCTTTAGTGGTGGCTCCTGGAGTGTAGGTTGTGAAGCATGAGTGGGGGTGGGAAGGAGTTGGCAGAAACTAGTGAAGATGGATGCACTGAAGGAGGAGGAGGGGACAGTGTCAGAGTGCAGGAGGATGAGGGAATAGAAAGACAAAAGGTTGGTGGGGGGGAGGGGAAGAGGAGCTAGAAGAGTTTTTAAGTTTTTTTTGGGGGGGGGGGGGTGAGTGTATAGTGAAGACGCAAGCTGAAGGAAGGGGCAAAAGTGTTGGCAGAAAGACAGGACATAGTGGACATACGCAAAGCATTGCATAGAGAGGGAGACAAACTGGGACAGGGAAGAGGTCTATTGTCTTATGATTAGGGCTTCTGATTTTGGGATATTTTAATCTGGTGATCTGCAGACCCCAAGAGGAGCTACAAGCAGTATCTTCTGCTTTCTAAAGGCATTTTGTAGCAACAACCACCAACACTGCTAAGTTGCTGCATTTATTGAGAGCTGTAAAAAGTCAGTACTGCCTGCCGCTTGACTTTCACTTAGGGCTTTGTTGTGATACACACTCATGATATTCATGAGGGAATGCCATACCAAAAACTTACAAAGTTCAGCATGTTAGGTTAAAAATGTTCTGGATTCCAATTTTAATTACTCCTTAAACAGTGATTATATTGTATTAATTTGATGATTAAAATATGTAGAAGTTTTCAGAATATTAAAATATCAGGCAGATTTTCCTTATGTAAAGAACTGCCCCAGTCCTAGATTATTTTCAAAAACTCAAATGCGCTTAGACATTCACAGCATGCCATACCGCGTAGTATAATCTATTTGGTTTCCTCATCAGCAGCCACACTTCTAGCATCTTCCGAAGGAAAAAGCACCCTGAGGAAGAACCTCACCTTGTGAGTACTCCGTACGAATAGCTCTCTGTTGCTGGGTTTAATACAGTATCTCATTTCTGCTGTTAATGAATTACCTCGGCATCTTGCTCCCGAAGGTGGTATGTTTTCTCCAAGCGCAACAGAGTCCTGGGCCGCAATGTCTTCTCCTCCAACAGAGTCTCTAGAAGTAAGACCAGCTGGTCTGGAAGCAGCTGAGAACAAAACAAATGCATTGTAAGGAGAAAGCTTTGCTGACTAAACAGTTGAGCTGCAGCAGGCTCCAGACTAGCTGACAAATAACCTGCATGATTAGAGAATGCGTTTTGAACTATGTGAAGACTTTTATAATGGGACTTTTGCAAAACCTCAGTTTATGTTGTCTGCATTCCGGAAAAAAAGGCGGCCTAATTAAAAGTTATTTTCCAAGACTTAAAACCCCCCCAACTCATCTCTATATTTAGAACAGATCAAAACGCTGTTTACCTTAAAGTAACATCATCACATACATTAAGAGCAGCTCTTTATAGGACACACATGCTCAGTAAATGTATCCTTTGCTGGGGGAGAAAAGGAATAGCACAGATTTACAGTGCATGCTATGAGCAGGCCACCCAGTCGCTGAACATTCATGTACACCGTTAACGACATTTGTGGGGGAGGAGGAGGAGGGCCGGAGAAGGGGAAATAGTGTACCTTGCCAAAAACATCTCCAATAAATCCAAGATTCATGTGTGTATATTCAGTGTAAGGGAAAAAAATCATGACATAAAAGAACAGACTGGCAAGAATGTAAACAGAAGGGCAGCACATTTTCCAGGGCAGAGAGCTGCAACTTATTAGCTTACTCCTAGGCCCCTGCTGCTCATAAATAAGAAGCAAATTAAAATATGGACAGATAGTTAGTACGATTGGGGGTGGGGGGTGGGATAAGGCATTCTAATTTTATAGGGTCACGAATATGTTCACGTTGTCGAGCAGGAAGAAGAAAACAGGCTCCGGGCAGCAGGAAGCCGGCACATAGTTGCCAAATGTAATACATAATTCATAGGAAATGACCAAACACGCTGAGCTTTTAAAGAAGCACTGCCACCAATTTTGTCTGTGTATGTAAATAGGTGAGAAAAGGACATTAAAAAAAATATGCTCCTAATGTTTCTATTAAAGCAAACAAGCCACTGAAAATTGCATTAAGTCTAAAAACTTTGAATTTCCATTTATTCTGTCTTGCTTGATGGGACAATCACAGTCCCTCCAACTCTCTGATCACATAATCCAATTCCCCACTCTGGTGTCAGCAGGAAAGAACATGTGGCTGACTAAACACTATGGTACGCTGAGCCACACAATGTGGCCTACAGGAGCCACACAGTTTGACTTACAGTAGCCACAACTTGTGACGGAAGGCAGCAAGCCTTGTACAGATTGTGTGACTGGAAAGTAAAAAAAAAAAAAAAAAAACTATTTATTTTTTAAAATGTAAATAAGGCTGCAGGGGTACCAGGTAGGTTGACAGCGCACAGCACAGAGAGAGAGGCTAGATGTACTTTTGAGAACGCGGACCATGGAGACATGCTGCTCAGAGAAGACAATCGTGGATATTAGGATTCCTGTTGGCTATACTCAAGTGCAATTTCAACTGCTTTTAGGAAGCTCAAAATACAATGCTGGATTGATGGACGGAAACAAATGCTTTCTGTGTGTACAGTTATGGGAACTGCTAGGCCCTGCCTGAAGAACTTGGAAGCATCTAAAGTGAACAGAAAGCATTGCTGCTTCTAAATTGTAGATAACTCCTTAGTCAGAAAGGAAGTACTCTCCAGCCTTCCTTCATCATGTGGCACCACAGTCACATGAAGACAGATGGTTTTTCAGTTTGAAATGGAAAAACGGTCTTGCACCGTCATAACATGATGCAGGCAGAGCTCTTGTTAAAAAGGACAGCATGCTATGGCTACCTCTCTTTACATTTCTATCACATTTTAATGCTACATTCCGCAGCCCCCCTTTGACTTTCTCCTTCTTTTTCTTCCAGCTAGGTGCAGGCTAAAGGCTGTCAAAAATAACACAGCTTTCTTCTCATAAGCACACACCACAGCCAAAGATGACTGCTTGTGCCATTTGCAAGCCCTGGTCTTATAATTACAGATTCTTTCCTCTTCCTACACCCTATCTCGCTTTTCCTATTATCTTGGAATCTTGTCTGGTGTCTTTTTATTTGAATTCAGTTTTAAGCATACCAAACGGGCATTGTTTTGGGTTGCATGGCAAAACTGTAAAGCACTCAAGGACTTCCTGCAAAAACTTTAATCCAGGAAAAACAAGAGAGAACCCTATCAATGGCCAGACTTTGATGCTTTTGCTTTTTTTTTTTTGTTTTTTTTCAGATTTTTAGTCTTATTGGTAAGGTAAAGCATAACCGAGACTATTGGCATTTTTTAAGCCAAACTAGTACATTAGAAACTCAGAATTAGGAAAGAAACCCATTATAGCCAAAGGCATACACCCAAGCATTAAAATGCAAAAATGCGTACACTAAATACTAGTTCTCTTTAAAGATTCAGTATGCGGGAGCAAAAGACTAACAGGTAGTTAGTTGAAAAACTTTTTCATTAAGATCATGCTTTTGGCTCAGATTTTTTTTTTTTTTTAAAGAACCTTCCATTATTACTGAGTGGAAGTACATTAGGGTACTGCTGTGCCACCTTGCTCATGGGAACTCCAATCAGGCTCATCTCAACACCACTTTATGGTTATTCCTACACCCCAAAAGCTGTACAGAAAAACCACACTCCATAATCAAATGCCAAACGAACACCACAGCGGAGACGACGAAAGTAGCAAGAGATAATTTTATTATCTTCATACAACTTAACATGGCCATGTTTCAGCTTATAAAGCTTGCGTCAGGAGTCCGATTTTGTCACCATATAAAATAAAATTTGGTGAGGCACAACTGCCCTGAAGCTTAAAAGCCAAAAATCTACTACCAATGCAGATTAAGCTAAGACAAAACTGCAGCTTTTCAGTAAGTCATGAAAACTTTCCCACTAAAGCTATCAACTATTGAGTCATATGAAGATTGATAAAAATATCACTTGTTACTACACACCTACAGATTTGTTTTCATCTCTGTGGCTGCTCCTTTTCTCTGGAATTCCTCTTCCCTGGTACTGTGAGCAGAACCCTCTTTTAAAACTTAAAATAAATCTGAAGGATTACTATTTTACCAGAGTGTTTGATTCTAGGGACTGATAGTTTTATTCAGCTGGCCTGCCCTTTTAATTATTAGAAATTGTGTCTGTAACCCTGGGAGAAACTCTTCACTGTTTGCTGCTTCACTTCCTCCCTTCCTTTTGTGTCTAGGTATCTCTTTCCTATCCAATATTAAGCTTTCCCTCCTAATGCCATTAATGATTTACTGTAACTTAGGCCTCCCAGTTGTATTCATATTCCTCCTTTCCTTTGTCTTAGATATTATTTATTGGAGGCATATCAAATAAATTTGAACCTTTGACACAGGAAAAATCATGAACACAGGCAACTGGAAAAGGGAACTCAGGAGATTTATTTAAACTGAGGAAATGAGGGGAGGGTAAACAAAAATAAAAAGGACATTTTGTTCTCACATGGTAAAATTGAAAGGACTAGAATATATTGGGACCACAAAAAAAAAAAGGGTGGGGGGGTTCTACAAACAAAAACAAACTGAACAACCAAAAAACACAAGTATTTAAAGGGTAAATTCATAAGCCTAGTTTAACAGGGTAAGTAGGCACTTAAGCACCTATGTGTCTTTATAAAATACTAGTGTGTCAGAAAATGAACCTACATTGTAGGCACACACATTTACACCTGCACGAGAGCAGAAGTGATAGTCCATGCCTAGATTATTTAAATGTGTGCATAAATTTGCTTATTTTATAACCTAGGCATTTATTTGCGAACGCTGTGCTCTACACAAATTCCACTCCTATATAGTCCTACTGGTAAAGCATATACCATCAGGTCATCGTGTGTAATTATAGCAGTTGGAATTTTATAAGAACCCACATGTGTGTGAAAATAGCTTTATAAAATGACTCCCTTAAGGGTCCTTTTACTAAGCTGTGGTAAGTAAAAGAAGCCCTGTGCTAGTGGCGGTGGCAGCCGTTTTTGCCATGTGCCAGGGCCCCTTCTACTGCAGGCAGGTGAAAATAGCAAAAAAGGAAATGGCCATGAGGTAAGTTCACACTTATTGTCACCCCTTAAAGTGGTGGGTAAGGGTCCCCATCCTAACCCAGCGGTAACTGGGCAGCGTGCGACACTGCCTGATTACCGCCAGCTAACCCCCTGTGGAATTATTTTAACAATATTTCCGCTAGCACTGGAAATGGCGTGTGCTGGGGGTGGAATTATCGCCAGCACCTGTGTTGGGCCAGCAGCAGTTCAGGGTTGCCGCATGGCAACCCTTTAGCAAAAGGGCCCCTTAAGTGTTTCAGCTCCAGGAAAGCCAAAGAGTCTAGGCCTCAGTAAGCAGGCGGCAGACTTCTGAGAAGGTGCCCGATCTTCCACTCAAATTCATTTTGAATGTTAATAAAAACTGAAATGCTGTACAGCGTGTACTGGTATAAAATGATTGTTTAGTTTTCACTGCAAAAATAATTATTTTCCGATTCTTTCAGGAAACCAGACAATTGCAATTTTTAAAGAACAATTTTTTTTCAGTTGCCGTTCAAGGCATTATGTTTAAGTACACTGGGTATTTCCCTGTCCCTGGAAGGCTCACAATCTAAATCTATACCTGAGGAAATGGAAGGTTAATCACTTGCCCATGGATCACAAGGGGCTGTGGTAAGATTTTAACTGGGCTTCCTTGTGCTATTAGACTACTTCTTCACTTCATGATGCAATAATTTTTGTTTTTTTCTGAAAGATTATAGGGAACTTGATATACAGTCTTTCTGTGGTTACAATGAAAGCGGTTTGCATACTATATACAGGTACTTATTATGTACCTGGGGCAATGGAGGGTTAAGTCACAAGGAGCTGCAATGGGAACTGAACCCAGTTCCCAAGGATCAAAGTCTGCTGTACTAACCAATAGGCTACACTTCTATCAATTTTATAAATTGTTTTCATACCCCTGAACTAATTCTTAGCTGTACTGAACAGCTGCTTTAAGACAGGGTTGTAGAATCCGCTATAGCCACTGGATACCGATTTTTATAATGCTTACAATATATTCAGCCCTATTAAACTCACCAGGCCCTAAGTGACTATGCCTGCACCCCTACTGCACAAATTCTAACTGCATCGGCTCCTTGAATAGCAACTTTTCTCACCATACCGGACCTTCCTAAAACAGTCATCTGCAAAGACACACAAAACTCAAATGAATAACTGGCAAATGTTTACATGTATGTGCCTCATAGCAGCTAACTAGCATAAATCCCATCACGGCCTCAACACTTTTGTGGAATACTAGTTGTACCAGTGCAAAAGCAAAATGTTTAATAGTAACGAACTATTTTACGGCGCCATCACCTAAGAGCATGGACTTCAAAAAGAACGTTTGTGAAGGGTGGTCACAGTGTTATTTTCTCAGAAGACCATTACACATATACAGCCACGACATATCAGCAAATGTGCCTTGCACTATTAAAAAAAATTTTTTAACCCATTTTCAAGCGTGATATTTGGAGGAGCAATGGTCTGAAATAGACCTTATGTTATTAGTCTGAAACTTACCGTTTCTTTTCTTTTTTTTATTGTATTTGTGGCCTTATTGCTCCTTTGGGCTTCCTGCTCAACTGGAACCAGTTTCTGTTAGACTACGGTACCATAAGCCTTCACTCACATCTTTCCTCGATTTTTCTAATCCACTTCTCTCATCTGGCCCAGTTACTGCAGGGACAGTCCTTGGCCAGGGCAATGTCTCAATGAAGCCCCGTTAGCATGCACCCTAAATCTGGCTGGTAGGTGTGCACCACTGAACGATGGCAGAGCTTTCCCTCATGTCACCTGTAAATGCTGCCCCTACAGCTGCCCAAATTCTAGGGGATGAAAGTAGTAATCTGCGAATTGAACCCAGGTACCTCTACCTGCCACCAAGCTGGCTCAAAGTACATTTTTTTTCTGACAAAATCTGGCTTATTCAAATTAACTGTTCTGCTATAAGCATGCCATACACCGGTGACAAACTACAATAAAATACACAATTCTGCATTTGGTATTAAAAAGTTATTTAGGTGCAGCATCCAAACATAAGGGAAAGCGCTGCAGTAGTTCAATCTTGCTTCTCTTAGTTTCACAGACATGCTCACCCACAACAAACCAACCACCTAGTCTCAGGAAGTTATAAGTTATCTTACCGACTCGTAGATCATCTCATCTAAAACCGCTGCAATTGTTGCAGGAGGATTCAGACTGCCTTAGAGTCAAATCAAGATTTAAAACTAAGTACGATTTTGATAAGGTTCATTTGCTCTTTCAAAACCTTGCATACTAGTTTAGTAAATTTCAATTTACCATTCAAGCTAACACAACACCTATTTTATTTTTAAATTAAAAACCTGCTTCCAAACCTAGACTTGGTGCAAATCCAATAAAAAGTTCTGCACGCACAATGAGCAAGCTGTGCCCATTACCACTTTCAAACAACTTATTCTCTGAAGTCTATTCATTCCATGCTGATTTTCAATCATTATCACTGTTACCTTGAGAATAAAAATGCACTTTCAAATTCTTCAGTATTTTCCATCCTATGTTACAGAAAACTCTCAGATACCGGGCTGCAGCGAGACGTTCCAAGCTCAAAACTGTGAGTTAGTAAAGTTTGCGTGCCACCGGAGATACTCTCCAAACCTGGAAGCGGTACAGAGAGAAAACAAATCTTGCCTCCTCTGAGCTCTCCTAATGCAGACAAGGTCAGTCGCCTGACATCCCAGAAGACCACCCACATGACGAGACTGTGTGTCAGTTCTTACATTAGCACAGGGCAATACATGCCAGCTTTGCCATTTATGCTAGAAAAAAAAAAAAAGAGACACTGAAACATTTGACTACTGACCTTTCACAGCCTCCATATGTGACACAGATCTATGCACTTGAGCATACACAGCACCACTAAGCCAGGACACAAATCAGCCGAGCTGTATAGATGGTATGCTGAATATCCCACTTGCTCCAGCCTGTATTTGAATGAAGTCATTGAAAGCCTCTGCCGAGGGGAAATGTAGCTTGAACTAATGCAGCAACCGATTGACAGTGGCGTGACTTCTATTATTACTCCATTATCACACTGGGATTGGTGCCTAAATGAGACATACTTCCTCCCTGATGCCACTTCCTTTTATCCTGGCAGTAGTCTAAAAGCAGATCAATGGGAGTAATAAGAATGATGTCACTCTGAACTTACAGCTTATGCCTCCCTTTTCTCCAACTCAGATAGATCAATTCTTCCCAAAAATGGTTAAGAAATGCTTGTGGAGAGAATGGGGAAACAAAAACTCATGTCCCAAGAAAGCAGTCTCTGCTATATTTATCCAAATCGGCTATGGTGGGAACTTGTTTATACTGAGCAAAGAAAAAAAGGAAAAGAAAAAAAAAGGGAGGCAAGGAAAAAAAATTCTACTGTAATGCCTGACAATACTGGCTCAAATTCAACACAGTCAAAGGCGCAAAACAGAATGAAAGCATTCTGACCTTTCAAAATTAGAGAGGCGTTTCAGAGGCAGTGGCTTAGTGAAGTCCAATGATGCTTCCTTGATTAAACATTTTTGAAAAAGAGATTGCTTTTCTTGAATTTTTACAAGCATTCACAAGGTCCAGAAGAATCCACAATTACCTTCACTCCTTGCTAAAAAGCCATGCTGAGGGTACATGTTCCTTGAGACAAGAGTTCTCTCATTAAAGGCGGACAAGAAGTTGTACCACTGGCCCAACAGATGGGATTTATAGGACCATGCCACCCCCCTTTTTTTTTTCATTCCAGTCTACATTCACCAAAAGGAAAAAAAAAAAAAAAAAAGAAGAAGAAGAGAGCATGAATCTTAAGTCATAAAACTCTCTGCAGTCATTTTGCCTCCAGGGTAGTTTTCTGCTGGCTGCAATTACACAAAGCATTTCTTATAAGGATTCTGTTGCTCTTAACAATGAAAGGAAAAGAAATAGGCCCAAGACTGCAAAAGCACATTCATTCCGTAAAGAATTTATCTATATAAAGTACATATATACAGAAGATATCAGAAAGGGTAGCCGACTGCTTACGTATCTGCACATTATCTCCGGAACCAGTGAACCTACAACCACCAAAATATCAGGATAGGCATGTTTACATAAAGGCTAGAATCTGAAATAATGCTTGTTCACAAGAACATATGGATCTAACCCAACACTGGGGAAAAAAAAAAGCATTCATGTGAATTACTCTGCAATTTTTTTCCTACTTCTTATGAGACACAGAACAGATTCATATATATAAAAAGGTCTATATTTATGTTTGTGTGTTCATGTGTTATGTAGATAGTGATGTCTTTCCTTTGCCAAATTCTACCCATGTGTCTTAATTTTCGTTTCTCTCACTTTTTAAAAGTTGTGATCTTTGTATAAAAGATGGGAACTCGCTTCATTCAGTAATATGAAAGTTCAACAAAATCACGTAAGCAAAAATTGTTATGAACCAGAACTCTCTGGGTGTGTGATTTGTTTACAGATGTTCAGGTCCCAAATATTCAACTGGATGGAAAGAAAATTCCCTGCAAGCTGCTACCAAAATAATGCTTTCCTCATTTGTCAACTGTTATTTATAATGATTTTCATACAATTCAAAAATGTCTGAGGAACGCTTTTGAAAACTCACCACCTGATATGATACCACCTAACTACTATATTTACCTGAATGCACAGGTCAGATGGATTTCTAGGTTTTCCCATTTTGAAGGTAATGTTATAAATATTTTTCACATGTAAAGAATGACTGTTGAATAAATTGCATGGGGGTATACATGCATAAAAGAATGACTCTTGGCCACCAAAACCTCCAGAAAATGCGGATGATGAATTTTAGAAGAGAAAAAGATCTCACTCAGATCATTTCTACTGTACCTAAATGCTAAACAAGTGACAAATTAAAACTTGACATCCTCAGTCATATAAAATTATGTTAATTTGTAACAAGTGTATAATTCTAAATGGTTCCACAGTTTCTGTTAAATCACTGCAGAAATGAAACCTTGTTCATCATGTACTGAAGTTTTAATCAAGCAATCCGATTTAACAGAAATGTGTTTGGGCTTTTTTAGAATTATACATTCGCTACAGATTTCACAGCAGAATTTTTTTATGACTGAAAATGTTAACATAAAAAGAGATCGATATAAAACTTAAATGTTAATGTGCTATGGGAAGGGTTAAAGAGAGCTCTGAGTTTTAAAACTTTTATATCATTTTTGAAGTGTGTTTTTTTTTAATAGCCTTAGAATTTTTTTTTTCCACTTGACCTTAGTGGATTTTGTATCAGAACACCAAAAGAAGGTGCTTGCTTTTACACTGTCTGTGTGTAGGTGTTCCCCTGGGGCACAGTTTGGGCAGAGCTGAGGTGGAGTTGCAATGTTCATGTGTACTTTATAAAAGTACATGCAGACGTGCTTAGAGTACATGTACACATTTATCCCTGCCTGGGAGCAAATTTGTGCAACAGCGTTGGTCTACTTTTTGGAATAGTTCTTGTTGCCTCAAATGCTTTGTATATAGTACAGAGTGGTGAAGTTAGGATGGTTGGGAATGCATTTTTATATTTCCACATTAACTGTAATGTAAAATAGATGCTTTAAAGTTTCCTGAACACGTTTGCCATTTTTTTTTAAATGTAAAAAAAAAAAAAAACCCCAAAAAACTGCTCCTTCCTTTCTGCTCAAATCCTAACAATAAATAAAGTCTTATTCAGAAAATGTTTTCCTATTGCTGTTCCGCCCAGGACTCACAATCTTACTCAACTCGGTCAAAATGTCCATGAAGATGATGTTATTGATAGGTTAAAAAGGTTACTTTTTATGCAGAAGTTTAAAAAAAACTAAACAAAAAACAGTAAAAAAGCTTTTTTTTTTCTAAACCATCTGCACCCATAACAAATGACAATAGGAAGAATGCAATCCACAGACAGCAGTAAGTTACGGAGCAGTACACTACATGTTTAAGTTGGCCACTTTTATTTTTTTGTTCTGGCCATTGGTATGTCTAGACACTGCTCTGGTTACATTTCCCTTTCTAAATGCACGTCACTATTCCAAATTAAAACCGCGGGAGCTCATCCTTTTTTGTGCTCTCTTCTCATCAGCACAAATGAGTATCATAAAGTAAGGGGAAATTCTTGTGCTCCTGAATTAATCCACACCTTCTTTTCCCCCTCCTCCACACACAGAGCCAGGACACATGTCTGTTGCAGCTCTGACAGGGCATCCTTTACTGGCAACCTAAAGCACCCCTTCTCCCTTTCCCTCCCTACACCTTGTAAAACCATAATAAAAAAAATAAATCTACACACATGAATTCTTGAAATGTAAAGACTATTTTGACTTTAAAAAAAAAAAAATCACCGCTAGAAGCAGTGTGCCAAGTGAGCCAGACCTATTAAACTATATGAATGAGTAGACTGAAGCTAGGAATTGTTTTGTAAACTGTTTTAAATCAGACTAGCTGATATAACATACTTCAATAGCCATGGGACAGTGGTTGCTGGACTGGTATATTTAAGGTGGGCTACATGCCACCCAGTCATCAGTTGAAATAGCTTTCTGAAAGCAGACTACAAAATATTTTCCAATAATTCGCTTAATGGACTGAAGATCCCACTTACGGTAATAAGGAATATAACATCTGCAATTTAATCTAAGTGCACTGAAATGTCATGAATGATTAAACCTGTGTGATCTACAAAAGCGCTGAGACAGCAAGATGGAAAACAGGTGGCTAAAAAATGCAGGTTCAGTCAGGTTGGATGGTGTTTGCTGCCCAACCCTGACAATCTCAAGAGAAAACATTTCATCAAAACTTCGCACTTCAGTATTAGAATAAAAAACAAACCACCCTCGATATAGAACAGAATATTAATTGTCTACTTCAACGGAATATAATAAATAAATCTACACCTGCATCTATACATATACAAGCCATATGTATTCATAAAGGAAACTGATAAATTCAACCACAAGAGAAGAATACATTTTTTATAAAGATCCGTCACTCCGCATGCTAAAAAGAGAACTCATTGGAGGCTCAGAATAAAGCTGTTTTTGGACGCTAATAGCTATGAAGTCATAGAACCCTATTGATTAAATAAAACATAGCTTAATGTATTTATTTATATATATAGCATTTATCACTCAACGAGGTACATCAGATAGGACTCGCCTTCAATCTTCTGTTAATCTTAAGTATGACTTCCATTTTATGCGCGCTGTTAAAGAGGCCCTGTTGAGGGTTCTACAGTCTCTATCTCACTTGGAGGGAAGGGAAATTAGAAAGGGACTGAATAGCGCTGGAAACTGAGGCAAGAAAGTCTTCTGGAAAAATCTAATGTCCTTAATGCACAGACAGAATGCTTCAACCTACTACTTGACAATTAAAAAAAAAAGAATGTGCTGAGTAAATCATATCATACAAACTTTTCATATGAAAAAAATAAAAACCCAAAACAAAATGTATTTCAGTGTTACGGTTTACAGGGACTTACACAGGCTTTTAGTATTAATATAACATACGGTTAAGAGTAGAATAAATTAGAACACCTCCGCTGTTAAAGGACAATATTCTATACGCAGCCAGCAAAAAAAATATAAAGCTACATCTCGATATACATAGAGCAAGGTTGGGAGAAAGCCACGACAGAAAAAGGAACTGGACACATGCCCACATAGGGAGTAATTCTATAAAACAGGTGCTAACGTTTATGCAGCAGATATACCCTTATGCATGCACTTATGCGTGCGGACATGCTGGATACGTGGATAACTATGTGAATATCTTACATAGCACATAGTTGGCAGGTAAGCACAGACATAGCAGATGTCTGGGCACAGTACAAAGTTAGATGCAAAACTTGTAAATACTATGTTATGTTCATCTCTCTGGAACATAGGCGCACATGCGCCTAAGTGCATTATCTACCCAGTTATGCAAGCATTCTATATAGATTATGTGCCTATACATATAGGCACACAGATACAGACTTATGGGACAGGAGGAGGAAGGGCTTTGTTTTGGGAGGTAAAATCATAAAGATTGATATTTGTTGAAAAATTACTACAGTAGCAATCATTTATTTAGATATTCTACTAGGAGTTATTTAACTACTTAATTCTAGTTTTATAAACTGCCTTTCCAAATACATGCCTGACGTAGGATAATAGTAAATTAAATATTAAATAGAACACATGCCCAAAGACTGAGAAACAATACAGTACATATAAAATGCCATCTAAAAGCACTAAAATCATAAATATCAAAACATACAATTATTCACAATTATAAAAATCTCCACAACACATAGATAAGCAATAACATCCTAATAAATATAAAAGACTAAAAATAGGTTGCTTTCATGAACCTCCTAAAATGTCCATATTAAAGTGACTTGTACGCTTCAAGAAGCAGGGACCGTCTCCAACAGGTCTCTATATTATTCTGTGTTATAGTGCTATAAAAAAAATCATAATTCTATTAAACTGCCAAAGTAATTTAAAATTTGGTGTCTTGTCTTTTGCTAGCATAACCAAAATCACATTTCCAATTATTGAACTGGACTGTTACCAGATTCATCAAATAAGCTACCTTTAAATATTTTGCTTTTAGATACTACATTTTAATATTTTCCAACAAAACCGCTGGATCTAGCAGAGAAGAAAAAAAGAAATGTGATGGGAACAGCTAATTTGAATCTATTAAGCTCTTCCTTTCTTACTGTTGCAAGAAGACAGAATCCTCTGTGCCAATTAATTGCCCTTGACCTTGTTTAAAAGTCATAGCCTTCTACTCGGGGAAACTTAATATAGGTTGCGTGCAACTCGTGTGCAATTATAGTGCAGTATCATCTCATCTGGTGAGGCCAATCCCTCAAAGTGAATACCCAGTGTAGAAACAGAAGCAGTAAAAGTGAACGGTACGTCTCATTCCAGAAGTGCAAAGAAAATTGACCTTCAGACAGTAGCAGAAATGCCTAATAATGCCTATAAAAGGACATACAACATTCTATCAAACCACCCAAAATCTATATGATAAAAATATATCTACAACAGTTAAAAAAAAAAAAAAAAAAGAACAAATCAATGCTCACATTTACCTTATTCACTTCATTTCTCACATGTGCAAGGTATCTTATATTCAAAACTTATTTTGGATGGTTCTAGTTTTCGATCCAGCCATTTTATAACCTGACTTAATTCAATATGATTTGCATGGAGAAGGGCGAGGTATTGCATTATTACTGGCCAAACTATATGGATGGAAAATACTTTACCAACTTTTGTGGAAAGACAGAGATTCTGTTTACTTCCAAAAATGAAGAGGTTGGTCTGCTGTACTGCTTTCAATTATAGCAGCTCCCCCTCCTAACACTGAAAATCTCTTTCCTAATGTTATAGAGGCATTGCTTTCAACTCAAAATGCTAGTTACACTGAAATGGAGCCAGAAAGTACACAGCACTTATACTGAATAAAAAAAAAAAAACATTCTCGAAAGGAGAAAATATCTGAATTCAGAATTTGGGTCTCGGTGTATGCCAAGAACTCCCTCCCCAGTGGCAAACTATGGGGCCCTTTTACTAAGGCGCATAGACGCCTATGTGCGTCCAACGCATTTCAAATTGGAACTACTGCCCAGCTACCGCGTGCCCCGGGCAGTAATTCCATTTTTGACACACGTCCGAAACACACAGTAGAAAATATTTTCTTCCACATAGCGCTTACCTGGCACGCTCTAGAGACTTAGGTCTCAGGCCGAAAATGGACGCGAGCTGGTTTCAATTTTGCTGCACGTCCATTTTCGGCCACAAAAAAAGGCCTTTTTTTTCAGGCGTACTAAAAAATGGACCTGCGCGCGTCCAAAACACATGCCTACACCAGTACAGGCCACTTTTTGGCGCGCTGTAGTAAAAGGGCCCCATGCTGCTAAGGAAATGGTCAAAGTGGCACTCCTCTTGCAGGTGGTGATTTCTGATAGGGGGTAAAGGGGGTATCAGATGCAATGGCGCCAGACATGGAACCCTTCTGCCCCTCCATCTTGAAAAGAAAATATCTTAAAAGTTATGTCTTCCTTTTCAGGAAGAATAGTGCTGGAATATCACTACCTGCATCTTCTGGCAGTATTTTCAACTTCTGAGTTGATTAGGTTGAAATACTTTTTTTCGAGGTTACATTAAAGGGACAAGAGTTACTCTGCCAGATAACACTCAAATAATATAAGAGAATGCCCCAATGCAAACATAAAATTTACAGGACAGGTTATACATAGGTTTTCTATTCTTACGTGTTTATACATTGTAAATGTAGTTGTTTATTTTATAGCTAATTAGAGGGTCCTTTTACTAAGGTGGCCTGAAAAATGGCCTGCAGTAGTGTAAGCATGGGTTTTAGAATTTTTCAGAGCACCTGTTAAAAAGGCCTTTTTAAAATTTTTGTCAAAAATGGGACATGCAGCAAAATGAAAATCGACGCCTTTATTTTGGGTCTGAGACCTTACTGCCAGCCATTAACCTAGCGGTAAAGTCTCACACGGTAACCGGGCGGTAATGACCTACACGCGCCAAATGCCACTTGGCACGCATCCAATACGCACGGCAGAAAATAAAATTTATTTTTTGGCCTCGTGTATCGGACGTGCGGCAAAAATGAAATTACCACAAGAGCCACATGGTAGCCGTGTGGCAACTCCATTTTGGTGCGCACTGGGGGTGTTTAGACACTTACGCGGCTTAGTAAAAGGGCCCCTAGGTATCCCTTCAAGGGTAAAAAAAAATCTATTTACCGGAGTTTCTGGAGTGCAGATATTGTTGGGTTCCTTCCACAGCTGAATCAAATACATACATTTTTGGAGCCGTGTTCAACACACAAAAAAATAGGCACAAAAAGACTGCATATGTAAGGCAAGTGGGGGGGGGGGGGGGGGGGGGGGGGGGGAATCTGGATTGGCCTCTTTTGGAAGCAGGTTACTGGGTTAAGATGGACCATTGGTCTGACCTGCTCTATCAATGTTTATCGGTTAAACCCCTAAAATCTGAAGCCCTAATTATAAGTAAGGAACAGGCTCAGGTGATGACAACTGTCTTTTTATGCATTTCTTTAATCAAACTGCTGTTCATAAGATTTTAACAGAAAGATGTCTATTGCAATGGTGAGGAATTCAGTAATACTAAAAAACTGGCACTCCATTAACTGAGCAGTCTTATCTATATCATGCTGGGACTCAACTGTGGTAGCAACAGTTCATTTGAACGAACATCTGTGTTCTCCACCAGAAACTGGTCTGCTACAAAGCTCTTAATCAACTCCTTGACCAACATTTATGGCCATACCAATGGCTGTAGCAACTGGTAGTTTCAAAGGGACAAAATAGTACAGTTGCTGTGTTGGTCCAGAAGAGTGTGCAGAAAGGATAACAAAAAATATATAAGCCTGGTTGCCCCTTATCTAGCTTACAGGAGGCCAGGAGGCACAGTAATTCTAAGAAGCACTGATCTCCATACAAGATACAGGATAAAAGGTTTTCCAAACATTAAGCAACATGTTGAACACTACAAGAATGATAAACTACTATTAAATGAATCCACAATTTTTCAAGCAATGAACGAAGCCCATCAAACTTCCCTTTCAGAATGCTCTTCCACATCTAGCAATGTCTTCATACTGAGTCCCCTCTCAGTTGTTTCACTTCCTTGTGCATCAGCTGTCTAGAACAATCATGCTTTTTTTTTTTTTTTATGAGGAGCTAAATGTGGGCAGAGAAAAGCCTTACCAACTACAAAAGTCCTCTTCAGATCTAACTGCAGAGAACAAGGCAAGATACAAATCAGAGAATATACTACATATGCCTCTCACAATTTTTCCCATTATTTCAACCTGAAAAATATTCTAGTTTCTTAACTTCATCAAAACAAAGTTTGTTTCACTTCCAAAACATGAAACCAAATTAGAAGACACTGCAATACCCTTACTTATGCCATGTGCAAGTAACCTCTTTACAAAAGCAACTCCAACCATTTAATCATAATACAGCCAAGGTCTGTCACTGGGAATCATTCTGTAGGTTTATAAAGCAGCACGCCAGGTTTAAGTAATATTGTAAGAAAAATAGTCTGGTATAACCATTATGAACTGCAAACCTTCTAATTTTATATTAGCAATTAATGAGATTCACCCCCCCCCCCCCCAATTCTTAGAAAAAGCCATTCCATTTATTACAGTGATCTTAATATGCAGAACAGGGAAGCTTTTACTTAGTTTATCAAATGAACTCTTTTCCCTCTCTCCACTCTCCCCCCCCCCCCAAATAAATTCTTACTTCAGTGTACAAGACTGGCTGCTGCTGCTTGAATCTTTTCATCTGATTACTCTTTTTGTACCTAGATACTTTAATATCCTCACCATTTGAAATACGTTTTTTTTTCTCTCCTGTGACTCAAAACACCAATCCAGGATTGCTCCACCCTGAAAATTATAGTTTTTAAAGTTCTTAGCGTCCACCTCTTTACCTGCTCACTTCACCACCCCTCTTTCCCCTCCCAAACTGCATCTTACAAATACTTTCTGTGGTTATTCCTCGCCCAATAATTAACTTAATTAGTAGGCTTAATTTCAAAATTAAACAATGTGAAACCTGTTTAAACACATTCTGCAATTATAAACACCAAAGACAATGGTTACCGCAACTTCTCTTGTTCCTAGTACCTGGAATGTGAAGGATTTTGCTTTTAGACTCACACACACATGTGCATTTGAAACATGAATGAAACTACATGAGCATATTGCTTGAAGAGATTTGTGTAGGAGGAGGAGGGAAGGAAGGAGGACAGACAAATTGAGTGAGTGTACACTGCTCATTAAAACAAGGAGGAATTTCTCATTTAAGCAACATATTGAAAGAAAATTGCCAAATACAAACTCAATTTCAGGAATCCTTCAATTGATAAAGCTATTTCAAAGAGTTCTACCAATTTTTTTTTTTTTTTACTTCAGATATGATAAAAAGTTTATCTGTCTTGTTCTACCCCCCCCCCCCCTGTTTGCACTAATAGGCTCACAGAAACTACTAAATAATGCAAAGAAAGTCTACTACCATTAAAAGCAACAGTACAGGTCTTCAAGGACCTCAGTTGCCTCACACGAGTCTCTTGAAAAATCTGTTCCATCAGCCTTTTTGGGAGGGGTGGTGAGGGGAGGTAGAAAATAATGAAACAAGAATGCTTCAGTTTCCAGCATTATCATTTCTTTATTCAGACACCATAAGCACATATAATTGCTTCCCGCCCCCAATAAAAACAAGCTGCTAATTAAATGGGGGCTTTACAGGTCACCTCAGCACTTCTCTATGTTGAGGTAAACAACTGAGCTTTAAAGGATCCATTTCTCAAGCCAAAAGAGTTGACAAAAGAGATGTGATACTAAGGAGCAGAAAACACCAGTTCCAAAAGACATACAGACCCTGCTTAGTGGAGGGGATGATTAGCTTGGCTCTCACTAGGTGGTTTTTTTTTGTTTTTGTTCTTTCATACAGTCCATCAGTGGCGTAGCCACAGGTGGGCCTGGGTGGGCTGGGGCCCACCCACTTAGGGCTCAGGCCCACCCAACAGTAGCACATGTTTAGCGGTAGCTGGTGGGGATCCCAAGCTCTGCCAGCTGAAGACTTCCCCCTGATAGTAACAAAAACATTACTCTGCACCTGTGCATGCTCAGTTTTTAGCGCATGCCTGCTGCAGACTGCCAAGGTGGAAAGAAGCATTTTCTCACCAGCTGAGATATTTTTTTTTTTGGTGGTGGTGGTGGTGGTGGAGGGAAGAACACTTGGTGTCCACCCACTTCTTGCCTAGGCCCACCCAAAATCTATTGTCTGTCTACGCCCCTGCAGTCCATACAAGCTTCGGTTCCTGTGCACACTGGTTTTAAAGTTTAGCCCCCAAAGCTTCTCTGGCGTGGTAGGGAAAGGGCCAGCAGATGCTTCATTTTTCATTCTGTGCAAATGCTTTCAGCATCCAAATATTTCTTTACTCCTCCTGCAACTTCTGCAAGAAGACTAACATTCATAAGCTCGAGCTTAATGGAAGGGGAATAGTTCAGTGTTTTTATTTATTTTTTGCTAAACTATGGAAAGTAGTATTTTTCAGTAGAAAAAAAAAGTCAATTACTGTTGTAGAAATCCAGCACAGCGAAGAAATGATGTACTTAATTCTACAGAACTATGATGGAAAATAACTATCAGATCAGAGAAAGGAAAATGGCAAAAGACACTTTTCAGGCTGTTTACCAAACTGTTCCTTTTTACTTCAAAGAATGATTGGAATATGTTCAGGAAGAAAACACATTTACATATCTACATGCATGAATAATCCATTTTTTACAGCTGTTAGGCAAAAATGCTAGAACCACCATGGGCAATACCTGCCTCCATCCCAATATGTTTCAGACTCAAGATATTTATACAGATGCTTTTTCTAGTATTGAGCAACTACCATTTGACTCCAGTTCAGTCAGTTCAAGTGAGAAGAGGGTAAATACCATTCATAGATCACAGGAGTTTCTCCTCTTTCCCAGTTCACTAGTATTTCCTGGATATTGCAATATCCACAAGGAAGTGGAGCAGATTTGGGACAAGTGCAGATTTGTCAGCTGCACTTAGAATGGAGATTCCACAACAGCCGTTATGCTCATAACACTCCTGTTCCTATACTACTACTACTACTTAGCATTTCTATAGCGCTGCCAGGGTTACGCAGTGCTGTACAAGTTTAAACATGGGGAAGGACGGTCCCTGCTCAAGAGAGCTTACAATCTAAAGGTAAAAACTATGTAGTCAGTGTAGGTATCGGGAATGGGAAGGTGGTTAGGCGCCAAAAGCAAGGGAGAAGAGATGGGCCTTGAGTAAGGACTTGAAAATGGGCAGGGAGGGCGCATGGCGTATGGGCTCAGAAAGTCTGTTCCAGGCATAAGGTGATGCGAGGCAGAAGGGGCGGAGTCTGGAGTTAGCGGTGGTGGAGAAGGGTACAGAAAGGAGTGATTTGTCCTGAGAGCGGAGGTTACGGGTGGGAACATACGGGGAGAGGAGGGTAGAGAGGTAATGGGGGGCTGCAGATTGAGTGCACTTGAAGGTCAATAGGAGAAGCTTGAACTGTATACGGTAGCGGATCGGGAGCCAGTGAAGCGACTTGAGGAGAGGGGTGATATGAGAGTATCGGTTCACGCGGTAGATAAGACGTGCGGCGGAATTTTGGACAGATTGAAGGGGGGATAGGTGGCTAAGTAGTGATGTTGGCATCTATCATGTCTGAAGGACCAGGCTTTTCTTCTGGCATAAACAGCAGATTTTGCACATTTGATGACTTTGGGTGGAAATTCAGTGCCTTTCAGGTTTCCCATTTGCTAGGACATTAACAGCAGCACATTTAATTGCACAACCAGACAATGTTTCAAGAAGATTTTAACACTAATTCGAGGCCCTCGGTTATACATTTTATACTCTACCATTAGTCTTTAGCAAAGCAAAACACAAACAATTTAGACTATAGGAGGAACCCCCCCCCCCCCAACTTCTGTGTAAGCATTAACATCTTTGCTCATAAATTAAAGCATAACGAAGTCAGTACATCTGTAACATACCAACTTTCAGCAGAGTTTAATTGTATTAATTCCATCTGTCATTTCATGACTTTTGTATTTGTGCCTGTAGGTTCCATTTGTCAGTAAATAGAAAAGTACTGCTTAACCATTAAAAGGTAAAACATATGTGAGGAGCGGCACAAAAAGCAGGTCCTTTCCCTTTAGAGCTTTTGTTGTTTTGACAACGGAACTTGTGGAGCTATAAAAGTTTTGTTCCCCTTTTGGGCTTAAAAAAGTGCCAGTGCCTGACAGACAAGAAAGCATCCAGGTACTAAAATGCAGGCTCTACGCAAAGATTTTAAATGAGCTGATTAAGAGATTTACAATTATTTGCCTAAAGCAAAGGACAGCTTCGATTTACAAACAACCATAGTGCAGACTGATACTTACAGTCTGCCTAGATGTGCTGTGTTGGGATGCTGTTTACATCTTTTTTTGGACCACCTCTTTACCTGCTCACTTCTCAGAAGACAACAAAACACTCCAGAGTTGGATATTCAGTCTATCCCAAGTACTCAACTCAGTCTTTGGGATACACCCAACCATTCAAGGTTTTCAGGATACCCACAATTAGCATGCGTGAGATAAGATTTGTATACACAACATAACCAAAGCTTGTAATGGACACTATATAATCTTTCCTCTCCCTGATCCCCATTGTAACTGAAACACATGTACCTTATTCAACAATACCACCTGTATTTGTTTCTTTACCGGACTTGGCGAACGCCTTTACGGTACTATGTAAGCCACATTGAGCCTGCAAATAGGTGGGAAAATGTGGGATACAAATGTATCAAATAAATAAATAATGTATGCAAGGTATATTCACTTTGGATATCCTGAAATCTGACTGGCTAGGTGTGTTCCAAAGACTGCATTAAGAACCTCTGCTGTAACCTAATTTGGAACACAGTGACATTGAACCAATGAAAACAAGTCCCTCAAGTATGAATTCTGGGATGTTCAGGGGAGTTAGTTGATCAAAGCATTGTTTTTTTTGCATCAGGAGTTCAGTTCTGGCACTTGGCAAGCTTGCAGGGCCACTGGATTAAGACTATGTCCTCCAGAGAAGGCCCACAAAGGCAGGTATGATGAAGAGAGATGGCGTACACAGAGTTGTTCCTGTTTTTCCAATATGTCCAGATGGTACAAGGAGAACTAGTATGCTGGCTGATCCCAGCTTCTAGGCCCCAATAATTAAGGGAAAAACGATGAGAACTACAGAAATTTTTCTTTCAGGGAACTGTTTGAGCAAATCAGCTGTTACAAAGGGACTTTGTGGGTTTTTTTTTCTTACTCTAATCCTGTTATTCTCTTCATGGAGAGAGAGAGAGAGCATCTGCCTAATTGCAAAAGCAGATTCTTTTGATGATCCTGTGCTGTTACCTGAGTTAACCTCCTATTTACATTTTGTCATTAATATTCTTTGCTGACTGGTGATAGAAATTGCTCTTTCCGTATGCTTGTGTGTACTTTTGTTAACTGTATATCAATTTTGTTCTGTCATAGTATTGAATGGTCATTGACTTAGGATTACGTCTAGAGAGGATGAAAGGAGAGGGGCCTTCTGGAAGGTGGGAAAATTGAAGCTCTTGTAGAGATCCTCCTAAATGAGGGCTGGTTCTATTTCCAGAACCCCAAATCCAGGCCCTGGAGCTCTCAGCAGAAGGGATCTCTAGTCTCCTGCAGATACAGGAGCCCTGTCTCCTTCAAGGGAGATACCCCTGTTAGTTAGGGAGGAGTTTGGCTATATGTAAATCAACAGATAGTGAATTGGACCTTTAAGTCAGAGATTCTTCTAACATTTTCTTCTAATTCGCATCTTTAGGAAAACAGATGTAGCAAACTGTGGATCCTTAACACTTCCTCTGTGTCTTAGTACCACCTAGACAGTAACTGGTAGAGTATGGATGAGGGGTGTACTTGGGTAAAATATAAAATGTAAGAGTTTAGATGCCAAAACACTTAAGTAATTTGTGTAATTTAGTACATAGGTTCCCAAGGCATGATACATATACCCCAGGGGGTATGCGAGACACCAGCAGGGGGTACAAAGCATTCAGCAACACAAAAATGTCCAGTGTGCCAGTCTTCTGCTCCTGGTCACTTCCAGATGCTCCCTGTTCCTCCTTCCTGAAGTTTACAGACCCCCACCCACGTATGGGCAGCAAAGCCTCCACAGCCTGAACTGTGACCTTCCCCTCTCTCCCACTCCCTTCCCAGGTCTGATATGTTCTCGCCTCTTAATATAACTTCCTGCATCGGAGAGGGTGTGACCAGCAGAATTGGCAGTGGTGCATGCAGGAAAATGATGCCACACATTTTCATTTTACCACCGATACTGCTGCTGGCCTGCTGCTAATCCAGGAAGGTTGCAAGAAGGTTGGTGGGAGGAAGGAGGAGGAAAAAAAGGAGGCAGATGCTGCATGGCAGGGGGAAAAGACGGGGAGAGACCGGCTGATGCTGGATGGTGGTGGGGGGAGGATGGGGATAAACTGCCTGATGATGGTGGTGGGAGGGGGGAAACACCAGCCAATGATTAACGATGGGTGGGGGAGGGGAGACACCGGCTGATGCTGGATTGTGGTGGGGGTGGGGAAGAGTGGGAGAGAAACCGACCGATACTGGAAAGTGGGCAGTGGGGAAGGGAGAGACTGCCTGATGCTGGATGGTGGGCGAGGGGGGAAGGGAGAGACTGGCTGATGTTGGATATGAGAGGGAAGAGAGGGGATAGACCGGCTGATGCTGATGTTGGGAGGGAGGGGGAAGAGACCGGCTGATGCTGGATGGGGAGGGAAGGAAACCGGCTGATGGTGGTGGGGGGAAGAGGGGAGAGACCAGCTTATGCTGCATGGTGGTGGGTGAAAAAGGACAGAGAGACCAGCAGTGGGGAAGGGAGAGACTGCCTGATGCTGGATGGTGGGCGAGGGGGGAAGGGAGAGACTGGCTGATGTTGGATATGAGAGGGAAGAGAGGGGATAGACCGGCTGATGCTGATGTTGGGAGGGAGGGGGAAGAGACCGGCTGATGCTGGATGGGGAGGGAAGGAAACCGGCTGATGGTGGTGGGGGAAAGAGGGGAAGAAACCAGCTGATGCTGGTATGAGGGAAGAGGGGAGAGACCGGCTGATGAGAGAGACAGAGGGATAGGCTGATATTAGCTGGGGGGGGGTGGGAGAGAGACAGAGAAAGAGAAATAGTTGCACGTGGATTGGGAAGAGATTCTAAATCCAGGGTATGGAAAGAAAAAGTGAGGAAGCTGGATCATGGAGGGAACAAATGGGGAGAGATTCTGGAGACTAGATGGGAATAGGAGAGGACAGGAAAGATGCTGGGACCATGTTGGGATGGGAGGGAAGGGAAGATAGAGTGGAGAAGTTGGTACATGAGGAAGTAGGGATACAGAGGGAGGCTGGGCAGGTGGAGCATAGGGACACAAAAATGTTTGTGTTTATTTAGGCTTACCATACTGCCTTACCTGACAGATCCAGTGATCCATGGGCTAAAATATATCAAAAGGAAAGAACTACAATATTGAAAGGAAAGATACAAACATACAAGTTCATACAATGCTAAGGGAGCAAAGGGATAGAGGGAAGAGAGGGAGACGAAAACCTAAATGGTTAGGACACGCAATCAGTCCAGCAAGGAACCAACCAGAGTCAGTTGAGACACTTCAGGAGAGGCCAGTAACGAAAGAAAGAAGGCTGGGAGAAAGGAAAAGGGGACACAGGGGAGATACTGGGCACTGGGAAACAAAGGAACAGAGAAAGAGATACTGGGAATGGGGAAAGACATAGGCAGAAAATGGAGAGATGGTGAACATGAGGGAAATAGGGACAGAGGAGAAATGCTGATGGGGAAAGATAGGGACACAGAGAAGCAAGATGGGTGATGGCCATGGAAAGAGAAGAAGTGTCAAATGGACAGGAGAACCTTGCAAGAGAGTTAAGAGAAGAAAAGAAAGCAAAAACCAGATACTTGGACAAGCATGATTAGAAAAACAAAACAACCAGACAACAAAAACAGAAAGAGTATTTTTATTTTCTATTTCATGATTAGAATGTCATATCTGCCAGAACTGATCTGAGTTCGGGGGTACTTGGTTGAAATTTGTTCAACATAGGGGATTCATGTTTGATGAATTTGAGAAACACTGATGTAGTACACTACACCTATTCAACAGAGAAACAATGGCTTTTTGCCAAAGGTTACTGTATGGAGTACTGGGATTTTACACAACAGAGTGGTTCTGATAAGATGAAGCTCTGGTGATTTTCTGTCTGGATCCAAAGATTTTTTTCCTTGTCTACTGCTTTCATTTTGGCCCAATATGACACAGGTTAAAGGTGTTTACAAATGGCTGTTCTCTATGCCAGTGTGAGAAGTCACTTAAATTCTTATATATAATTTTTGAATCCTAACAAGAAAGCATGTAGAACATGGCTCATGAAGTTATTTCCAATGATTCTGTACATAAATAAATACCTTTATGTGCTGGCAGTGACAGTGGTGGGTTGTGTGTTCCCATGAACACGTTTCCTTGTCTGTGCATGCTGTGTGTGTTGGTAGGTGTATGTGTATGCATGCTTTCTGTGTGTCTGATCAGAAGAGGAGATGAGAGCAGAAGGCAGTGTTAAAAGTGCTATTTCTTAATCACTTTGTTATAGTGAATTAGTGTATGTATGCTGCAGCTATTGAAACTCCTACTGAAAATTTTGGGGAATTTCTTTTGGAAGAGGGTTCATTTCTCTTCTACGACCAACTACATGCAGAAAATTCATTTCTGCAGCACAGAAACATCCTCTGGATTATCACCTTTTCCCTTCCTGTGACTAGAGCTGCCCTTCCAAGTCCTCTGCCCTCACAGCTGAATCCCATTTACAGTCTCTGCTGTTAGTTACAATGAAAGCTGGTAGGGCCAGAGGGGGAGGGGGGGCTCACAAGGGCCCTCATGATCAAAAGCAAAACTCTGGCGCTAGAGGCTGTTAACGCCATACTAGCGCCATAGTTTGCAGCCGACCCATGATCAGAGCCCTCGAGCGCCTGAAACAGCGCACTCGAGGGCTCTCAGCACAAGTAGCATGCAAATGCATGCTAAACAGGGCTTCTAGCGCAATTAGCTTGCAAATGCATGCTAATTGGCGCTTAACGCATTCATCCCCAATGATCAGCGACCAGCGCGCCAAAGATTGGGTCGCTGGCCGCAGCAAAATCAATGCTAGCTCCGAGCTGGCGTTAGATTTTGCGGATCATTGGGGAGGAATGGTGAGCCCTGTCCAGCATGCAGTTGCATGCTGGCAAGCCCCCTTCCCCCCCAAGGCAAACGCGAACGGAGGGCTGGAGATCTGGTGGGTCTCCAGCCCCCGAAACCCCCAGAAATCGTTGATTGGCCGCCTCTGGCCAAAGGATCTCTCACTGTGATCCATCGACGAGGGGTGGGGTGGGGGCTGGAGGTCCGGTGGACCTCCAGCCCACCCCAAATCCTCCCCCCAGCGTTGTCCTTAGATTCCCTGGTGGTCAATGGTGTGCTGTGTGTCGTGCCGGCCCCCCTACCTTTTGTTGGAGGAGGGACGCAGCCTGCCTGCCTCCCTCCTCTTCCAGGCAGTCGACGCCCAAAATGGCGGCGCCCAGCACCACCCACTGCATCCTGGGATGCACTGGGTGGGGCTACAGACCATGTAAGGGAGCGATTCCCTTACATGGTCTGTAGCCCCGCCCAGCGCATCCCAGGATGCAATTAGCGGGGCTGGGCGCCGCCATTTTGGGCGTCGACTGACTGGAAGAGGAGGGAGGCAGGCAGGCTGCGTCCCTCCTCCAACAAAAGGTAGGGGGGCCGGGAGGGGGCCAGGGGGGTGTCACGACATCACAGCACACCACGGACCACCAGGGAATCTAAGGACAACGCTGGGGGGAGGATTTGGGGTGGGCTGGAGGTCTACCGGACCTCCAGCCCCCACCCCCCCCCCCTCGTTGATGGATCACAGTGAGAGATCCTTTGGCCGGAGGTTGCCAATCAACGATTTCTGGGGTTTCGGGGGCTGGAGACCCACCGATCCTCCAGCCCCCACCCCCCTGTTGGAGGGTGGGAGGCTGGTAGAGGGTTTGGTCGGCGGCGGCCACGACGTTTTCTGGGTGTTTGGGGGGGGGGAGGGCCTTGTTGTTCGGGCCTCGGGGCAGGCTGTTTGACAGGTTTAGGCTTTTGACAGCCCAGACCTGTCAAACAAGTGCGGGAGGATTGTGCTGAGCACATGCTCGGCACAATTCTCCCGCACTTTAAACATGATAATCAAAGATAATAGCGCTGCTTAGATTTGCATGCATTATCTTTGATCATCGATGCAGAAAAGCCCTGCGCTGTCCCGGCGCTATTTTTAGGGCGCTGTTTGGAACAGCGCAGGGCTTTTGATCATCTGGGCCGAGAGGGCAGTGTGAATTGCAGACAAGGGGCCCTGTTTACTAAGCAGCGTTATAGGCATGTTAAAACGTTTTTAATGCGAATTAACCATGTACGCGCATTAACTACATGTCTACAACATCCCTATATGTGCAAGTGGTTAGCACGCGCGCTGTGCAGGCATGCTAAAAACACTAACGCACCTTAGTAAACAGGGCCCAAGGTGGCTTTAAATTCAGAAAAATGGTAAGATAGACATATTACCCCTCCTTCTACCTTTTGGACATTAATGCAAAATTCTGCTGATTTCATGGGGGGGGGGGGGGGGGGGGGGGAGACAAGTAGCTGGCTATCCTAATCTCCCCAGTCCAAGAACATCTCACAGGTCCTACTTAAACATGTGGACTAACAAGTATAACCTTTGCCAATGGCTTAATATGGCCCTATCAACACCACCTAAGGGAGTTGTGGGGGGAACTAGTTTTAGAGGTAAGGCAGTTGTGGGGTGCTATGTAAGTTGCAAGTGGGATAGCTTTTGGAAGTAGGGTAATTTATAGTATGATGGGGCAGAGGAGGGGGGAATAGTTTTTGGGGATGGGGCAGTTTGCAGGGTGACTGAGGCAGCTTACTTTTTGGGCAGTTGGAGAACTTTTTTTTTTTTTTTTTTAGTGAAGCAGTTTGCTGGGGGTAATTTTAGGGGGTAGTGTGGCAGTTTGCAGGGGATAGTTTTGTTGTTTTTTTTCTTTAGAGTGGGGTAAGTTCACAGGATAATGGGACAGTTGCTGGGGTTAGTTTGTGGGTGTGGGAAGTTGTAGGAGGTAGTTTTGGGGGACGGAGTAGTCTGTGGGTAGTGTGGCAGTTTGGAGGGCATGGGAATTCTAACTTTTTGCGGCCTTTTTTTTTTTCAATGTAAATTTTATTGAAAAACGCCAACAAAAGAATATCTGCTAATATTAATACAGCATAATCAAGGTCGTTCTACCTTTTGACCAGTCTTTCCCTCGTGCTAAGTTTCAACCCGTTCCATTTTCAGAGTTATTTTGCCCCCCCAAAAAGAGGAATCAGACATTCTCAACCCCATTTGTATAATTCCTTCCAATATACTGTTAATCAACATGTAAGCATATATCATGTAACGTAGGCAAATCATCCAAGAAAAAATGCACTTGAAATTAAATTAAATGTTTTTATGTAAACACTGAATGTGAGATCATAACCTCAAGAGATTGGACACCCCATAATAAGAATAAATCTTCTATGCCATGAGGAGGAAAACCACCATGCCAAGCCACATACTTCTATTCAGTACTTCCTCTAACCAAGGCTCCCATTTCAATGTAATTTTGTGGCCACAGCAAGGAATTTTCCTTTGCTCACAGAATGTGGTAAGCTAACCCTCCCGCCTTTACTTGCTGCTTCTGCTCTCTCAAATTTTGTAGTTCCAGTCCATGGACAGCTTAGCTCTTCTAGTGCCAAGATTTGCCCAACACTTCCTACTGCACTTTCTGCCATCAAAGGCCAGCCCTCTTAGCACCTGCTCTTCTCATTTTGATACCAACATTAAGACCATCCCTGGCAGCTTCCACGGCCATCACAGTTTGTTCAGGCAGCTCTTGCTGCCTTCCGTACTGCTGCTGAGAAGACAGCTTGGTTCCTGCTGGTTCTCTTATGCTGCTGCTGACACTGGCCTGGATAGCATAGCAAAACAAAGTGTCTTGTATTCCGCATATACCTCAAAGAAGTTCAATGCAGATCACAATTAAGATAAACTATAATCAGGGAATACAAAAAGAAAAGATATCAGTTAAACAGAACATAATAATATATCAAAATTTAGAAGAATAAGCCTTACTGAACAAGAATGTTTTTAATTTTTTCCTAAAAAGTCTATAGTCGGATATGTCTAATCTGACTAGGAAGTTACACAATTAGCAGCTTGGTAGGCAAATGATGACTGTCAAATGCTTCGACTTCTTACCTTTTGAATTAGGAAAACTAAAATATCTGAAATTATGCATAAAAAGTGGTATTTTGAGAGAAACAAAATAAATAATACAAATAAGATGCTGAGCCATGCTGAATCCTATACAATTTAAACAGCATCCTATTTTCAGAAGGGAGCCAATGTAAATGGATCAGATATGGTGGTGAAACATGATCAGTAATAGCTAGTGAAAAGATCAATCTAATCGCCATGTTTTTAATAGCTCTCAGTTTTTTTTCAAAATGTAATTGGGAAAAGCAACAAAAATCGAATTAACAATAATCGATTTGAGAATGTATAAGACTGAGCAATAAGTTGAAAACAAGTATGAATGTAAGTGAGTGAGGATGAGTTGTAAGAAAGAGTAAAAGCCAACAGGCATATGGTGTGTATTTGAATTTTGATATGTAATAAAATTGCATTATTATAGAAAGTGGATTGCAGGTATTTTTGTAAGACTACTATAGAAGATATATTATACCGAGCAGGCTCTCCCCCGATTTTCATTTTACTTCCCCTCCCCCCTTCCTTGGCCCCTCCCTCCCTCTCCCCTCCCCTGAGACTGAACCGATCCCTCCTGACCCAATATAAATGCATGAACCTAGCGACACCATAACACTACAGTTCGTAATGATCATCAAACAACTCCATAACACTACAGTTTGTAATGATCACCAAACAACTCCACCTGCTCTTGATTTCCTTCATGTGGTCCCACCACATAAACCTTATGTGGTTCCTCCACTTGAACCTTTTCCTACCATAACTTAACCTTGTAACTGTAATTGTTTACTGTGGAGTCAACCAACACCTCTCCGGCACCATGTAAGCCACACTGAGCCTGCAAATAGGGGGAAAATGTGGGGTACAAATGTAACAAATAAATAATTTATTAGCTAGTTGTGACAAACAATCCTGACATCTCCGCCAAATATTGATGTATGCTTGAGCGTGTATATGAGCGGGGTCCACCTTCCCCTCTCATCCACCTCCCCATTTGTTCCATACCAGCATGCCACGTAGCGATGGAGGGTGGGGGATTGCAGTCTATCCAGTGCTGCAGGATAACCTTCTTTAGCCAGCACCAAAGCTAGCATCATAAATCGACCCTGCATGTCTGAAAAGCCCTGCTCCACAAGTTCCGAGTCTGATCACATAAGCATAATCCCATAGGACCACCAGATTTACCCAGGGCCTCCTCCACAAGTGCCTGGACTTCCCGCCAAAAGTCCCACAGAAGGTGGCACTCTAAGAAGTGGTGTACCAATGTGCCCCTCCCGAGCTTGCATTTATTACAATCCTTAGAGTCCCATAACTCTATAGCATTGCCTCTGCTACTAGTGAGATAGGCATTGTGTAAGATTTTAAGTTGAATCTCATGAAGACCCACATTTGGAGTGATTTTGAACGCTAATTTGAAAGTGTGCCAGTTCCTGTATTGTTACCTCCAACCCCACCATTGCACCCCATTGCCTTGCGAGCCCCTCAAAGAAAGGTGAAGGACATCATGCTCTTCCCATACGGTACCAATATGAAAGCCTGTTATGCTCACTGGGCATCTGGGTGAATGCCTTACCTAAAGTTGTGAAGGTCAGGAGCTTCTGGTCCGATCCCTTCAATGTGTGAATGTAGTGCCTTAGTTGCATATAGGAGAAGGATAAATGTTGGGGAAGTTGCCAAAATTCCAGACACTGTGCGTATGTTGGACATTGGCCCCCTCCCACCTCCGTCAGTTGCCCCACATACCAGCAACCCTGCCGTGCCCAAACTGTAAATTGCGAGCTGCCCTGCAGGAAAATTAGGGTTATTTTGAAATTCCAAGAAAGGAGAAGGCCCTGACGCTCCTCCCAAGCGGCCTCTCCACCACTCCCAGGCCAACTTAAGGGGGCGCAGAAGTGGGGATAGCGTGTTTCATGACCCTTTAGAATGGATTGCATTGAACACCGATGTAGGTGAGGACACCGCCTCCCACACCCCCATTGGTGCAAATGTAAATTGTCTGGTATGAGTTTCATGGAGCCAGTGTAGCACCGCTGCTACATTGTATAGTCTGAGGTCCGGCAGGTTAACTCCCCCCTCTCTGGTCAGTTTATGAAGACCAATATGAGCCTGTTTTGCTCCCCATATAAATGAGGATATTATTCCCCTGTAGCTTTTTTTCATCTTTGCTTGTAACCCATAACGGCATCATTTGGAGGGGATCCAGAATTTTAGGCAGAAAAATTATTTTAACTAATGCCACCCGACCTAAGAATGAAATAGGGAAATCCTTCCACCGATGACACAGTCTCCGTATGGTCTCTAGCTTTTCCGACATTTTTCCTATAAATAACAGAATGGTCCAAGTGCAGGAATACGCCTAAATATTTCATAGGACCTGAAATCCAGGCCAGGGGGAAGCTGGGCAATCTCTTACATGCACAATTAGTAGAGACCGCCATTGCCTCTGATTTTTCAAAGTTAATCTTGAGCCCCGAGAAAGCCCCAAACTTCTGAATGAGATCAATTAGGACCGGAATCCCCCTTGACGCCTGGCTCAAAAATATTAGCATGTAATCGGCAAACAAATTAATTTTATATTTCTGATCCCCTACTGTGATACCCGTAAGTGTGCTAGTTTGTCTGATTTTACTTGCCAATGGCTCAAGAGAAAGGACAAACATAGGAGAAAGGGGGCACCCCTGCCTCGTCCCCCGCTGCAGTGCAAAAGTCTCAGTCAATTCCCCATTAATAAGAATTTGTGTTGTGGGTTTACTATACAAGGCTCTCACCCTGTTTAGGAATTCCCCAAAAATACCATACTGCAACAGAGTCCAAAACAAATGATCCCAAAGAATTTTGTCAAAAGCTTTTTCCGCGTCTAGGCTCACAATGATGTCATCTCCCGACTTGGCCTGAAGCACATTAAGAGTTCGGATGATATTTGTAGAGGCATATCTTCCCGGCACAAAACCGGTCTGATCATCTTGTATCAGATTGGGGAGAACCTTCCCAAGTCTAGCAGCCATAACTCCTGCAAAAAGCATAATATCTTGATTTAACAGTGAGATAGGGCGGCAGGACCCCAAGTCCTCAGGGTCCTGACCAGGCTTGGGCAATACTATTATGGATGCCTGCGTCAGAGACCCTATGGGTTGGCCAGGCGTGCATAGCGCGTGACACAGGTCACAAAATGGGCCAATGACCTCCCAACACCTTGTAGAATTCAGGGCCTAATCCATCTGGTCCCGGCGCCTTGGCCAGTTTAAGTTTCATAATAGCCAACTGAATTTCTTCCCCCCTAAAAGAAGCATTTAAGGAATCCAGTTGTATCTGTGACAGAGAAAGGAGACAGAGCCCCCTGAAAAAGGCCTCCCCTGCTGGGCAACATCGCATTTAGCCGAGTCATATAAAGATCTATAAAAGTCTACAAATGCCTCCTGGATCTTTCTCTTGCGTGGTTTGCTTACCCGCCTTTGATTTAATACGGGAGATCACCTGTCTAGCCGGTTGATTACGGACCAATGTTGCCAACAGTCTTCCCGCTTTATTTCCCCACCTATGCAAATTATACTTGTATAGCTGAATGTCCCTCAGGGCGCGTTTATTTATTTATTTATTGCATTTGTATCCCACATTTTCCCACCTATTTGCAGGCTCAATGTGGCTTACAGAGATCTGTTATGGCATCGCCATTCCAGGATAACAGATACAATTGGTGATGCAAAGAGATTAAGGATGGGAAAGAAGATCTAAGAAAATAGATATAGAAAGATGACTTTCAGAACTGGGGTGGATTGGTGAGGTGGTATAGTTAAGCTATGGGTCCTCTTTGTAGGCTTTGTTGAAGAGATACGTCTTCACAGATTGACGAAAGTTAGATATTTCGTCGATTATTTTCATGTCAGTTGGTAGTGCGTACCACAACTGCGTACTCATGTAAGAGAAGGAAGTCGTATGTATAAGCTTGTATTTTAGTCCTTTACAGCTGGGGAAGTGTAGATTAAGAAATTTTCGGGATGGTCTTTTGGCATTTCTGGGAGGCAGGTCCACGAGGTTTAGCATTTAGGTCGGGGCATCTCCATGGATGATTTTGTGTACAATCGTGCAGATCTTGAACGCGTTGATTTAAGATCTCATTTATGCGGCTTTTCAACGTATTATAGGTGTCCCTGTTGCCCAACCTCCCCTTGGCTGCTCTCCCATTAGAGGTTTGAAGTTGACTGAGCAAAGACAATAGTTCCGCATCGGATTTTTTGCGTGTTCGGGCTGTGTATTCTATAATGTTCCCTCTCATGACCACCTTCCCGGCTTCCCAGAAGTTGATTGGGAACATGTCACTAGGCTTATTGTCCTGCAAATAATATTGCCATTCCTCTATAAGAAAGGCCCTAAACTCGGGATCTAGGTACAGCGTCGGGCTCATATGGCACCCTGCCGACGACTTCCTTCCCATTAGTCCCACATCTACCCAAACCGCTCTTCCCGCAGCGATGCCTTGCCCCGCGAGCGTGAGAGATCGGCGCATCGCAGGCTGTTTGCGGCGTGTCAGGGGAATCTTGCCTGCCTCCTGGACTGCGCCAGCCCGACGCTACTGCTCGGTAGCGGTTGGAGAGCGCCGGCCATCTTGGCAGCGCCGGCGCTCACGAAGTAGAGAGTCTCTTCCGGGGCCCGGGAGCATCAAGAACACTCCTCCTGTGCCCGGATTAGCTAGTCGCGGCTGGACTTCGCCCTTTCTCCATGGCCGGCCAATCCAGAGTCTGTGGGCTGGCTGAAGGCTCCACCCCCAGACAGCTGATTTCTGTTTCTCTGATGGTGGGGTCTATTCAAGAGCAGACGCTGGCAGTACTCTTTGCTTCGGCTTCTGCTTGTGTGGATTCCTGAGTACTCTGTTGTTTGGACTGTGTCCTGCCTTGGAACTCTGCTTGGACCTGGACTTTGCTATTGTTTGCCGCCTGCCTTGGAATTCTGCTTGGACCTGGACTTTGCTATTGTTTGCCGCCTGCCTTGGAACTCTGCTTGGACCTGGACTTTGCTATTGTTTGCCGCCTGTCTTGGAACTCTGCTTGAACTGGGACTTGCTTTTGATTGCCATCTGCTCTGGAACCTTTGCCTGGTTCGGGACTGTGCTTCTGGTTTCCCCTCTGCCTTGTTCCTGCACCTGGATCTGGACTGAGTCATCTGCCTGCTGCCCATTCCGCATCCAGCCCAGCCTCCCGTAAGAGTTCCTGCCCTGATTCCCCAGGTAAGACCAGGGTTGTCTGGCTGCCAAACTCTGTTTGGCACAGGGGCTCACAGATTAGGGTTACAGGGCATGACACCATACTATGATCAGCCACCGCCCCCGCTTCAATGTCAGCAGAACGAGCCATCGAAAGAAGAGATGGGGCTATGAGAATGTAGTCTAGCCTAGCATGCACTTTGTGGACATGTGAGTAGAACGTATATTCTCTTATGACAGGGTGGAGCGCCTTCCAAATATCAATCAGGCCTAGCTCAGATTGCAATAGGCCTATCCCCCTGTTTCCTATCCCCTTGGGCCTCTTCTTTGATGGGTTGCAATCTACAGTGGGATCTGCTGTGATATTGACATCTCCACCCACCACTAGTTGATAATCCCGCAAGGGTACTAAGACTGCTAGAAGTGAGAAGAATTTTTGAGAGTATACATTCGGGGCGTATACCGAACATAAAGCCACCCTCTGACCCTGCAACACCCCCACCCATATTACAAATCTCCCTTCAGGGTCTTGTATCAACTTGTGCCTAGTGAAGTCTAAAGCTTTATGGAGAACAGCTACACCCCGCTGCCTGTTGTTGAAAGAGGCAAAAGCAATCTCTCCCACCCACTCTTGCTTTAGTTTAGCGTACTCCATAGGGGAGAGATGAGTTTCCTGAGCCAGGAGGACATTCACTCTAAGACGCTTACAATATTGTAAGATTTGTTTCCTCTTTATGGGGAAGTGAATACCATCCACATTCAAGGTGGCAGACTACCCATTCCACCATTGTCCCTTAGCGTGCATACCTAACCAAGACAATACTGGCTGACCCAGAGGTGGTGTCCCAGCCAAACCACCTCTCACCCTATAAAAGATCTGTCACACCCAGCTAGCCGCAGTTCTAATTCTCATCAGCCTCAATCCCATAGCAACCCCCATAATACCCTGCCCCCTTGCGCTCTACATCCTCATCATTCACTACATCCGCTACATCTAAAACCCCTTCCCCCCACTGCCCCCAACTCACAACTTCCAAGCGCCACCAGTATCAAACAACCCCCATCCAAACTCCCCATACGTACAATCCCTGATCCCCCTCCCTCCCACAGTATACTCATAAAGCAAGGCCAACCCCCTCCCCCCACTACATCCCAAAAGAGTCCTTCCCCCGCAATTATTAACCAAAACAGATTCAAACATCAATAGGAACCAAAAGTAGTGTAGTCTTTAACCAGCTGAGAAGTCCCAAATTATGCCCTGGTTAATGGTGTGACCCACCAAACATCTGGGGCGCAGCAAAATAATACACGTTGCCCGGGCACGCTGCCGCCAAGTGCCTCTCTGCTCTCCTCCTCTTACTGGGCTTTATTACAAACATAGTTCCACATACCGGCCACTTTCTACCAGACTGTCGATTCTGTTTCTCCTTATAGGCACACACATAATGGGTCCTTTCTCACCATACACCCGCTATGCCGACGGGATCTTGTCCAAAAATGCCTTCAGGTCCTCTGCACTTGTCAGGGTAACTGTCTGGTTTTCACAGGTGATCCGCACTTGGGCGGGGTATTGAAAAGTAAATTTAAATACCTCTGGCAAACAGCTGAGAGCAGTAGGGAGCCAGGGCCTATCTCCGTTCCGCCACTCGAGCCGAGAAATCTTGGAACAGAAGTAGCCAATTACCATTGTAGTCCACTGAGCGCTGCTTCCTGAAAAGCTCTAGAATTTTAGCCTTAATTGCATAGTTTAAATATTTGGCAATAACCGGCCTCGATTTTCCATGGTCCTCTCGTCTCACTCCCACACCATTCCACAAGAGTGGGACCAACCACTGGCTGAAGCCCCAGGGATTGTGGCAGCCATTTTTCAGCAAGGTCCTTCAATTCACTCTCTGCCACACTTTCGGGAATTCCTATAATACGAATATTGTTTCTGCGGCTTCGGTTTTCTTGGTCGTCCATCTTGACTGTAAGTAGCTGGACTTGGGCCTCCAGAATTCTGATACCGTTTTCCACCGCGTTCACGAGGTCCTCCTGGGCGGAGATGCGCTCCTCTGCATGCTGAATACGTACCGCATGACCTGCTACGCTGTCTTTAATTTCTTACAGCCCTGCATGCAGTTTGGCAAGTTTATCATCGAGTAGTTGTGAAAGATTTTTCATAGAAACCTGACCATTGCCATCCGACAGAGTTTGGGGAACTGACGCCAGTTGGTTAGGTGGGGACAGCGCCACCATCGTTTTCTGAGCTATGCTTCCTTTCTCCCGCCCGGGTCGCGGAGTTTTCACCGGCATCCCACCTGTGCCTTCCAGGATCCACAAACGCCACCTCCGACCACAGTAGATTTTGCCCAACACTATACGTTCATTTTCTGAAGGATTCTTGCAGGGGAAACACCATACCAGCAGATGCAAGAGGCGAGGGGGAGAGGAGCCGTACTATTAGACGTCCGCTCAGGCTGACACCATCACATCATCCCCAGTTCAGTATTAATGATAATTAAACATACCTGTAAAATTCTGTAAAAAATGGATGTGATTTCACAAGTACTTCTCATTCAGTCAACACATAATTATTAACCTGACAAGACTGGCATCTCTTGCCCTACTTTCTGAATGGAAAGAGAGGGCTTATGAGATTGCTCTTGTGTATGTGCCCCCAATAACGTTTGTGCTGTGTCCCCTAATTGCACCAAATTTTCAGGCCATGTCACGGGGGGTATATGGATTCTGACAGGAGTTTCTGGTTTTTTTTTTTATTTAATCCTGGGTCCACACATTTGTACAGACCACTGAAGTGCGCTCCTGAACTGTACTTTAGTAGGCTGCATTAGTTCTGAGTGGAACTTCTTGTTTATTATTGGTCACTACACATCATCATCAGAGGGTATGAAAAAGCTAGTTGGGGTGTCTAGAAGAAAGGACCGAATGAGTGTCAGTGCCAGGAAAAGCCCTACAGTGGGTAAGTAGATGTTGGTGTTTTGTGGGAGGAGAATGTAGAGGAATGAAGAATAGGATAAGGCTAGAACACGGTGGGTGTGCTTATGTAAGCAGCAGAAATACACATACATTGAAAATACACTGCCTACCAAATGACCGATTTTAAAGCAACTAGTCAAAGCTGGTCAGGTGCTTGATGAGTCTAGTAACAACATGCTCCAGGCCTGATACTTAGGAGGATATACCTTTGTCTTGTTGAATGCCAGTAACTGGATATAAAACTAATCCAAGGTATGCAGTAGACTCTTTTATTTGCTTCTGTGCTTTTATGGTTTATTATTTGCTATATGCTTATGTAAGCTTATGTGGAGGAGTAGCCTAGTGGTTAGTGCAGGGGACTTTGATCCTGAGGAACTGGATTTGATTCCCACTGCAGCTCCTTGTTACTGTGGGCAAGTCACTTAACCCTCCATTGTCCCAGGTACAAAATAAGTACCTGTATATATGTAAACTGCTTTGAATGTAGTTGCAAAATACCACAGAAAGGCGGTATATTAAGTCCCATTTCCCTTTCCCTATACTGCCTAAACTGACTGGCAGGTTGCGACGGTTTACAATAATCCAAATTTTTTAAAAAAGGAAAGGAACTACACTAAATTGACAGGAAAGAGAGGCACACATGCATTCACAAACAACTGGAAGTGGGTGAGGAAGGGGGGAGACCTAGAGAGAGAACAGGGAGGCAAGCATTTCAGGAATAGGTGCAGAGGATAGGACAGAAGCAGTCAATCCCAACACTTCAGGAGGAAGTGAATGCCTGGGTAAAAAGCCAAGTCTTTAATCCAGATTTTAAATTCTTAAATGAGATTTTCTCACGGAGACTCAAAGAGTTCCAAAAGAAGGGTGTAGTGAAGAAGGTGGCGTAGTGTCGAGTTGATTCCAGTTGGGTGAGTTTAGGGCCAGGTAGAAGTAAGCAGTGATCGTTTATGGAATGAAGGAAGGTGAGTCAGTGAATAAGGAATGGTGAGAGAAGACAGAAATGGCGAAGACCAAGCCTGTGGGCTCTGAACGTAAGAACCAGTACTTTGAACAACATGCGCTGGTGGACTGGAAGCTAATGAACTTTCTGAAGCAGTGGATACACACAATCTAACGCCAAGCATGACATAACAGCTGAATGGCCATATTTGCAGGGATTGAAGCTTCTCAGTACTAGCCTGAGTGCAGCCTAATAATCTACTCTCATAATAGGTAAAGACAGGATCAGTGAGTGGAAAATATCAGAACTAAAATAGTGACGAATTGCTCGGAGTTGACGAAAGAATGCAGCAAAAAACTAGAGATCTGGAGACAGTTAATCAAAAGCAAAGTATGAAAAGCCAGTTAACGTTCACAAAAGGAAAGAAAAGCATAGTTTTGAAACGTTAAACTGACCAAAATGTGTCTCGTGTCAGCAAATGTACAGTATCAAATATTTCTTTCATCACTGTTTCCCAGCTGCCTCTCAGGGTATAATCTACCTTGACATTATCCTAGGGATGAAGTAAGGCATTTCTATAATAGACAGCCCAATTGCTGTAAGGAAAACATGACCTTCATGCTAATTTTTCAGTCTCACGCAAGCAAAACAGTCATAGATGACTACACTGTTTCTACAGAACAGCAATTAAATATCAAAGGTTTCATTCCTCGGGCAGACTCTCAATGGAGCACAGGATAAGACAGCAGAAGAGATACCACTAAAGTACCTATAAAAGACAGACACAAGAGACAAAGAACAAATGTAGACAAGTTTGAAGGATGCATTTCTATTCCTCTCAGGGAGGATTAGCAGTGAAACATGTCTGCTGCCTGCCCACTCACTTTCACACATTGGTGTTGGGGAGTTTTACTGTCTAAGGCTGCCACCCAGCTGTTTCATGACATTCAGGAGCCTTTTTCAGCACATCTGCCTGGGTTCTCTCTGGTGGCCTTTGCTGATGCAGCCAAGAGAATTTCTGTTCAACTTTGAAACTTCTTTAGCTCGTACAACAGGAGCGAGATGAGCTTTTCCCATTCCTAAGGTCTTATCCCCATAACCTCCCTCAGTGCAAGTTAGTATTTTTCCAAGAATTTGTTTCCTAACCTCCTGTAGCATCAAAACAGATCAAGTCATTGAAGGACTCAACAACCCACCTCGTTACTCTTACTTCCCACAACTCTCCATGTAATGGCTCTGAACTAAGTTTTATTATGTAACATTGCTCACCACAGTTATTGAAGGTTTACAATATGTACTTGAGTTTTTAAGCTCACATCTTTTTCAGTAATAGCTCAGGGTGGGTCATATTCAGGTACAGTCAGGCGCCTTAAACCGCCTATGGGACCCTGGGCAATGTTTTGTGGATGGCCTCCCCTCCCCCACCCCCAGTTCAGCGGCTCAGCTTCCTTAGCCCCCTGCCAAAAAAAACCCCAAACCAGCATAAATGTGCAGAGCCATTGCCTAGCGCTTACAATCTAATTTTGTAACTATGGCAACAGAAGGTGGCGACGCCGGTAATTGGGACGCAAAACCGGTGCTGGGCAGACTTCTACGGTCTATGCCCTGATCATGACTGAATAGATATGGATGGGCTGGAGTGTAAATTTTAAGGGGCTTCAACATTAGCTTCAGAACTTTTAGTACAAGAAGAGTGCTGGGAAGACTTCTACAGTCTGTGTCCTGAGAAAGGCAAGGACAAATCAAACTCGGGTATACATATAAGGTATCACATAGCATGTAAAATGAGTTTATCTTGTTGGGCAGATTGGATGGACCGTAAAGGTCTTTATCTGTCGTCATTTACTATGACCTACCCAGGATCATAGGGAGCAGCAGCAGAATTTGAGCCTCACTGTGCTGGTTGTTAGCCTGGTGCTCTCATCGCTAGGCTACTCCTCTATGCTATACACACCCTTAGCCCAATTTTAACTAATGCTCTAGTCATGTTCTCCACTTAATAAGAGGGTGTACATCCAAACCCTTCAGTGAGATTTCATTTACCAAACAAAAACTAAACGAAATAAGAAAAATATGTTTGGCACTTGATAACTCAAGAATTGCTTTGCAGATTCAGGCACTGTGTTTCCTCATCTAAAATAATTTGCATCTGGGCAGAAAACTTCCAACTAACCCACAGCTTGCTCCAGTTTAAAAACCAGATGAGATGTTTGCTTAGTTTTACATAGGTAATAAGAAACCTCTGGCTCACCCAAATATGCTCCTATGAAGGATGGCAAGATATTCTGGTATGCTGCACTGCCATGGATCATCACTGCTTACAAAACAATCCAGAACCAGCACATCTATCGCCTGCAGCATGTGGCATACAAAAAGCAAACTAGTCATATTAAAAAGTAAAAAAGCAAACACAAACATAAAATGTGACAGCAGAAAAACACCATACAGCCTATCAAATCTGCTCATTCAAAACCAACTGCTTAGCTCTATCATCCCTTCCACTTCCTCAGAGGTCTTGCACTTGTCTCATTCTCTCTCAAATTCAGACACTGCCCTCCACTGTGTCAACTGGAAGGCCTTTCCATACATCCACAACCTTTTTTTTTTCTAAAGAAATATTTATTTGAATTACTCCTGAGTCTACCCATATTCATCCTCTCCTTGGATCTTTCATTCCAGAGCCAGGTCTGTCTTCTCTGCATTTATACCTTGAATGTATAAAAATGTCTGTCAAATCTCGCTTTCTCGTCTTTCCTCCAGGGTATATTTATATCTTTAAGTCTGAACCCATATGCTTTATAATAGAGATTGCTGATTATTTTAGTAGCCACGTTCTGAATGGCTCTATCCAGTTTATGTCCTTTTGAAAGTGCAGTCTCCAGAACTGCACACATAGTCAATCTTCAGTATCGACTCTAGACCATTCATCAAGCATCTTTAGATTCTTCCCTGTTGCCTATGTCACTGCAAAAGAGTCAAAAATCCTTCTGCAATACTGCTTATAAAAAATGTCAAAAAGAACCAGACCAAGGACCAATTCTTATGGTATGCGACTGGTAACACTCTTTTCTATGGAGCAAATGCTATGTACCACTCTCGCCTTCCATTCATCCAGTTTCTATCAGAGTTCCTATGAGCCATGCCAAGGGCACCATGTCAAAAGCCTTGCTGAAATCCAAATATACTCCCTGGATCTAACTCTCTAAACACCCACGCAATAAAATCGATCATATTCATCTGACAAGACCTATTTCTGGTGAAACCATGCTACCTTAGATACTGTAATCCACTGGATTCCAGAAAGTACATTGTTGTTGCTTTTAACAGCGATTCTATAAATTTACTCACCATCAAGATCAGACTAACCTGGCTTATAGTTCCCAGCTATTTCTTCCCTTCCACTTTCATGGAGGGAAACAAAAATCATATCTATCTATCTCCAGTCTTCCAGAATCACTCCTGATTTGAAAGAAGCTCTGAAAGGGTCAGAGACCAGAGCCATCAGAATTTTCTCAAATTCTACTTTATTGTAGCTCATGCAGACCCACTGCTTTGTTTAATATTTGGACAGCTCTTCACAGCCTCCTGAAAATTGGTTGAGGTCAACCTCATTTTCATTCCTATTTTTGACAAATTTTTCCGGTTATGTTCCCAACCCTTACTTAATGAAGACCAAACAAAAATCTCTTAAATTCTGCTTTTTCCTGATCAACTGCTATGTATTCCTCTCCTTCACCTGTAAGTTTCACAATGTCACTTTTCCCCTTCCTCCTGTAACTAACATATCTTGAAAAAATAAGGCCTGTTCTCTGCCTCAACCCTTGTATTAGTGTACTGGCAATTTTTACTTACATTTGCATCTTCACTCTCTTACTTCTCCAGCCTCTCTTAGCTTCCTATATAATAATTCTCACCTCCAACAGGATGTGCTTGGGACCCTGCCTGCCCGAAGTGGTCTGCTAGGCAGGCACGCACTGACCTCAGTGACAGGCAATTTGGCAAAGCAAAACAATCTGAGTGCTGGCCATTAGGACACAGGGTTGATAGGAGAGTTTTAAAAGACTGAAGGAACTGAAAGTGTTAAATGGGGGGAGGGGGGAGTTCTGAAAGACATGAACATTTGGGAAAGGAAAACAATCTGAATGCTGGCCATTAGGACACAGGGTAGATAGGAGAGTTTTAAAAGACTGAAGGAACCAAAAGTGTTCGGGGGGGGGGGGGGGGGGGGCAAGTTCTGAATGAATGAAAGAAATAAACATTTACGAGAGGAACACAATCTGAATGCCGGGCATTTGTACACAGGGTAGATAGGACACTTTTTTTTTAAAAATGAAGGACGTGAAAGTATTACATCTTGGGGGAGGGGTGAGGAGGAAAGCGGTGGGGTATCCGGATACTGGGCGTTAGGCCCACGGGGGTACATAGACTTTTGAAAGCCTTAAGGAACCCTAAGTGTGGGAAGGAGGAGGAAAAGGAGGGGAGGGAACGGGGTGAGGGGCATTAGGAACAGGGGAGGGGGCCCTGTCACACACTCTCATTCTCACACACACACTGTCACACAGACAGTCTCACTCTGTCACACACCCACACATTCACTCTGGCTCTCTCTCTCTCTCAAACATACACACTCCCAGGAAAACCTTGCTAGCGCCCATTTCATTCGTTCCAGAAACGGGCCTTTTTTTACTAGTTTTAAGATATTGCCTGTCTTCCTCTACGTCCTTTTGTATTCTATAAATGCTAATCTTTTTTCCCCTTAGCTTTTCAGCTACTTCATTAGAAAATTTTAATAGCCTATTTTCCTAACGGTTAGAGAAGTGGGCTGAAAACCAGGGAAGTCTGATTCAAATCCCACTGCAGCTCCTTATGACCTTAGGCTAGTCACTTAACCCTCCAGTGTTTCAGGTACAAACAGATTATAAACCCTCTGAGGACAGGGAAAAACCTGTTGTACCTAAATGAAACTCACCTTGAGCTACAACTGAAAAAAGTATTAGTTAAATCCAAATAATTATAAAATTAATAGCAGCTTTGAAGCTCTTACTATATCACCTTTCAGATTTACTCACTGTTTCTAGCTCCCCTAGATTTTCTCATCCAGTAAATGGCTCCCTGAGGTAGCAAGTCTGTTTTCCCAAAGGACCCTCACCTTTAAATAAACCACTGCCTGTGCTTTAACACTGAGCGATTCCATTCAGTGATTAATCACTAGAACTCAGATGATTGTGCACAAGTACTGCAACAGAAAAACAGGATAAATGTGTTTGCTATATCATGTATACCATGTTACCACCATTACAATAAAATAAAGGAGTAAGAAAATGTAGCTTTGGAAGCATGGACAGTTAAGAAAAATGCCCCCACCAAAGGATTTGATCCTGAAATTTAAGGGAGTTGCCGAAGCAAGACTCAACCTAAAAAGTCACATGCTGAGAATCTCTGAATGACATTTTCATGATGAAGCCACATTAACCCCACAAAAGAATTAGGTCCTACTTTCACCATGGTCTGCAACACATGCAGAACTGCCTTCTCTAGCAGAGCTTTAGTTTTAACTTACTGACTTTTGTTGTCTCTGAACAAAGATTAGCCTAATTCCTATTGAACAACTTCTACTGCACCAGTCCTTAGCCTAATTCCTTTTGAATGGCATTTACAGCATTAAACCTTGGCTGAATTATCTGCTTGTAGTTCAACCCACAACAAAATGAACAGGCTAAGTTACCACCAAATGAGTTTATGTTGGGCATCTGATAACTTTACTTATCCATCCTTCGGGAAAATAGGATGTAAATAATGATTAGCAGCACTTTACTCTTTGTTCAGATTGGTTTAGAAAGCAAGCGCATGAGATCTTACCAAAGATCTGCATCAGTTAGCCATACACTCCACTTTCAGACAATACATAAATCAAGGGCTCCTGAGAACCAATGGAAGTCACGACCAGCTCATCACCATGCACAAAATTACGGATCCCGATACAAATATTCAGCTACCAGATGCTGACAGTTCCATAGTACATCTCTGCAACACATGCCAGATTTTCATGGCATAGTTTTTAAAAACTAGTTGGAAAAACGCACAGTTTTTAGATAAAAGTGGCAAGGTAGCAATTTTGGTTCACTTCAGTAGACAAACAAAAAGGTCAACCAAAACTATGTATACATTAGGAATGTACACATTAAAAGTTTCTCATTTGAATTGACTTTGGACTCCAAATTATTCAAATCATTTGGGCCCTTTAAAGTCAATGGGAAAAACAATTTTGCAATCTATTTGGATCAAACTTCCTTAAATTTGTTGGCAGGCATTGGCCACAACAACATTCTAAGACATCAAGAGAAGCATGAAGATCCCATGAAACCAAATGAAGGGCAAAAGGCACCAACAGTGGAATGGAGACTCCAAGCCACCATCGTAGGGGCAAAATGACACAAGGAGTAGAATGAAGACTTTCACGACAGAGTGGTACTAAATATTGATATGGAGACAAGGAAATAGGAATGAAAAATTTGAGCATTGGTGTTCAGTGGCTGAGAGGTGACAGCCTCCAAAAAGATTTGGCTATGGGAGATCAGTGAGCAGATCAGCATTAGAAGGTCTCTTGGGGTAACTTGTAAATGAAATTTGTTAGTGTGAGAGGAAGTGTTATCTTGGAGAGCAACTGATAATTAGAGGTTTAGAGGCACAGCTATCATTTTCTCTCTGTAGTATGGAGGAAAACCATCCCAAGGTACTGCAGAAAGAGCAAAATAAGTACTAGAAACACTGGCATGAAGAGCCAAGGACCCAAGAAAGGAACAGAGAAGGTATGGGGTGTGTGTGGTGCGGAAAACTGGTATCCAGTAGAAAGGCACCAATCATAAATGTTGTAGACAAACTGCATAGTTGGTAGGATCAGAATGCTGGATTTAGTTGGCCTACATGTAACCAATGTTAGGAAATGGCAGAAATAAGGGCAAAGCAGAAGCTTTATGTCAGAAACCTCCCAAGTAGTGGCAGCATGAAAATTAAAACCTATCTTCCATTTATAAGCTGAAGCATAGTTACAAGCACTGTCTTTAATGGCCTATCCAAATATGCCGAGAGGTGGGGTACTCATTATGGGTGACAGTAAGATTGTAACTTGGAATATTGGGGCAGTGGGGATTTGAATTCTGCAGAAATGCCACATAGGTATCATGTTTTAGTGGAGACAGATTTGAATAATGCAGAACATATGAAATTAAAATGTGAGTGGGTAGGTAAAATGATATTCCTCAGCTGCTCTATCAAGGAAAGCAAGATGTGACTATTCTCACTCATAAAAATGCACACTTTGGGGCTATTCTATAACTGGGTGCTCCAAGGGCAGGTGGGAGGAGCCTGTACTACAGCAAAATCTACAGTAGGTGTCTAGGTTCCACTAGAATACTAGCATAAGTCTGTATTGGTGCAACTAACATTTAGGGGTGCTTTTACTAAGGCGCACTAACAGATTTTAGTGTACGCTAAATGCTAAGAAGTCCATTTACCTATGGGCTTCTTAGCATTTAAAGCGTGCTAATCGTTAGAACATGCTAAATCTGTTAGCACACCTTAGTAAAGGGACCTTTTAGTCTCCTGCACTTACATGAGCCTCAGAGCTGGAGTTAAGTGTGGGCCCCGATGTGTCAAAGACACGCGTTACTTACAGTATTCTGTAAGTTAAGCGCAAAAGTGAGTATTCCACTTATGGTCTGCCCAAGATCCGTCCACTTTCCAATATGAACTATGCAAGATAGTCATGTATTTACAGAATAGAGCTTAGGTGGCATACTGTGATGCACGTGCATAAGGGCACACCTACACGTGCATGTGCTAGTATTCTAACCACGTGCATGTGCTAGTATTCTAACCACTTACAAGTGCAATGAGTGTGTAAATATTAGTGCTCAGTTCACAGAATTGCCTTTCATGTAGAAGTTTGGAAAGACTTGTAAACATACTTTATTTTAATTGCTACCATTATCAATAAGCCCAAAGCATCCTATATAATAATTTTCAACTCCAACGTTCTGAAGCTGACTCCCCGTGGCACTGAAGGGTTCATGTTGCCAGTAACCATCTGTCTCACTGTCCCGCCCTCGCGTCATAACGTTATGATGTCGAGGGCTGAACACTGAGAGGGAAGGGGACGCACTGCTCTCTCCCTCACCCCTCCCAAGTCGCCGCTGGAACCCGTACCCCACCCAGAGCTGCACTCACTCACCTCTCTCCCCTGCCCCCCTCCAGCCACCCAGCGATTGTCCTTGCTCCCCTGATTACCTCCGTCGAAGCGGCTACGTTATTGAAAGCCCTGCCCGTCTCTAGTCTTCCCTTCGTTCCCTCAGAGGCCCACCCTCGTGGAAAGAGCACCTGGAGCAATAAGTAATAGGATATTTCAAATGTGCAGCAGATTCAGTAAAGGATTTGAAGACCAGAGACAAGCAAGCTAAACCCAAATCCTCTCAAGGCATTCCTTTCTTGTATCATAAGCCTCAGCCTGTAGATGTCTGGATGTTATTTTTATTTATTTACTTATTTTATCATTTGTTATACTGTCATTTTGTCAAAGACATCAAGGTGGGATGAGAATAACCAAAAACAAATTATAAATAAGTGACGAGACACAAGGAACAACGATTAAAAACAAAACAGAAAACCAATAATCTTATGGTAAAGAAGGTGGACAAAATTCTATTATTCTATTAAACAAAAGCCTGATTGAAGAACCAAGTTTCCAGGGTTGTTTTAAATTTTGGCTAAGAGGAAACAGATCGTAAATCAGGCAGAAGATTATGCCATCATGAGGGAGTGCTGCAATAAAAAGCAGTCTCATGTGAAGTGTCAAGATGGACACAAGCCAATCTGGTGAGTTAAGAGTTCACCCATATATTCACAGCCAGGTTACGGGGCGAGTCAGTGAGTCATTCGCTGGAGGAACCCAAGCCTAATGGTGACATAATGCCCTGAATCAATGGCATACATTTTGCAGGGGCCTGGGCTGGAACAAAAAAAAAAAAAAATCCCTGCTTCTGCTGGTGTCCCCTGCATGGAATTGAGTCAAACAAAATAAATATTCTACATGAAATGGATAGTAGCGTGGAATCCTTGTAGATAGAAATTTCATGTGTTAAGGGAGGGAGCATACTGGTAGGGCTGTACTACATTCCTCAGGGACAGAATAGACACATGAAGAAATCTTTACAGAAATTAGGAAAGCTGACAAATTGTGCAACATTCAGTTACCCCACTATTGACTGGATAAATGTTAGATCAGGGAGTGCTAGGTAGGTACAATTCTTGGAGCAACTGGTCTAAGAACCAACAAGAGGGGGAACTATGTTAGATCTAGTTCTTAGTGGAATGCAGGGCATGGTATGAGAGGTAATGATCCACTGGGAAACAGTGATCATAACATGATCAAATTTGAGCTAATATTTGGAGTAAATTCACTAAAGATATCTACTGTAGCAGCACTTAATTTCCGACAGGTTGACTATGACAAAATGAGGAAAATGCTTAAAAAGCAGCTAAAAGGGTCATCCACAAAGGTTAGAACTTCAAATCATGAAAGGACAATGTTTAAAAATACCATCACGGAAGCCCAGACCAGATAGATTCCACGTATTAGCAAAGGTGGAAAGAACAGCCAATGATAGTCAGTATGGTTAAAAAGGTGAAGTGAAAGAGGCTATTGGATCAAAAAGACATAAGTACATAAGTAATGCCATACTGGGAAAAGACCAAGGGTCCATCGAGCCCAGCATCCTGTCCACGACAGTGGCCAATCTAGGCCAAGGGCACCTGGCAAGCTTCCCAAACGTACAAACATTCTATACATGTTATTCCTGGAATTTTGGATTTTTCCAAGTCCGTTTAGTAGCGGTTTATGGACTTGTCCTTTAGGAAACCGTCCAACCCCTTTTTAAACTGTGCTAAGCTAACCGCCTTCACCACTTTCTCCGGCAACGAATTCCAGAGTTTAATTACACGTTGGGTGAAGAAAAATTTTCTCCGATTTGTTTTAAATTTACTACACTGTAGTTTCATCGCATGCCCCCTAGTCCTAGTATTTTTGGAAAGCGTGAACAGACGCTTCACATCCACCTGTTCCACTCCACTCATTATTTTATATACCTCTATCATGTCTCCCCTCAGCCGTCTCTTCTCCAAGCTGTATAGCCCTAGCCTCCTTAGTCTTTCTTCATAGGGAAGTCGTCCCATCCCCGCTATCATTTTAGTCGCCCTTCGCTGCACCTTTTCCAATTCTACTATATCTTTCTTGAGATGCGGCGACCAGAATTGAACACAATACTCAAGGTGCGGTCGCACCATGGAGCGATACAACGGCATTATAACATCCTCACACCTGTTTTCCATACCTTTCCTAATAATACCCAACATTCTATTTGCTTTCTTAGCCGCAGAAAAATGACCCGAATGAAGAAAATAAGCAGCAGCATAAACACTGTTAAGCCAGATGCAAAGCATTGATAAAGAAGGCTGAAAGAGAATACGTATGTAGAAAAGCTTGCCACAGAGACAAAAACTCGTAGTAACACTTTTTTCAGGTACATCAGAAGCAGAAAGCCTGTGAGGGAATCCGTGGGCCCGTTAGATCATGATAGGAGCAAAAGGGGTACTCAGGGATGACAAGGTCACAGAGGAGAGAGAGAATGAATTCTTTGCTTTGGTTTTTATGGAAGAAGATATAAGAGATCTATCTGTACTGGAAACGGATCTCAAGGGTGAAGATATGGAGGGATTGAAAGGAATCTCACTGAACCTGTAAGACGTACTGAGCCAAATCGATAGATCACCTGGACCGGATGGGTATACACCCAGAGTACTGAAAGAACTCAAACATGAAATTGCTGATCTGTTGTTAGTGATCTGTAATCTGTCATTAAAATCGTCTGTACCACCTGAAGATTGGAAGGTGGCCAATATAATGCCGATTTTTAAAAAAGGGTTCTAGGGTGATCCAGGAAATTACAGACCAGTAAGCCTGATATCAATGCCGGGCAAGATAGTGGAAACTATTATAAAGAATAAAATTGCAGAACATGTAGACAAACATAGTTTAATGGGACAGAGTCAGCATGGGTTCAGCCAAGGGAAGTCTCACCTCACCAATTTGCTTCATTTATTTCAAGGCATGAATAAATATATGGATAATGGTGAGCTGGTTGATGTAGTATATCTAGATTTTCAGAAAGCTTTTGACAAAGTTCCTCATGAAGACTCCTGGGAGGATTAAAGAGTCATGAGATAGGAGTCAATGTCTTTCTGTGGATTAGGAATTGGTTATTGTGCAGAAAACAGAGGGAGGGGTTAAATGGCCATTTTTCTTAATGGAGAAGGGTGAATAGTGGAGTGCCACAGGGATCTGTACTGGGACCGGTGCTATTTAATATATTTATAAATGATCTGGAAATCAGAACAACCAGTGAGGTGATTAAATTTGCATATGACACAGAACTATGCAAAGTTGTCAAAACACATGTGGATTGTGAAAAATTGCAGGAACACCTTAGGAAACTAGAAGACTGGGTATCCAAATGGCAGATGAAATTTAAGATAGACAAATGCAAAGTGATGCAGATTGGGAAAAATAATCCGAAGCATTATCTGATGCTAGTTTCCAACTTAGGAGTCAGTACTCAAGAAAAAGATTTAAGTGTGATTGTAGACAATACACTGGAATCTTCTGCCTAGTGTGTGGCAGTGGCCAAAAAGGCAAATAGGATGCTAGGAATTATTAGGAAAGGGATGCAAAATAAAACCAAGATTATAATAATGCCTCTATATCGCTCCATGGTGCAACCTCACCTTGAGAATCAGATTTGGGGGATTGAGGGAGAGGTTTTAGAGAGATGATCGAGTAGGAGGGTTAAGACGTTCCTCCTTGATAGTATAGTGATAAGTATCCCTGCCTAATCATGCAGGAGACTGTGGTTCGAAACCCCAATGGGGTGACCAGTGCAATGAGTGCATGGGACTGCCTTTTGTATTTCCTCTGTGAGGAAAGGGTAACAAGGTTGGGGATCTTTAGCTTGGAGAAATGACAGCTGAGTGGAAATATAACAGAGGCCTATAAAATCCTGAGTGGATCAGACTAGATTGTAAGCTATATGGAACAGCAACTGTCCCTTGTGTGTGTTTCTTTACAGTGCTATGCACACCTGTAACACTTTAGAAAATAAGTTAAGTTAGACCATGCCAGGTCTTATATTCCGCCTATACTTTTACAGTTCAAGGACAGATTTCATAAGACAAGAGCTAGATCATTTCATCTGGGAATAATATACAAAGTTATAAAATTTGTAAGATTAAGCAAGTCACATTAAGTTGAGACCCCAAATTTACAAATCAATAAGGTTTACAAATTCTAAACAAAAAATAACAGGCCCATGATCTTAAAGAAATAGGAAATTGATTCCACTGTCTTCTGATACTGAATGGAAGAGAAGAGCTGTCTAAATGATTTTAATCTGTTAAACACTGGAAATCTCAACAAAAAAAAGGTAGTTTTGCATCTCATAGTTGACCCCTGCAATAGGGTCAACTAGGTCTAACACATAGAGAAGAGCTTCACTGCTTAAAATTCTAAAAATTGTAACAGTTTAAATCGTATTCATGTGGCTACAGGAAGCCAGTGAAGTTTAGAATAAAAAAACGACTCCTATTTAGATAAACCAAAAATTAATCTGATTGCAATTAGTTCAGAATGCAACTAATGATTAATAAGTGATATAGAACAAATAATTAAGATGAAACTGATATTAACGACTGCACCAAGATCCTAAACACCTCAGGTGTTAAGTATTTTCTGATAGCTCTTAATTTTCTTAAGGTGTGCATGCAAGTCTCTCATATATTCATTGTGGATATTCTGAAAACCCAAATGGCTGGGTGTGCCCCGGGGACTGGGTTGAAAGCCACTGCATTAGCTGACTGGACCCACAGAGCCTCAGTTTCCTCAGACACTGACAGAGAATTAGCCTGCTTGTGCCAATTTCTGTCTCCCACTTTCACTCTGCAGTGCTCCCTCTCCAGTATGTGGTGGTAGAGCATACCCACACCCAGCCAGGTATTTTTTTTACATGGATCATTTTGCTGAGGCACAAAGAAAACCAGTGCTGCTACTCTCTCTCGCTCCATCTGCCTCTTAAGGCTCTCTCTCTCTGTACTACTACGAGGCTTAGGTTTTTGTTTTTCAACTTTTAGATTTCAGCAAAATTCTTCTAGTTAGTACCTTTGTTCTCTGTCCGAATGCAGCACAGAAGCTAGTGCTCTGTTGCAGCTTTTGTTTTACCTTTCTAGTCAGGTGCTGATGACATCATCCATGGAATCTGAGGGAAGGCGATAAGGATAGGTTTGTTTGGCTGCTTCTCAAAAAGTTTTTAACATGATTGGTGAAGTGCCTTATGCTACTGCATTCTGTTCCTCCAAAGCAGCTCTAGTTTGATTGCCCTTCCTTTCCCCATGGGTATGATTTGCTGCCAAAAATTAATAGAACGATTGTTGATTCAGTTTAAACTGGCTTTCCATCCCTTTGGGGCATTTAATGGTATATGAATCAAAAATGCCCTTATTTGTCATGTTTTACCATGCATCTGAAAATGAATGCACATCTCTAACATCTACCTTTTTATTGGACTACTTCAAACACTAAAAAATATAATTTTTCTTCGAACAAGCATGCCGAAAAGGAAGGGTAAGCCTAAGGGACCATCCCTCTCGAAGCTAACTACCCCCTTACCAGGACAGTCTTCAATCTCCACATTTTTGGTTTCGACACCGAATATGGGTGTTTCCACTACCGGGGCAAGGAACAGCCCTGGTCAGGAGAGCGATTTTTCGCTCAGCCCATTAGGACCTGCAACCCCTCCACCTCCGCAACCAGACGGGATCATTGTACCGAGTATTGGAACAGAAACTGACTCGAAGGGGCGGCAGAACTCGTCAGTGGAAGCGGCAGACAAAAACATCTCTGAAGTTGTGGAGGCCGAACTGAGATTTCCAGGAATGCCATTGGGGGAGACAACGGCAGAAGGGACTATTGGTGTACAAAAGGAAATTTCCTTTTGCGCCAGGGCCATTCAGCTGCTTGTCAGACCCCATGAAATCTCGTTGGAATCTATCTGGACTGCTCTTGAATCTTTGCATAAGGTTTGTGCTTCCTTTATATCTGTTTCATTAAATAATGCTACTCAAGTAAGAAATTTAAAAGAAAAAATTGAAGGTGTCTTAATTAAACAATCTTCTTTGGAAATAGATATGATTAAATTCCAAGAACAGCAAGCTCAAATCTCTGGAGATAGTTTATTATTACATCGGAAAACAGAAAATTTAGAGAATTTCTCAAGAAACTTAAATCTTCGTATACTAAATTTTCCACATTCTCAATATGTTACTCCAATAGATATGTTCTTCAAATTCCTGAAAGAGATCTATAAATATTCAGAACAATCTCTTCCATCTATACAGAGACTTTATTACTTAGAAACAAAATCAAAACAACAACAAAATGTTCCAGTACAACAAGATAACTTAATAGAAACATTGGATATAACAGATTTTCTGGAACATTCTAAAGAGGAAATTGAAACTAGAGCAAACTTGTTACATTTGTATTTCTTCAAGATAAAGAAGCTTTATTAAGACTTTATTTTAAGAACATTCATCCTGAATTTAAAGGAAGCAAAGTTTCAATATTCCCTGATATTTCTAGATGGACACAGCAGAGAAGGAAAAAGTTTCTGGACATGAAACAAAAATCTATTGGGATAAATGCTTGTTTTCAATTGAGATTTCCTTGCAAATGTATATTACTTTTTAAAGATAAGAGATACGTTTTCTTTGAACCAGAACAGTTGCGAAACTTTCTAAATATGCAAAGTAATGAGGAGGAGAACCAGATGTGAAGCAGTTCAATTGATAGGGGTAACCTCCTGCTCAATTTCCTTTGGCAGAACTAAGAACATTAGACCAACTTCCTTTGGGATATTATTGGATTTTCTCTCTTAATTGTGGACTGTTAAAACCAATAATTTATTTTTATATTAATACAATGTTTCTTCTTGAAGAATGTTATTGAAGTATTGGTATATCTGATCAAAGATTGTATCTTTGTGTTAAATGAAAATCAATAAAGAAATCTCTCTATATAAAAGGCAACACCAACGTTCTATGAAGCCTCCAGCCGGAAGTGTGAAGGGGGAGAGATATCCGGTTTCCCCATGAGTGTCTGCCCCGCCCTCTCTGTAACACAAACAGTCAGTGAAGGAAAACACAGCAAAGCAGTGAAGGACTCAGAGGGGGGAGGGGAGAGAGGGTAGAGGGCAGGGACACACACACTCCCACATGCACACAGAAGAAAACCTTGCTAGTCCCCGTTTCATTTGCATCAGAAATGGGGCTTTTTTATTAGTTAAACATAAAGACAATGAGGCATCATATATGGCTCTAAAATAAACTACTGCATCTCCTATAATGCATAGCTGTTCTAGATCTGAAGCTCTCCACTTTGTCTTAATCACTTGTATTCAATGTCTTATTTTTTTTTTTTTTTTAGATAAAAATGCACTTCTGCAACAAACTTTTTTTTTCTACCAGTTCACTTATCTGAGAATGCAGATTCAGCACTGTAGTGACTTGATCAACACACTGACAGACCCTCACCAAATACAGAACAAAGGATCACAAATTAGAAATAAAAATATTTAGACAAAAATTGAGCTGGGAATCGCAAGAAGTTAAACTTAACATGTACTGTAACACTGGAGAAAGAGAGAAAGAAATGCATTTCCTTTTCTACTGAACATAATACAAAGACATTTACTATGCACATTTCCCAAATCTAACACATTCCATTTAAAGCATTCAAAATACATTTTTTCCCTCAACCTTCGTGGTCTGGATATTTTATTTTTCCATCATGTTGGTTCTAGTTTCTCTTTTCTGCTTTCCTGTCCACCATTTGCTAATTATCCTTCAAATGACTGCTGTCCATTTGTCTTTTCTCCTCTCTCCTGTCTATTCCCTCTGCCTCTAACGTATTGCAAGTTCCTTTTTAGATCTTTCCTCTTTTCTGCTCTCTCAAATTTCACCCTCTATCACCCTTCTCCTCCTTTTTACTTTTCAGCCATCTATCAAGTTTCCATCTTCTCTCACCCAGTAGCTCTTTCATTACCCATCTCAAACCTTCCCCAGACCTCCATTCTTTTTCATCTTTAATTTAATCCCCATTACCGTATTTCTAATCTCTGTAATCACCATTCTCTTATTCATTTCCTTACCACCCCTCCTGGCCTCTCCCCACATGATTCCACCATGCCCTCCACCCTTCTAGCCCAGTAGCTGCTCCCTCTTGCTCCCCCGTCCACTCTCGTAGCCTGACAGCACCCTGTCCCTTCTCTCTTCCCTCCTGATCACTCCCCCATTTCTCCCTCCACCCTTCTAGCCCAGCAGTTGCTCCCTCTTTCTCCCCTCTCATAGCCTGACATCTCCCTGTCCCTTCTCTCTTCCCTCCTGCTCACTCTCCCATTTCTCCAGCATTTCTCCCTCTCTCTTCCCTCACTCGCACTGTCTGGCATCTCTCCATCACTCCCTTCTGCTCCTGGATCTAACATATCCCTCTTTCTCTCCTCTCCCTCTCATCTAAACCCATGACCAAAATCTCTCCTTCTCTCCTATTGTCCACAATCTTGTTCCCGCCCTTGTGCCCAAAATCTCTCCCCCTCCCCCATGCAGCATTTTCTCTCTTCCACCTATCCACTACCTTGTCCAACATTTCTGCCTCTCTCCCATGTGCACCACCTCTCCATCTCTTATGTCCAACATTTCTCCCTCTCTCACTCCTCTCAAACTCTATGCAGCATCTCACCTTCCTCTCCACCCTTATGTCCAACAATTCTCCTCACCCTCTTCACCCTTATGTCCAACAATTCTCCTACCCTCCCTCTCACTCATGTCCAGCATTCCTCCCTCTCTCCATGTAGCCTCTCCCATCCCTATGTCCATTTCTCCCTCTCTCTCATCCTTGTCACCCCCCATGCAGCCTCTCTCTCTTCCCTCTACCCCTATATCCAACAAAAACATACTAAAAATGATTTGAGACTGGAGTAGAGAATTTCAAATCTAGGTCATTGATCTTAAACTCTTGCCTAATATTCAGCTATTTATCAACAGGTGAGGTTAAGTGGGTTTCAAACTGATGTATAAATAATTAAACTCCAGCTCCAATCTTAGCTATTTATATCTCGCTTTTCAAAGTGTGAATCTCTCTAAACCCAGCCCAATGGGTAATATACACAAGACAGGGAGAATTTAGCATCATGATTAGAGACCAATTTTTTTGGTGCATCTCTAAAAATTACTACAGTAATAATTTTTCTATTAGAAGCCATTTTTCTCTGATTCTATAAGTCATCAAAATTGCACACGCAAATTTAGGTGTACCCCCAATTTGTACACACAATTTAATAAAACAAGCCACTTAGTGCCTATAATTAGCTTAACAATTATTGGTACTAATTAGATTTAATTGGGCCTTACCCGCGTAACGTTAGGTGCATGATCAGCACCTAAAATTAACATGTGGCTCAAAAAAAGGGGGGGGGGTGCAGAAATAGGAGGGTCATGGGCATTTCAGGGTGGATTGGGAGCGTGGTTTGAGTTACATATCTAACTGTAGAATAACTGTTCTCTATGAGTAAATTTAGGCACAGGCATTTGTACGTTTTCGTTGGTGCAACCAAATGGCAGCACCTAAGATTTTGTATGACCTCCCCACTTAAGCATTAATTCTGTAAACCATGCTGAACTTTAGATGCAGCTTACAGAATACCGCTTACGTGGGGATTTCTTTAGCACCAATTTTTTTTTTTTAGGTTCCATATATAGAACCTAGCCCTTTATCTCCATTGATATCACAACGGAAAACTATTGATTTGCCACTGAACATTTAACACAGGGTTAGCTAAGGCAGTGCTCTCAACCCAGTCCTCAGGGCACACTTGAAGACCAGCCCAGTCAGATTATCAGGATATCTAAAATGAATAATCCTGAGAGAAATTTGAATACACTGCCTCTCTGGCATGCAAATCTCTCTCATGCATATTCACTGTGGATAATCTGAAAACTGAACTGGCTGGGTGTGCCCTGAGGACTGGGTTGAGAAGCACTGAGCTAAGAAACAAAGAATATAAAAATAAGACAAACAAAGCATTACTTTGATCAAACTGGAATCTGACAGGTTTTTGGAATAAGGAAAATTTAGAAGCATAAATTTAGGAGCATATTTTAAAAGAAAATATCTGTCATCATCTTACTCATGTGATAGCATTACTAAATACTCTACTGCCTATCTAAATTGAAAGAAAACAAAAGTTCAAGAAACTTGCTAACGTCCTAGTAAAATAAAAAAAAAATATATATATATATTTTTTGGAAAAACAATAAAGCCTAATGTTTCAAAAGTAAATTACCCCTCAAAAGCAGAAATATGTTCTGTATTAGCTAATGTCTGCAAACACATTTATGGAAAGTTCTGTCCCATAAGAAAAATTCATCAAATCAGAACATTTAGAGAGCAATTTTCAACAACCCATGTTACATTTACTCCATGAGCACTGCAGTCAATTTTAATTTTGGTTTCCCTTTGGGTCACACCTTTTTCACATGAAAAGCCTAGGCTAAAATAATGCTACAAGAAGAGTACATCCAAACGATAATACATCAAGGGGCTCATTTTCCAAACAAAACCACATCCAAATGTTTGTCCAAATTTCAAGGGGGCTTGTTGTGGGCGGAGCATGGGCAGCACCAAGATAGATGTTTTTCTGCAATAATAGAACAAAATGAAAATGTCTAGGTCCAAAATTGAGACTTTTTGGCTACACCTGTTTCAATCATATCTAACTGACCAAAAGGAATCCCAAATGACCACTGGAGGGATTAAGCCATAACCTCTTTTACACCCCCAGTGGTCACTGACCCCCTCCTCCCAGCCACCTATGATGTGACAGTATATCCCAGGCTCTATGACAGCTTCAATGATGGCCATTCCTATTACAGCAGCAAGCAGGTACCTGGAGTAGTCTAGTGATCATTGGAGTGGACTACAGAGAAGAGGACCCAGGCCCTCACTGGTTACCCCTTTATACTGTATGCGGAGCCCTCCAAAACCTACCAAAAACCTACTGTACCGAACTGTACACTACAAAATCCTTTATGCTTGCAGGTGTCACCTATATGTAAGTACAGTAGGTATTTAGTGTTTTTTGGAGGGCTCACACTTTCCACCACAAGTGTACCAGTTAGATGTGTACCTGGGACATTAGATGTGAAGTCTACTGCAGTACTCTCTTGGGTGCCTCACTGCTCTGCTGGGATGTCTGTGGCCAGTCTACTAGGAAAGCTGCCCCCCCCCCCCCCCAATATATCCCAAAGGCTTGTTTTTCTGCATTTTTCCCTTGGATATTTTTTTTCTGAAAATGGTCATAAAAGATAGGTGAACTGAGCACAAAGATGTCTAGCAAATGGCCATTCTCGAAGTTGGACATATTTCTGGTTTGGAAATGGCCATGTTCGCTGCCGGATTTTTTTTTTTTAAATGTCCAAAATTGGTTTAGACGTCATATCAAAAATGCCCATTTACATATGCAGAAGACACATAATAGATCAATTGTAAATCCATATTAAAAAAAACATGCATGGATACAACTTTCACAGTGAAATAATGGGTATTTTCCTTTGTAAATTAGCAAGCATATAGCAATGAAAGCAGCTGTGCATGCTGTACCTGCTAATTGTGCAGCCAGCCAAGAGGTAGTAAAATAGTGCTATATGCTTTTGAAAATCACTTGTATGCAATTTTACTCCCCCAACCTAAATTCACAAGAGGAGGTCTATGTTTTTTTTAACTTGGCCGATAGTACACACACTGTGAAAGCTAGTACATACTTTTAGACAATCAGAGGATGACTATTTACAGCTAAGCCACTTTAGTGAATGGTAATAAGCCATTATCGCAGTTAGTTAATTCCAACAGACTACCACAGAAACATGCTAAAGCACTAGTGCACACCAACCTGCATAAATAATGTTTTTGAAAGATATTTTTCAGAGGGGGCGTTGTTATAGGTGGACAGTAGTGCTCCTGAGTTATCCAGCTAGTGCATTATGATTAGCACTCGCTTACTGGCTAACGCAGAATTAACAGGAGAGCACTTAGGGGGAGATTCTATGTATGGTGCCTAAAAAAGTCACGCAGAAAACATTTCCGACTAAGCGTATTCTATAAGCAGCGCCTAGATTAAGGCACAGTATATAGAATATGCTTAGTCATATCCCAGCAGCTAAAACTATGCGCCTCTATTTACACCAATGAAAACGTGGTGTAAATCCCGGCACACAGATTTAGGCGCAGAGGGCCATATTCTGTAACTACGCGTGTAAATTTCAGAACACCCATGAAACGCCTGCTTCCCTGCCCATAACCATGCCCCTTTTTGCCTGCACAAGTTAGAAGTTAGGCGCACTGCATTACAGAATATGCTTAGCGAGTTGTGCACGTAAATTCTAATTATTGCCAATTAGTGCTCATTACTTAAGTGCTGTTAATCAAAGCTAATTAGTTTAAGTCAATTAAGTTATGCGTGTTATAGAATATACCTGCATTTCGGCATGGATCTCTAGGCGTGCTATATAGAATCCGGGGGTTAGTGCCTTGTAAATAGGAGGCAGCGGTTAGTGCCTTGTAAATAGGAGGCAGCGAGTGCTTCCGCATTAATTTTTTTTGCAGGTACAATGTGCTAATGTTCCCATTAATGCACAACCTGCAAATTAAAAAAAAAAAGAAAAAGCCCTAAAAAAGCGTTGTGGTAAACCTGGGCTAAGCATGCAAGAAATTCCTGTGTTAAGCCCACACTTTAGTAAAAGGGCCCCTAGATTTTTATTTACTGTAGTTGGGTAACTTGGAAAACTGCTCTCTTAATATGAGATTCAACCTGTAGATACGATATCTACAATTTTTTAAGAGTAAGTTTTTACCTATGTTAGCAGTCTACAGTAACCAGGGCAACCATAACCTTGGCAGAGCCCTCAACTCTCCGATTTGCGCAACAAGCACTCAACACAACTGAATATGATTGGAATGAATGAGGCCACAGGTTTATTAATTCTCCAACAAGGGAATCTATCCTGTGATCCCGAGCCTTGTTAGCAACACTGATATCAGCTAGCATGCAATTTGCCTGTCTAGATAGCGATAAAATATAGAACACAACAGAGCTCATGCCTTTTTTTTCTTTTACATTCACTGTTTTAGTCTATCTGAACACCAGAATCCTATGTCTTTGACATTAAGGGGGTAGTTATCAACATGCGTTAAGGGAATGACATTTTCTACCCTTAATGTGTGTTAAATGGCAAAACTGTGCATTATTTTACCATGACATGCTAATTTCAGGTACTGTGGACGCATAAACAAACATAAATGACAAGTGACTGACTCACCCGCAAATGCGCAGTAGAGACTTCCCTCTCTGTACCGCCCTCGCGTCAAGACGTGATGACATCAGAGGGCGGAACAGAGAGGGAAATGGACGCTGCCGCCTGGAGATAAAGCAACATCGCTGGCGCACCAATCTCCACCCCCCGACGTCGTCGCCACTCCCGGCCCCCTCCGTATCGGGCTCCCTGCACTGACATGACAGCGCCTCTCACCTCCGTGTGGAAGCGCTGCAGGCAGCAGCAGAGCGATCTGCTGCTGCCTGCAGCGCTTTCACACGGAGGTGAGAGGCGCTCTCATGTTAGTGCAGGGGGCAGGGAGCGGCAGCGAGGAGGGTAGCTGAACATGGGGGGAGGGCAGGGGGGGGGAGGCCAAGGGAAAGAGGAGGGCTGCTGGATATGGGGGGAGGGCAGGGGAGAGAGGAGGGTCGCTGGACATGGATCGATGGAGGGGAGGGGAGGGCAGGGGAGAGAGGAGGTCTGCTGGACATGGATCGATGGAGGTGAGAATTATTACATTTTGTAAAACAAAAACCTCGCCCGTTTTAACGGGCTTAATGGCTAGTGAGATATAAAGGGGCTCATTTTCAAAATAGAAAAATGTTCAAAAATGGCATAACAGGACATATATATGTTTTTCTTGCAGAAAAAGGTCTAAAGAATATAATCAAACCAAAAAAACCCTGCCCAAGTCCACTACCCACTGAAAAGATGACGTTCCTAGGAGCATTTCATGGGCATAACATGGGTGGTATTACGTGATGAACATTTATTGCCCATAACTGATAGCAAAACAACAGCGTAGGGACGGGAAGAAAAATGTCTGGAATTAGACCTGCTTCTTAAGTGTCAAACCTACTTTTAGACCCATTTGTGATTTTGCTGAGTTGGATAGTGGAGAGGGTGAAGTGGTCGTTTGTGAGAAATAGTGGAGAGTTGCTGAGTGCTTAGTTATCTTTGTTTGCCCCAGCATGAACCTTTTGACCTTTACATTTCCAGACTTGCCTCAACTCCATCCCATCCTCTGTACCTCGCTCCCTTCCCTCATCCAAAGGCTCACTATCCGCAAACACCCATGCCTCCCATTCTACATCCCTACCTGCTTGTCCTCAGGCTCTCATTGTTCCTCTGTTTGTCCGTTACCAATTTGTCACTGTGATCTATGCTGCTGCTGTGTGTGTGATAACTATTTGCTGGTGCAGGGAGAATGAGTGCTTAGTGTTGCAGCTGTGTGTCTGGATTGTCTACTTTTTGAGGGGGCATAAATCGAAAGGGACACCCAAGTTTTCCTGGGGACGTCCACGCAGGACGGCTCCAGCAAGGGGCGGGGAAACCCGTATTATCGAAACAAGATGGGCGAACATCTTTTGTTTCGATAATACGGTCGGGGACGCCCAGATCAGCAAATTTAGGTTGACCTTAGAGATGGTCGTCCCCATGACTTGGTCATTTCTGATTTTCAGCGATAATGGAAAGCAAGGATGCCCATCTCAGAAACGACCAAATCCAAGCCATTTGGTCATGGGAGGAGCCAGCATTCGTAGTGCACTGGTCCCCCTCACATGCCAGGACACCAACCGGGCACCCTAGGGGGCACTGCAGTGGACTTCACAAATTGCTCCCAGTTACATAGTTCCCTTACCTTCAGCCAGATGCACTAATTGAACAGAAAAAGCCCTTCCCTTACCAATCCCATAGCGATTCGGAAAGGAACGGGCATGCATGAAGGAAATCGCATGCAAATGAGCTGCTCGCTGTTAGCTCATTTGCACATGATTTCCTTCCTAAGGAGGGGAAGCCAGTGCAGAGTAGCCAAGCATTATGCGTGGCTGCTCTGCACATGCCAAAGACGGCTTCATACATGTGCGTATAATAGCCGTCTACAACCTTAGAAAAACACAAGTCCAGGTGAAAATGTCCAAGTGCTCGTAAGGGACTTTTTTTTTTTTTTAAAGACTATGGGTGAAGGACATCCCTGCAACGGCAGTTAAGGGCATCCAAAATGTGGTTGTTTCTGTGAGAAGGATGTCCATGTCTTTGCTATTCCTCTGACATCCCCTTTATTTATTTGGATTTTGGCTCACAAGTAGCAGCAGTGGGATTTGAACCGGTCACCTCTGGATTGCAAGACCAGTGCTCTAACCACTAGGCCACTCCTCCACTCCAGTCCCTTGAAATTTGGCCGTCCCTGTGGGGGGGGGGGGGGGGGCAGTTCAGGATGTCCAAAATGTTTGAAAGAAGGATGTCCACGCCTTCGCTATGCCTCCGTTGACACACACTTACCTCCTCCCCCAAGGACCTGGATACTGCTGCAATGGACCTGAGTATGACATGTCAGGCTGGAAAAAAAGTTTTTAAAGTTGTTTTTTTCAGGGTGGGAGGGGGTTAGTGACCACTGGGGGAGTAGAGGAGGTCGTCCCCGATTCCCTCCGGTGGTCATCTGGGCAGGTCGGGCACCTTTTTGAGACCTGGTCGTAAGAAAAAATGGACCAAGTAAAGTCACCCAAGTGCTCCTCAGGGACGCCCTTCTTTTTTCCATTATCACTCAAGGACGCCCATCTGAGGACGCCCATCTGTTACGCACGCCACAGTCCGACCTTCGCTACGCCTCCGACATGCCCCCGGGAACTTTGGTCATCCCCGCAACGGGAAGCAGTTGGGGACGCCCAAAATCGGCTTTCGATTATGCTGATTTGGGCAACTCTGAGAGGAGGACGCCCATCTCCCGATTTGTGTCGAAAGATGGGCGCCCTTCTCTTTTGAAAATAAGCTTGTTTGTCTCCTGTGCCGAAGCAGGAACTCTGTCAGGAGCCACGCAGAGACAATGTCTGTGGTCACTGAGGAACATTCCTTCCCTTGCAGAGGTATATATGGGGTGGGGGTGGGGGAACCTCCTGCCATTGGTGCGGAAGTTTTTTCGACGTGGAAACCAACACTGCTGTTGCACGTTTTGCATAGTGTTATTTTCAATTGGCAGAAACATTTATCTCCGGCCGTCTAGGAAGTTCAGTACGTCCTCTTTCAAAACCTTTTTTTAGCTTATTTTTTTTGAATATCAGAAAACTTTTAGTTTTTTCTTCCATTAGGGAGTTCGGTTTTAAACTTTTTCCAATAAACGTTTATTTCACCATTTAGACGTCATATTGAAAATGTCCCTCAAAGTATGCAAAGAATATCATTAACTCAGCTTGTTTATGAAACTACCAGTAGGGGTTGCCAGCACCATTTTGAGTCCAGCAGCAGTTGGGACAGGAATGACCAGGGATCACACCTACCCTGGACTTCTTAGATCACAAGGTTTTGATAGCGATAGGCCCAGAGAGACTGATCTTTAGTAACTTTTGTGGTAGATATGAGGTTAATAAATCAAATCAAATAAGCTGCAGCAAAATGCCACAATTTGACCATAGCTTAGCAACTCCCCCCCCCCCCCCCAAAAAAAAAAAAAATGAGGGTGTATATTGTGGGTACTAGGGAGCTCAGAAAAAGGTCCAGGCCAACACTCAAGGCTTTTTTAAATCCTCCACTTCCCTCTTCTCTACCTTGATCTTCCAGATTAGGTACATGTTTAATGTGTCACTTGTAGACCCCCCCCTCCCATCTATCAAAAGGAGTACAAGACATCCATTTGTTAGCAAAGCCAGCAGACCCTCTTAATAGCAAATGGGCTGGGAGCCAACAAACTGTATCTGTTGAAAAGATGACTGCTAAAGGCAAATTCTACTAGAAGCAAATATGCACAAGGTTTCTTTGTGTGGGGGACAGGGGCTGAGGATGAAGCAATAGTAAATCTGAGCGCACATTTGCTGCTTTAATCAGTAGAATTTCAAAAGGTTTTCAGCTGAATTTATGATTACACAGTTGCTTAAATTTTGATTTTATGATGTATTTGTTGGTGTAAAATTTTGTTATGTAGGCGACTTTCTAAGCTACTTAAGAGCTTCATTTCCAAAGCTGCGCTAGCAATTCCCTCACAGCAAATGAGAGGAAGCCCATAGGAATTGAATGAGCTTCATCTCATTTACCATGCAGGAACTGCTAGCGTGGCTTTGTAAAAGAAGCCCTAAGGGGGGGGGGGGGTCTTTTACTAAGGTGTGCTGGCATTTTTAGGTGGCACTAAACGCTGAGACGCTCAATGTTTAACGTCAGTTGATTTTTATCGCAAGCTAAAAATGGTAGCACACACCTTGTAAAAGACCTCCTAAGTTTGTAGATAAGCGGGATAAAATAAGTTTTTTTAATTAAAAAAAATCAAATCATTAAAAGAAATTTACAAAACACACACTGGGGTTTACTAAGCAATGGCACGTGGCTCACTAATTAGACCCTTGAAGTTTTTTTTCACCAGAAATGTTACTGAAAAACATTTTTTTTGCATTAGAACATACAACATTGAAATACAAAAATATTTAGAGTCAGAGGTGCAAAGATACAAGAGATATTAGGAAGAAGTTGATGAAGAAGTGTTGAGGTGCATTTCAAGAGGAGATGATATGGATCTTTTACTTATTTTTACACCCAGCTGTTCTGCAATAAACAGTTCTAATTTTTGATGTTGCAATAATTGTCACCAAAAAGGTTCGAGTTTTTCCAGTTTTAAAGTATAAGCCTCTAGGCAACATTGATACATTGATAAGAATATTAAAAAGGGGTGTGTGTGTGTTGTAATTGAATTCAAGGTAAGCAAGACTTGGAAAAAAAAAACAAGAAACAACAGATGGAGTTAAGTTGGTATGTAAGTCATCACAAATAATAGTCCATACATCTGTCCAGAAAGAAAATGTTACACAGCACTCGGAAATCATATGTATTAAAGTACCAATATGAGAATCATAATTCCAACAAATATTTCAGGAAGCATGACTAGCCAGATGCAGTTTCCTCAGAGTCCATAATGATTTGTGGTAACAAAAAAACACTGATTGAAGGGTGCTTGCAGAAGATAAGGGCCCTAGCGATCAGTTCTCTGTAAGTTGATGTGAAATGTCAGTTACCCAAGATTGTTGCAGGTTAGCAGCTGTTTTGTGATTAGGGGTCAGTAGTAGCCTAAAGGAGTAGCCTAGTGGTTAGTGCAGTGGACTTTGATACCTCAATGTAATAAATTCAACAGATAATGGACCTGTGGTTCACTAATGAATGTGTAAAGACGGATGGGGGAAAAATGTCTTGTCACTGGGTCATAGCCTTCCTATCTCTAAAGACCGGATTATTCAATGTAACTCATTGAATAGTATAATCATTGACAAAAAAACCCCTCCGTCTATATTTTGTTAAATTTTTATAACCATTAGAGTCAAGTATTATTTTAACTGGACAACTTTGTACGCTGGGTGACTAACAGACATAAAAACAATGATAATGCAAGGCAACACATCTTCTGGCTCGGTGAGTCCCGACGGACACCCATTCGTTGCTGCTTTCTCAAAAGATCTGAGCCAAGAGTTACTTAGTGCATTCTATTTTAGGTTTTTGGTGGCAATAGCACAAAATAGAAGGCACTAAGTAACTCTTGGCACAGATCTCTTGAGAAAGGGGCAGCAAAACAGGTGTCCGTCGGAACTCACTGAGCCAGAAGATAATTGTTGCCTTGCATTATCGTTGTTTTTATGCCTATTGCCTGGCCTTCGAATTTTACAGATGCGTGGCGATGAGCACGTTACATTGGAGTATATCCATTGCCTGAGGGTAACAAAGGACCCGCATTACACAATAGGCTGTGGGAATTATCTTTTGGGACTCAATGAGCCGGTACTCTGAGCGCCCTTTCTAGTTCGAAATTTTTGGAAAACTGAAGACCTAGAATGTTAGGAATGAATTTTTCCAAAAATTGTATGATGTTTCTGCCTTCCACATTTTCAGGGAGGCTAAGTAATCCTATATTATTCCTCCATGCTCTGTTATTACTATCCATCATTTCCCACTCTAGCTGTGTAATCTTCTTGATTTGCCTTTGCAGCGTTTTTATATTTTCATCTACTGTTTGTTTTGTTTCTAACATGAAGACTTTAACAGAGATAGGTCAATTTGATCACAGAGAGATCCTCTTTAATATCATTCAGATCCTCTTTGTTTTCAGATATTAAGTCTTTGAGGGCTTGAATCTCTTCCAATATGGTGGCTGTATCAGAATCTTCATTCTTGGCAGCTGCACCTTTTTGCGGCGGTACTGGCTCAATTCTGTGGGGTTTGCTACTTTTACCAGTAGCCATGTTTATAGGTTGAATTAGGTCTTTGTAGAAATAAAAGAAAAATTCAATTGCTGCACAAGTTGAAGTGATATTTCAGCTAAATGTAAGAGTTTTCGGGAGCTCAGTGATTATGCTGCCATCTCTGTCAGTGCTTGGCAGTGTGCCCCCCCCCCCCCCCCAATTAGGCACTTTTGACCTGTGTAGTTTCTGGCCTTGGCTCACTTTGACAGTAGTAGCTTGTTAAGACCTCTCTCCCCCCCCCCCTTCTTCCTCGTTACTATATCACTTTCCTTCTGTTCTATTTTGTAGTTCCTTTCTGTTTTTAATTACAGTGGGGGAAATAAGTATTTGATCCCTTGCTGATTTTGTAAGTTTGCCCACTGACAAAGACATGAGCAGCCCATAATTGAAGGGTAGGTTATTGGTAACAGTGAGAGATAGCACATCACAAATTAAATCCGGAAAATCACATTGTGGAAAGTATATGAATTTATTTGCATTCTGCAGAGGGAAATAAGTATTTGATCCCCCACCAACCAGTAAGAGATCTGGCCCCTACAGACCAGGTAGATGCTCCAAATCAACTCGTTACCTGCATGACAGACAGCTGTCGGCAATGGTCACCTGTATGAAAGACACCTGTCCACAGACTCAGTGAATCAGTCAGACTCTAACCTCTACAAAATGGCCAAGAGCAAGGAGCTGTCTAAGGATGTCAGGGACAAGATCATACACCTGCACAAGGCTGGAATGGGCTACAAAACCATCAGTAAGACGCTGGGCGAGAAGGAGACAACTGTTGGTGCCATAGTAAGAAAATGGAAGAAGTACAAAATGACTGTCAATCGACAAAGATCTGGGGCTCCACGCAAAATCTCACCTCGTGGGGTATCCTTGATCATGAGGAAGGTTAGAAATCAGCCTACAACTACAAGGGGGGAACTTGTCAATGATCTCAAGGCAGCTGGGACCACTGTCACCACGAAAACCATTGGTAACACATTACGACATAACGGATTGCAATCCTGCAGTGCCCGCAAGGTCCCCCTGCTCCGGAAGGCACATGTGACGGCCCATCTGAAGTTTGCCAGTGAACACCTGGATGATGCCGAGAGTGATTGGGAGAAGGTGCTGTGGTCAGATGAGACAAAAATTGAGCTCTTTGGCATGAACTCAACTCGCCGTGTTTGGAGGAAGAGAAATGCTGCCTATGACCCAAAGAACACCGTCCCCACTGTCAAGCATGGAGGTGGAAATGTTATGTTTTGGGGGTGTTTCTCTGCTAAGGGCACAGGACTACTTCACCGCATCAATGGGAGAATGGATGGGGCCATGTACCGTACAATTCTGAGTGACAACCTCCTTCCCTCCGCCAGGGCCTTAAAAATGGGTCGTGGCTGGGTCTTCCAGCACGACAATGACCCAAAACATACAGCCAAGGCAACAAAGGAGTGGCTCAGGAAGAAGCACATTAGGGTCATGGAGTGGCCTAGCCAGTCACCAGACCTTAATCCCATTGAAAACTTATGGAGGGAGCTGAAGCTGCGAGTTGCCAAGCGACAGCCCAGAACTCTTAATGATTTAGAGATGATCTGCAAAGAGGAGTGGACCAAAATTCCTCCTGACATGTGTGCAAACCTCATCATCAACTACAGAAGACGTCTGACCGCTGTGCTTGCCAACAAGGGTTTTGCCACCAAGTATTAGGTCTTGTTTGCCAGAGGGATCAAATACTTATTTCCCTCTGCAGAATGCAAATAAATTCATATACTTTCCACAATGTGATTTTCCGGATTTAATTTGTGATGTGCTATCTCTCACTGTTACCAATAACCTACCCTTCAATTATGGGCTGCTCATGTCTTTGTCAGTGGGCAAACTTACAAAATCAGCAAGGGATCAAATACTTATTTCCCCCACTGTATATTGTAAACCGCTTTGACTCTTTTGAAAGGTGGTATATAAGTACTGCAATAAACAAACAGATTTGACTTCCAAGTATGTGTATTATGTGTAAGGATAGTTGAGGGGAGAAGATGGGCAGGGAGTGGACTAGAGAGATTTCTTAATGGCTAACCAGGTAGGTATATCATTTTCATTATGTGTGAACCATCCTTGTTGTATAATAAATGCCTTGTGATATGAAATAAAATCAGGGAATAGAACTCCAGCTTTTTCTTTAGGATTTTTAAGTTTTTTCAATGTGAGTCTTTTTTGTTTTGATTGCCATTGAATGATGTTAGAATTTTATGTAATTGTTTATAGTAGGGTGGGAGGAATAGTATTGGAATCATACTTAAAAACAAAATTTACTTTGGGGGCAATCATTTTAATGGTTTATAGTCTCCGCCTCCACAAAAGATGAAGGGGTCCCATGAACGGGCCATTTGCTAGACGTTGTTGTACCCTGTGCATCTATCCTTTTGGACCATTTTCGGGGAAAAATGGGAAAAATGCACAAAATCAAGCCATTGGGATGTAGGAAGAGACAGCATTCTTACAGAATAGCCACACAAATCCCACCAGACCAGTGGGGCACTGCAATGGACTTTACATAAAAGGTCCCAGGTACAATTCTCACCTACCCTCATATTGTATGGGGAGCCCTCCAAAACTCACCAAAAACCTATTGTACCCAACTACAATAGCCCTTATGGCTGCAGGGGTCTATATGTGGGTATAGTGGTTTTTTGATGGGTTTTGGAAGGCTCACACTTTCTACTACAAGTGTAACAGTGGGATATGGGCCTGGGTCCTCTTCTCTACAGTGCACTGTATCAACCACTAGGCTATTCCAGGGACCTGCTTGCTATTCTAATCGGACTGGTCATAATATCTGATGCTGTCAGAGCCTGGTATGTACTGTTTCTTTCAGGTTAGTAACCACTGAGGGAGTAATGGGAGGGTCATGCCTTAATCCCTCCAGTGGTCATCTGGTAAATTTGGGCACCTTTTTCTTAGTTGTGATAAAAACAGGTCTAGACCAAAATGTCTAAAATTGTAGTCCTGGGTGTTTTTGTTTTGTTCCATTATGGCAGAAAAATGTCCAAATCTTGCCTCCAACACGTCCACTTGTGATTTGGATGTACTGCAGATGAACTGCATAGAAAAACATCTTAAAAATGTGTTTCAAAAATAGCAATTTGGACATTTTAGTAAATAAAATGTTCAAATGCCACTTTGTGCTGCTTGCTGGACGTTTTTCTGTTTTGAAAATGAGCCCCTTACTGTCTTATTGTATTGAGTTATCATTATGAGCTAAATAATTGTTTTACAGTTCTTTTATTTGCTGTTCTAAAAGATTCAATTGTGCATTCCTTTAAAAAATTTTTTTTATATACAATGATGGAAATCAGTTCTCCTCTTAGAGCAACCTTGAAGGCTACCCAGATAATAATAGGGAGTAGTTCTGGAGAAGAATTAAATTTAAGAATTCTTTGATGAATTTTTTAAATTCATAATTGGATGTCTTCTTCTGATAATAGATTAACATTAAGCCACCATACTGGTGATCTAATGGGATCAATTGCATTCACATTGTGATAGGTGTGTGATCAGAGATTATAACAGGGGAAATGGCTGTTGCTATGATGTTACTCATAAGTATTTTGATAATAGGAAGTAATCAATTCTGGAGAAACTGATGGGGAGAAGGAAAACAGTAAATTCTCTTGCATAAGGGTGTTGGGATTTTCAAGGATCTAGTAAATGAAACCGACATCAGAAGTTTAATGACTTATACGGTGAGACATGTGACTTGGACTGCCTATCCAACCAAATATCAAGCGGAGCATTAAAGTCTCTAGCTACAATAATGGGCAGGGAGTCCAACTGAGCAATTTTTCAAAAATAGGTAAGAAAAATTCAGGTGGATCCATGTTAAGAAGTGTACAAGTTAACCAAAAGAAGTTCTTCATGAAACAAAGCTATTTTTAAGATGACCCATCTTCCTTTAGAATCTATAATCTAAATATTGAGATCTTTATGAAATAGCACCAAGACATCTTTTTTCCTGTCTATGGCAGAGGATTCTACTGATGCTGAAATCCAGAAATCCAGTTTTTAGTAAATATTGACATATTAGGGATATGAGTTTCTTGTAAAAACATTACCGATGCTTTTACTTTAAGATGAAGCAGGACTTTAAAAAAAAAATTTAATATGATGCCTTAGGCCATTAACATTCCAGGCACATAAGTGGGGTGCATTATAGCAGATCTGAGGGAGAATAGATTTGAGACACCGCTAGAATAGTAGTTATGAAATATATGAAAGCACATAAATATACTAGTATCATGTATGGTCAACAAAAAGTTACATCGAACAGCAGAGAAAGCAATGAAAGCTCAACCAAGTGAAAAAAGATGGAGTAACAGAGATGAGGACTGAGCACAAAAGAGACAGCACCACCCTGAAAGGTTAACTTCACAAAAGATGGTACATTGGTTCCCATTAGTTTAACTGCAGTTTTACAAATACAAGTATAATTAAGCAATTTACGCAAGCAAAATTAGACACATACATGCACACTGGAGCAGAAATGATGGTTTGCAAAGTTAATGGGTTGATACTTTACAGACCTTGATGGGAAAGTCAAGCCAATTATGCTAGTATGCTGACAATAAGTAAAAAAAAAAAAAGTAGGTCAACCGACCATTCTTCGATTGTGCATCTGGTCCAGAAACAGTAGAAGGAGTTCTGGGGGGTGGTGTTATTCAAAATAACTGTCATGCAGCCGGATACTGATCCTCAAATTGAGCACCTAAAGATTTCAGATGCTGTGCTGTGTATTTAGCCAGGTTTGGCATGAGGAGGATGTTTTGACCTTTGTACAGCAGACTAGGAGCAGTACAAGCTGCTGCGAGGATACAATGCCTGTGGGAAATGCAGCAACTTTGCCACTATAGGACGAGGATGCAGAAGGCCTGGTTTTAAATGAGATGCTGTATGATGTGCCTGCTCAAATTCCAGAGACAGCTCAAGACTCAATTTCAACAGATCTGGCCATTTGGTAAGAAATTCAATTATACTGGAACCCTCAGCTCTTTCTTTTTGACCTAACATACATATATTGTTTCACCAATTACAATTCGAGAGGTCTTCGATCTTTAGTTCCATTTTCTTGAACTATTTGATCACTTGTTCCTTATGTTGAGCTATGTCAAGTGAGGTTTGATCCCATCTTTCTTCTAATTTTTCAATCCTTGCTTGAAATGCTGCAAACGACGTGGTAAGGGAAGAAAGTTCAGATTTCAGCTCACAAGTGTTTTTATAATATTTAGAAGTTAAATCCCTTAGGGGTTTTTTTTTTTTTTTACAAAACAGCAGTCCAACGCAGGCTTACTGCTCACTAATCCGGAACTGCGGCCGCCGGTGGTAGTTCCGACTAGAGCGCGTGCCATTTCTGGTGCTCCTGAAATTTTGTCTTCTGTAGTGTGGCACTAACCCAGCAGTAATCAGGAAGCGGGTCACCACGGGAGCCCTTACCACTACCTTAATGGGTGGCAGTAAGTGCTCCCCACCGCAAAGCCATGCAATAAGGGTTATCTTACTGCGTGGCCATTTTCGGGGGGGGGGGGGAGGGGGGGAACTTTATCCACTGCGGTAAAAAGGGCCCTGGCGCATGGGAAAAACAACCCCCGCTGCTACCAGAGGGCCCTTTTTCCCACAGCTTAGTAAAAGGACCTCTAAATGCATGAAGTTCTTCAAGCACGATTTCTGCTGGTGAAGGGGATATCTTGTCCAGAGCCATCTTTTCTTGGTGGGAGGGGAGAGATCATGCTTGGTTCGTTTTGATCCAGTAAGCATAAGCTTACTTCGATCATTTTTGAGTTGTTTTGATAAGGACATGTTTAAGTATGATTGTATAGATAATTGCCATAAAAAAAAGTTACTTATAAAAGATAATGGGGCGATATTCTAATAGTTCTGGGAGGAAAAGGAAAGCTCATGTGTCCATCTCGTTGGGCGCCTCACCAGCACCCCCATAACACTATTAATTTAATAGTTGCTCAGTGGCACAGTACAGTTATCACAGCCAGTGGTGAATGGACAAAGTGCTGAAAGATCATAATGCATTAATGTCTGCAGGTATGACAGAACACCAATGCTCTCTTTTGTAAATTAAAATATTACACAAAGAATGAAAAAAATTTTAAAAAATAATTCATATGCACAATAGCAAATGCTAATAAACTAAAAGAAAAGACAAATTCATATGAAGCTATGCTTAGCTGCCTAAACATCACCCGCTGAAGACTAAGGGATAGGAATCACATACAATGAAGCAAGTGTCAAAAATGTTTTTCTGATTTGAAAGTGGTGGCCACCAGCAACTGAAAGACTTTCAGCAGCTTTTCAATAGGTCGCTACAGAGCATGGAACTATTTTTTACTTAATTTATTTTTTTGAAATGCATGAGATGTACTTGTTACACATAACCAGCAAATTCGATACTCTTTGCTGTTATGGAATGCTACATGTAATAAAACAGTGCAGGGCAAGAGACTTCCAGCAGCTGTTTCTGCCCAAAAGATAAATTGGTTCAGTTTCACTTGAACAAAATAGAAAAGATCCCAGCTACTTTTTGTTAGGCAGTGAATCACATCTGAAGCATGTGTGCCGCCTTCCTAAAAACATTTTAGTTTAGTTTAATTTAGTCCTCTCCCTTCCTCCCGCCACATAATGTGACCATTGAAAGTGTGGAAATACAATTGTAAACAAAGTTAACAGATGGTTTTAATTAAAACACACACATGTATCTGATTTATGAAACCCTGCTCACTTCTAATGTTTTGTACGTGGAGAGGGGTACACCAGACTTGCATGGACAACCTTGTTATTAGTAACCTTTAAAACTACAAGTGTCACATTCCAAGCAAGATCAAGCCTGCTTTGCTCATGCCACTCCAAAACTCATCTCAGCTATCCTTCTCAAGGTAAAAACAGCTCACTTCTAACAAACGATGGCTAGTACGCACTACTGGACTTCTAGGAAATTTCTAAAGGTATCCACAATTTGTATTCCAGCCGAGAACAACTAATTTCACCGTGTGGCTGGCCAGGGCAGTGCCTGCCTGTCAGAAAAAGAGCTGATGTCAGGAAAGTTGGAACAACTCATTTTGGTACTGTAAGGCTATAATGCAAATCTAACTCTCTTTTTATAGTCTCTTTGATCTCAGCCTGCTCTAAAGACTGACGGCAGACACTGCATTCCCGTCAACGTGGCAAGACCAATTGATCATCATGTGATCAACCACAACAGTACCCTTAGGAAATTATGAATTCCTTAATCCTCTCTGGGATGTGTACACAAGCAGTAATTATTCTCCATCCCTTTGCCCAGCTGATCTGATGATGCAGGACTCCTAGGGTCATGTTAGGGAACTTAAAATCTACTTATTAGAGTCCTGGACTACATGAGCAAAGGGATATATATGGGGAGACAAATGAATGTACAGTAGTTACAAAATACAATTAAAAACTAGTATCGGTATTTATAACTATTATCGACTATTCAGTCTGCCCATCCACACCAACTAGCTCTACAGGTCCTTCCTTGCCTTCAGAGATCCTCTTTACTTGTCCCATACTTTCTTGAATTCAGATTCAGACCTTGTCTTTCACCACTCCCACTGTGAGGATGTTCCAGGTATCCATTGCCCTTTCCATAAAGAAATGTGTAGCAGAGGCCTCAACTGTGCTCCCTAAGGAAACAGAACAGGAACATTCTGGAGTCCAAGGTCCTAAACTGAACCCAGCCAGAAATCGGATGTAATAAAGACGGGACTTTTCTGCTGCTCACAGGACAGGGGTCTTCCCCTCACTAAACTGAAGGGCAATAAATGCAAACAGACCTTGTATTTAAGACCCCAGAAGTAGGAGAAGCAGTTTGCATAAAGCTGGGGCACTTCACAGCCTGGGTGCTCCCTCCTAGGTGACCCACCCACCTAGTGGTTAATGCAGCGGATTTTGATCCTGGGGAACTGGGTTCAATTCCTTGTGACTCTGGGGAAAATCACTTAATCCTCCACTGCCCCAGATACAAATAAGTATTTGTATTTACTATGTAAACCGCTTTGAATGTAGCTGCAAAAACCACAGAAAGGCGGTATATCAAGTCCCATTCCATTCCCTTACTTGGCACAGGATAGCAATTCACAAGCTGGTTAAATTTAAACCAGCATATGCTGCAACAAGGGAGGAAGGAGAACACAAAGAAAAGGTAAGTCTGTGAAGGAGGAGGAAGAATTTGCCAACAGAGGAGTCAGTATACCACAGGAGAGTAACTGTCTATTCATCTGTCAGGAAAACAGGAAAGAACATTGAAGGCTGTAGGAGGAACCTGACACCCAGGTGATAGCAGGGATCTGACACCCAGGTGCATTCCTGTTCTGGATCTTAAGGACTCAGTACTGTGGGACCTGGCACTCAAGTGCATCCCCAATCTTCTAGACAGAGGGTAAATGAGCATATATTTTATCATCTTGACTTTCAGAGGGAATGAAGAGTTTCGTGCCTACGTTTATTATAATTTGATATACCACACCATCGGAGGCCTTCTGAGCCATTTACAATAATAATCTTAAGAAAAAATGAAAAGAACCCCCCCCCTTCTTCAATTATAACTCTAGTCAGAGAGACAAAGGAAGGCCATTCCAAAGTTGGGGTTCTACAACTGAAAAGAACCGTAGAGTATATTGCTAACTGAAGGTGCTAAACCTGGTTACTGGAAGGGAAGATGATGAATCTCTGAGAAGAACATCACTATAAGAGTGAAGAGGGAGGTTCTCACATGGAGAAGAGGAAAAGAGATTACCTAATAAAGGTACATTACTGAAAAATATCCTTTTGTATCTTTTGTATCAGAAAAGGAGGATGGAAAACCAAACGACAGCCGGCGTGATTAAAAAGTGATGTAAAGGAGGCTATTGGAGCTAAAAAGGAATCTTTCAGAAAATGAAAGAAAGAACCGAATGAGGAAAATAAGCGGCGGCATAAGGAATGCCAAGTCAGATGCAAAGCGCTGATAAGAAAGGCACAGCGATAGACGCGAAAATTGATAGTAAAATTCTTTTTAGATGCGTTAAAAGCAGGAAACCGGGAAAAGAATCGGTTGGCCCGCTGGATGACCGGGGTGTAAAAGGGGTGATCAAGGAAGACAAAGAAATAGCAGAAAAACTAAATTAGTTCTTTGCTTCGGTCTTCACCGAGGAAGATTTGGGTGGGATACCGGTGCCGGACAGGGTATTCGAAGCTGAAGAGTCAGAAAAACTTATTGAAATATCTGTAAATCTGGAAGATGTAATGGAGCAGGTTCTACAAACTGAAGAGTAGCAAATCTCCTGTACCGGATGGTATTCACCCTAGGGTACTGATAGAACTAAAAAATGAGCTAGCAGAGCTACTGTTATTGATTTGTAACTTATCCTTAAAATTGACCGTGGTACTGGAAGATTGGAGGGTGGCCAATGTAACGCCGATATTTTTAAAAGGTTCCAGAGGAGACCCAGGAAATTATAGACCTGTGAGTCTGACGTCGGTGCCGGGCAAAATGGTAGAGACTATAATCAAGAACAAAATTACAGAGCACATTCAAAAGCATGGACTAATGGGACAAGGTCAACATGGATTTAGTGAAGGGCAGTCTTGCCTCACCAAACTGCTGCATTTCTTTGAAGGAATCTGCTGCATTTCTTTGAAGGGGTAAACAAACATGTGGACAAAGGTGAGCCGGTTGATATTGCGTATCTAGATTTTCAGAAGGCGTTTGATAAGGTCCCTCATGAAAGAATACAGAGGAAATTAGAGGGACATGGGATCGGAGGTAGTGTCTTACTGTGGATTAAAAACTGGTTGAAAGATAGGAAACAGAGAGTGGGATTAAAAGGTCACTATTCGCAATGGAGAAGGGTAGTTAGAGGGGTCCCTCAGGGATCGGTGCTGGGACCTCTGCTTTTTAACATATTCATAAATGACCTAGAATGGGGGTAACTAGTGAGGTAATCAAATTTGCTGATGACACAAAGTTATTCAAAGTAGTCAAATCGTGGGAAGATTGTGAAAAACTACAAGAGGACCTTACGAGACTGGGAGACTGGACGTCTAAATGGCAGATGACATTTAATGTGAACAAGTGCAAAGTGATGCATGTGGCAAAAAAGGAACTCAAACTATAACTACGTCATGCAAGGTTCAGCACTGGGAGTCACGGACCGAGAAAGGGATCTAGGTGTCATCGTAGATGATACGTTGAAAACTTCTGCTCAATGTGTTGCTGCGGCTAGGAAAGCAAATAGAATGTTGGGTATCATTAGGAAATGGATTAAAAACAAAAATAAGGATATTATTCTGCCGTTGTATCGCTCCATGGTGCAACCGCACCTCGAGTATTGTGTTCAATTCTGGTCGCCGCACCTCAAAAAAGACATAGTGGAATTGGAAAAGGTGCAGAGAAGGGCGACAAAGATGATACAGGGGATGGGGAGACTTCCCTATGAGGATAGGCTGAAGAGGCTGGGGCTCTTCAGCCTGGAGAAAAGGCGGCTGAGGGGAGATATGATAGAGGTCTATAAGAATGAGTGGAATGGAATGGGTTGATGCAGAGTGTCTGTTTATGCTTTCCAAAAATATTAGGACAAGGGGGCATGCGATGAAGCTGCAGTGTGGTAAATTTAAAATGAATCGGAGGAAATGTTTCTTCACTCAACGAGTAGTTAAACCCTGGAATTCGCTGCCGGAAAAGGTGGTTAAGGCAGTTAACTTAGCGGATTTCAAAAAAGGGTTGGATGGCTTCCTGGAGGAAAAAGCCATAGAATGTTATTGAATGGACGAGGGAATAATACAGCATTTCTAGGATGGGCAGGACAAATTGCTTGTTCTTTTGGCCGCTGTCGGTGACAGGGTGCTGGGCTCGATGGACCCTTGGTCTGTCCCAGCATGGCGTTGCTTATGTACTTAATTTGCTCCAGTGCAGGCCTTGAGTTCTGTCTCCCCTACCCACTGGAACCCTTTATGTTTTACATTCCATGCTCTATTTACTGTCTCTTGTTTTTCCCCATTTAAATGGACAGTCACTCCTACACCTCATCATCCTCTGGAGACCAGCTATAGAAATATTTTAAATCACCTCTGACAATACACTTTCCCCCTCATCCTATGATTCCTCATTTCAAAGCTTCTTTTTAAAAAGGCCTCTTTCAGGGGGTAAATTCAGAAGTAATAAGACATATTTCTTTATGAAAGGGGTGGTGAATGCATGGAAAAATCTCCTAGTGGACATGCTGGAGACAAGAACAGTATATGAATTCAAGAAGTCATAGGATAAGTACACAGGATCGCTATGGAAGGGATTATAGAACTTAGTAATTGATGCCATGGTCATGGATTTGATAGACTGCCTTTCTATGGTGCAGTTTACACATATTATATGCAGGTACTTTCTCTGTACCTAGTGGGCTCACAATCTTAAGTTTGTTCCTGGGGCTATGGAGGGATAAGCGACTTGCCCATGGTCACAAGGAGCCACAATGTTCTCAGCCCACTGTACTAACCATTAGTCTACTCCTCCATGCCACTCCACGTAGTAGGAAAGAAAGACACTATACGGTCTTTATCTGCCATTATTTCTCTCCATTTCTATGGATACAATTTTGGACAGCAGTAGAACTAGATTATACATCAATATCAAATTCATTCTTGAAATACTACAAAACTGATTTTCAAGGGCATTTATTCTACCTTGCACATATGAGAAAGGTTCTTAAGTCCTATGAACTGGCCCTTGAATAATTTTCTTGGATTTGTTTCCATGGGTGGAGAGAAAGTTGAGGGTTTTTATAACAGCATTCTGAGAGAGCTGACTGAAAGCTTCATCAAGTGAAATCTCTTTAAGCTTGATTTTTTTTTTTGTTTTTACTCAAAGTTTTGACAGTTCTGCTTTTGGATAGTGCCAAATTTCACACATTAACTGCTAAACAGAAACAAAGTGTACAATTTTTAACACACACAGACCCATATTTTATTCACCTTCTCTAGACTTTGTAGGATTATAGCAAGAGTTTGGTATAAAAGAAGTATTCTGCGGCTACTTTTTCTGATTTATATTGATGGATTTGCTGGTGGATATAACTTCTACTGATAATACAGAAAAAGAATCCAGCCATCTGGAATGAGTGAGTACCTCTTTGGTGTTACTGATGACATTTGATCCATAAAAAGCTTTAATAAAAACAAATGAAAAAGGAGGAAAATAAGAGACAACTGTTCTGGTGCTATTTTTAGAGTACTGTTTGGAACAGCACGGGGCTTCTGATTATCTGGCTGATAGATTCTATCACTATAAGATCACCAGAATTTTGGGGGCTTGCTGTGAAAGACAAGTGGTCTTCAGAAACAATAAAGGCCAATGTGATTCTAACAGAGGTCTCTGGACTTGTCCATTCATGTAGAAGTCAGGAAATGAATTAGTGTGCTTTAATGCAAATCTTGAATGTTAACACCTTCATATAATAATTAGAAAAGCCATGTTGCAATGGACACGGGATGCCAATTAGCACCGAAGCTCTGTTGTCATTCAAGTTAATGGGGGATAAGAATGCAAAGGGAAGAAACCTATGAGGATTCTGTAAAAGCACACAGGATATAATATACTTAATACTCCTTAGAACAAGAATGACTTTCTCCCTGTAACATTTTCCTGCCCCCTTCTGTTCTCTCCCTCATCCCTCCCCCTCCCGTTTTCTTCTTCTCCCCTTTTACTTATATTCCTACCCCCTTAGCAAGTCCTGCTTTTCTTTCATGATAGTCAAAGGTATGAAAAGAAGTGACAATCATTTTATAACACTGTAAACTGCCTAGTGGACCAGTCAGCAGCATATCAAGATCTCTCAAATAAATACAAATAAAGAAGTTCTTCTACCTCAATTTCAGTTCATATGGCATGGAGAGACATCTGGTACTATTGTTTTAAAAGCAGTAACTGTCTAGACTTTAAAAAATTGTGGCAACAAAATATTTAAAATAGTACTGACCTCCACAGTGCAAAGTGGCAGGAAAACTTTAGTTCTGATTATCTAAAATCTCAATTTAAGTATCTAACAGTTCTACAAAGAGGAGTTTCCACTTCTCCATTTTACTCATCCTGATGCTCACTGACCTGCAGCAATGGATTTAGCTCACACCCTTCCAGTAGTAGTTCAAGGTTTACTAGCTGTTGTAATTGTTTCTGGCCCTCTTAGAATGTTCACATGCTCTAATATCCAGACCGTATAACCTTTTGGACATCAGCACACACAAGAAGCCTTTGTTCTTTTTCTGAAATTTACTTTATTGAAGAAACATAGCTGATTTACTCACAGTTAGTAGATTCTCAGAAGCCTAGTGCCGTAAGGCAAGAGGCTTTGAATTTCTAAAGGCTTTATAGCAGAGGTAGAAGAATTCTCTCTAAAAAAAACCCTATCTCGATGTCAACCTATTCTTGAAGGCCCATCATGCTTCTTTTCTCCACATTAGAGGTGGGAGAATTGGCAGGTAGATGGAAGCAGTTTCAGAGGTGAGATGCAGAAATAGTAGCAGGTTAAAAGATGAGGTCAGTTCAGGGGAGCAGTGGGAGCACAAGCTGTGAAGGCAAGATGGAAGTGACTGGTTTGCAGGGTCAAGGAAGCAAGAACAACTACAAGTCCATGGGGGAAGTCGAAGGGACCAATAGAAGCAGAGCCTGAGATCAGGTCACAGAAGTGGTCATACACTGGCTGACCCATTAGAGCAAAGATAAGTAAAGAATTACGAAATGATAGCAAGTAGACAAAGCACTCATAATCGGCTGAGAGAGAGAGAGAGAGAGAGAGAGAGAGAGAGAGGAGGTCTCTGAAGGAAAGACCATTGGGTGTAAAGCTTATACATTAAGCAGGTGTGGATGCAGTACATATGGGATTACATTATGCACAATGCATTGCTCACATACCATGACATGAGATAACTGAAGCACTAAAATTTTAAGAAGTGAGAATAACAAACAAATGTTAGATCTATAATATATATTTTTAAAAAAGATATTTCAAGGCTGCCAGGGCAGAACAGTAGGTACTGTCTTCAGAGGGCTTACAATCAGAGTCTGTAACTTGGGTAATGAAAGGTTAAGGGCTTCTTCTACAAAGCTGCGCTCGCGATTTCCGCGCAGCAAATGAGAGGAAGCCCACAGGAACTGAATGGGCTTCCTCATTTGCTGCACCAATAATTGGTAGCGTGGCTTTGTAAAAGAGGCCCTAAGTGACTTGCCCGAGGTCACAAGAAGGTTCAGAGGGATTTGAACCCCGACCTACTTAGTTCCCCAATTGCTGCTTCAACTACTGGACTACTCCTTCAAAAGCCAACCTGCCCAAGTCATTTGTTCCGTTATTACTGTACTCAGGACTGCCACAGTGGGCTAAATAGCATGGTGGGGGAGGTGGCAGCCAGGAGTATCAATTCATTGTTGCTGATCTGAAATAGGAAGGAGGATGGAGTGGATAACGCACAGAACATACTACAGCTGTATAGTGGCTCTCTTCTTTTTTTGTAAATCAGGCCTTTATTATTGAGGGAATGCAACATTTCAGTATATGCCAATACAAAATACTACCAAAACATGATAATTTTTTAAGAGAACACAAACATGGCAATCTCTTTCAGCAGTTTGATAAAGTGCAGTCACTACAGCATCTCAAATGTACCATCAATCTCCCCCCCACCCAAGGAGGTTTTGTTCTTTAAATGGTATAAACATATATAAGGTTTTATTTTTTAGTATCTGGAAAAATAGAACATATGTGTTTCCTTCAACTGTTCAGGTACATAAACATGTAACTCAGTAGTGCATCAATAATATCTTTTAAAAACAATTATTTCAAATGCTGAGAATAAAGGGTGCTTTGTAAAACACATGCTGGAAAAATTACAGCTTGTCATAGAATTCCAGTCACAGGCTACTCCCTTGAGGTTTCTTACAAAAGGTAAGTGAATTCCTAGAAACCTTGGTGTTTAATGTTTCTTTTTTTTTTTTTATCAGTACAGTGCAAAGGGAGTAGAGGCTGACCACAGACCAAACCAACTCAGGAGATGATGTTGATGAAAACACTTTACTGAATATTCAAGGGACCCGACACGGTCCGTATTTCGACGCACAAAGGCGGCATCTGCCTCAGGGATCACAAAGGATGTTCACAGAGAACACACGCTAAGCAGAATTATAACCAAAGGTGAACTCTGACATTCAAACCAAGTTTCCTCCACGTACTAACTCGATGGAGAAAAAAAAACAGCACAACGGCAGGAAAATACTGCTCGTTATGCTGCTGTTGTTTTTCTCCACCTCCCGAGTTGGTCTGGTCTGTGGTCAGCCTCATAGGCGCCCCGTATAAGAGGCTTGGGGAGGCTAAGCCTCCCCAGCCCAATCGTCGACTTCCGCTTGTGGTGCAGCCCACCCTCCCGCCCCGCGTATTTTCATCTTTTATTTCCGTGGCAGCAACGTCAATGAAGAAAAAGACTACAGGCTCGCCGCCAGCTTCTCCCTTCTCTCTGCTCTCGTGGAAACAGGAAATGCATCACGGGACACTGTGTGCAGAGAGAAGGGAGAAGCTGGCGGCGAGCCTGTAGTCTTTTTCTTCATTGACGTCGCTGCCACGGAGCGTATGGAGGTAAGCTCCGCCCCCTTTAGCCTCCCCAAACAGTTTGGCTACCGACCGTCTATGGTCAGCCTCTACTCCCTTTGTACTGTGCGGATCCATCGTAGAGTTTTTTTTTTCTGTTTTGCTGTTCCTGATCCTTCTTTTTTTAATCAGTAACTTTAAATGAAGAGGAAAAAAAGTATTCTCAGATTCTCACTTCAAGTTTTAGAGTACTGTATTCATGCATTTATTAACAATTTATACAGTGCTATTTCTAAAGACTCGTTCCAAACAGCAGAAAAGTTACAAAGCAGAAAGCATGCAGAGTATGGCTCATTGTGTTAAGACCTTTTTTGTGAGGTCCGACTCACCCGCCCACTCCCTTCCGTTTGTGCACCCGTGCTCCCTGCTTTGAAATCTTTAATTTACCTGGTTACGGCGAACCGGCAGTAAAGGCAGCAGGCAGGCTTGCCTCCTCGTCGCTTCCCTTCACTCAGCGCGTCCCACCTTCCTCTGATATAATTTCCTTTCCGCGAGGGCAGGGCGTGCTGATAGGGAAGGGAAGCGACAAGGAGGTGAGCCTGCCTGCTGCCTTTACTGCCGGTTCACCGCAACTTCGGGTAAACTAAAGATTTCAAGGCAGGGAGCATGGGTGCACGAACGGAAAGTCGGGGGGAGGGAGGGGCGCTGGGGTTTGAACAAATCGCTGGACATGGATGAGAGGGGAGGGGAGGGAAGAATTGCTGGACATGGATGGCAGGGGAGGACAGGAGGCAGAGAAGAATCGCTGGACATGGATGGCAGGGGAGGACAGGGGGCAGAGAAGAATCGCTGGACATGGATGGCAAGGGAGGACAGGGGGCAGAGGAGATATACTGGACATGGATGGGAGGGGAGGTCAGCGAAGAGAGATTCACTGGACATGGATGGAAGGGGAGGGCAGGGGAGAGAGGAAAAGCGTTGGACATGGATGAGAGGGGAGGGAAGGGGAGAGAGGAGAATCGGACATGGATGGCAGGGGAGGACAGGGCACAGAGAAGAATCACTGGACATGGGAGGGGAGGGCAGGGGAGAGAAGAGACATGCTGAACATGGATGGAGGGAAGGGAAGACAGGAAGGAGATGCACATGGATGGGATGGGAGGGCAGGGGAGAGAGAAGAAATGCTGGAAATGGATGGAGAGGAGAGCAGGAGATAGAGGAGAATTGCTGGACATGGATGGATGGAGGAGTTGGCGGGGAGAGAGGAGAAATGTTGGACTTGGATGGAGGAGAGGGGAGAGAGAATTATTGCTTTATATGGATACAGAGGAGGGAAGAGAGAGAAGAAATGCTGACATGGATGGAGGAGAGGAGAAGTACTGGACATGGATGGAGGGGAGGAAAGAAAAAGAAGAAGATGCACATGGATGGAGATGAGGGAAAGGGAAGTGAGGAGAAAAACTGCACATGAATGGAGAAAATAGGCAAAAGCTGGATCCATGTTATACCTCCTCCAGTCAATTCCATGGATGAGGACCCAGCTTTTACTTATGGATATAGGGAAGAAATGAAGAAGAAAGGAGGAAAGTAAAGAAATAAATGGAAAGGAAGCCTTGAGTTAAGAGAACAGATAGAGAGCAGCAGAATCAGAGACTGGGACCAATATGGATAGAAAAACAAAGTCACCAGACAACAAAGGTAGAAAAAATCATTTAATTTTATTTTCATTTCAGTGTTTGGAATACGTCCAATTTGAGAATTTACATCTACTGTCTTATTTTGCACTGGGTATACTGGAGCTGTAACATTTTACAGAAATTATTTATAATGAAAAAAAAAATCACATTATTTTTTTCTCCTATACTAGTATAATATTTTCAATGATGTCTACTTATATGCACCATGGCTGGTATAAGGGGTGTGGCTAATGTGGGTGTGGCTACAATAGGGATGGAGCCATATGTGGTGACCCCCACCCATAATGAGAACCGACACCTTTTTTTCTACAAAAAAGCACTGGTTGAGGGAGAGGGAGAGAGAGAGAGCGAACCAGTGTGTGTGTATGTCTGCATTACTTTTATATGCTTCTCTGACCTAAGAGGGAATAGGGCAGTCTGAATACATCAGGTCTCAAATATTCTGTTTGGAAAAAAATAATAAAATGAAACAAAGTGTGAATCGTCTCACCACTAGATATCACAATCACCCGATTTCAAAGAAAAACCACAAGGTGCTACAGTACCAAGGCAACTGGGTTTTAAAAAAAAGGTTTGGATAATTTCCTAAAAGAAAAGTCCACAGGCCATTATAAAGGGGCCCTTTTACAAAGATGGGTAGTTCTGGTTTTGCTGTGCGCTGTTTCCTGCACTAGTTGTATTTTCTAGTGCAGGGGATGGGGAGGTGCTCCCAGTGGTAATCAAGCAGCATAGGCACATTGCCACGTGCTGCTTGATTACCAAATAGGAGGCAGTAAGGGCTCAGGCAGTAATAACCATGTGCTAATTGGGAAATTAGTGTGTGACCATTAATGGAAGAAATTCAGCCATTTTAGAACTGTGCTAAAAAGTGGCTGCAACGCGTGGGAAACCCATGCGCTAAAACTAGCGCTGGTCACTTTTCAGCTTAGTACAAGGACCCCTAAGATGGGCTTGAGAAAATCCACTGCTTATTTCTAGGACAAGCAGCATAAAATCTTGGGATCTTGCCAGATACTTATGGCCTGGATTGGCCACTGTTGGAAACAGGGCTTGATGGACCTTTGGTCTATCCAAGTATGGCAATGCTTACGTTCTTACTGCTATCCTTCTCTACCACTAGACTATATGCATATAGAAACCAGTAACTACATGGTTTAGGGGACGTTTTCAACGTGGTATACCATTAAGATGGGTTATTTTACCACTAACTCATGTTATTTTAGAACAGTTCCCATTTATGCAATGTGACATGGAGGGACATTTTCAATATGACTTCCAAGTACTATTGTATGTTTTGGTGAAAATGTCTAAAACACTCATCCTGAACGTAGCAATTTTTGAACTGGAAAAATGTCTTATATTTTTGTTTCAAAAATCACTAATGTCCAGATGTTTCTGTGCTCAATATGTATTTATGTATCATTTTCAAAAAAAAAAAAAAAAGTCCTCAAGAAAAACGCACAAAAACCATAGGGATGGCTGTGTGGCACCATTCCTAGTAAACTAGCTACACAGACATTCCAGGAGAGCGGAGGGGCAGCCCAGTGGTCAGTGCAGTGGACTTCACATAAAGGGACCCAGGTACAAATCCCATCTTAACACCATTATTGTGTATTGTGAGCCCCTCAGGAACACTTAAAAACCTACTGAAGTTAGCTGTACACCACTACAAAAGCTCTAGGCTCTACAGGTGTTTCTAATCTAGAGGTACAGTTGGTATTTTGTGGGGTTTGAAAGGCTCACAATTTCCACAAGTGTACTAGTGTGGGATATGGACCTGGGTCCCTTTCTCTATACTCCACTGCACCAATCATTAGTTTACTCCTGAAACCAGCTTGTTGGTCTAATAATGGCCACAATATCTGGATCTGTCACAAAGCCTGGTATGTACTGTATCTTTGTGGGGTGGGAGGGGGGTCATGCCTTAATCCTTCCAATGGTCAGCTGGTCAGTTAGGGCTCCTTTTGCAACTTAGTCATGATAAAAACTGGCCCAGATAAAAAGTCCCAATTTTTGCCCTAGACTTTATCTTATTCCATTATTCTGAGAAAATGCCCAACTTCTGGGCATGCCAAAATCCTGCCCAAAACACACACTTGCGATTTAGATGAACTTCAGAGAAAATCAGTCTCAAAAAAATCACAACTTGGACTTTTTCCTGTGACAAACGTCCATCTGGAGCTTTGTGCCGCTTTTGAGACTTTTTACTCTTTTGAAAATGAGTGCCCTAGTTACTAATAATCTGGATTAACAGTAAAATAACCTGTCTTAATGGTAGCCCATGAACTTTTCCCCTTAGTCACTAGGTGCCACCATACATAGGAATAATTTAAAAAGATAAAAAGAGTTCAGTCACAAGGTTTCACAGTGGAATTTTATATGAATAAAAATGAAATACACATCAGAATCACAAAGTCAGCCAGCAAGAATAGGGATGTGCTGAATGGAGGGAAAAGAACACAATTTATACCTCTTACAGTGGCAACCCCACAGGCGGAACTCTTCCGGAAGCAGCATATTCCCCCACGCTGGCCACGGTCTGGCATCTCCCCGTTCCTTCTTCAATCCCCTTTCCCTAGATTATCTTTATTAAAAGTCGGTGGCAGTAATTCCCATTGCCTGCCTGCTGCCGGCACCAGCCTCGTCTCTCTACTGTGGCCTACCTCTGACATAACTTCCTATTTCCTCAGAGGCAGGCCACAGTAGACAAAAGAGGCTGGTGCCGATGGTAGGGCAGCCTATGGGAATCACTGCTGCCCCATCTTTAAAAAAAAAAAAAAAGATAGGCTCGGGGAAGAGGGTTGAAGAAGGAAGGATGGTGATGCCAGACCACAACAGGGGAAGGGGAGGCACTCAGGTGACAGATTGCCTTGGGCTGCCCTAGAATTTCCAATTTCCTTACAAAGGGGTGGGTGGATGTTATCTGTGACTGAGGGGGAGGACAGGAAGGGAATGGAGTAGTATGAATGGAGCAATTCTTTGTTGGAACTCCCTGTCTCATGGAAAGGCAGTGGGCCATTTTTGGTGACATTCTCTGAAACCCCTAGTCTGACCAGGCACATTTTCAAACTCTTCCTGTCTTTTTAGATGAGCTGCCTTGAAATAGAAGCTTTGGATAGTGGCAATTTCTTCATACAAGTAACATTTAACACAAATAACGGATCAGATGTTTTGGCTCAATGCTTTCTTAACAGCCACCAATGGGGATTTTGATGCTCCTAAGTGGCATGTACCTCTAGGCATCAGCTTATAGAATTCACCCATTAGTGTGGATATCCTGAAAGACTAGCTGAGTGTGTCCAGAGAACTGGGTGGAAAACCCCTGTTCTACAATGAATAGTACAGTCAGTATAGCCTTCTTTTGGGATTTGCGTTACAAGACAAATGAGGAGAGACTTGCTGACCTGAACATGTGTTGAGTGGAGGAGTGGCCTAGTGGTTAGGGTGGTGGACTTTGGTCCTGGGGAACTGAGGAACTGAGTTCGATTCCTGGCACAGGCAGCTCCTTGTGACTCTGGGCAAATCACTTAACCCTCCATTGCCCCATGTAAGCCGCATTGAGCAGCCATGAGTGGGAAAGCACGGGGTACAAAAATGTAACTAAAAAAAAAAACATGTATACCCTGCAGGAAAGGATAAACAGGGGTGATATATACAGACGTTCAAATATTTGAAAGGTATTAATCCGCAAATGAACCTTTTCCGTAGATGGGAAGGCGGTAGAACTAGAGGACATGAAATGAGATTGAAGGGGGGCAGACTCAAGAAAAATGTCAGGAAGTATTTTTTCACTGAGAGAGTGGTGGATACTTGGAACGTCCTCCCGCGGGTGGTGGAGATGAAGACGTAATGGAATTAAAAAATGCGTGGGATAAACAAAGGAATCCTGCTCAGAAGGAATGGATCCTCAGAAGCTTAGCGGAGATTGGGTGGCGGGGCTGGTGGTTGGGAGGCAGGGCTACTGCTGAGCAGACTTCTATGGTCTGTGCCCTGAAAATGGCAGATACAAATCAAGATGGAAAAACAACAGAGCAGATCAGTAGGAGATAAACATAAATTTATTAAATGAAAACCAAATGATAGGTACGGGCAGAGAGAGGGATCTTGGGGTGATAGTATCTGAGGATTTGAAGGCGACGAAACAGTGTGACAAGGCAGTGGCAGTAGCTAGAAGGTTGTTAGGCTGTATAAAGAGAGGTGTGACAGAGCAGAAGAAAGGGGGTGTTGATGCCCCTGTATAAGTCGTTGGTGAGGCCCCACCTGGAGTATTGTGTTCAGTTTTGGAGGCCGTATCTTGTTAAGGATGTAAAAAGAATTGAAGCGGTGCAAAGAAAAGCTACGAGAATGGTATGGGATTTGCGTTACAAGACGTATGAGGAGAGACTTGCTGAACTAAACATGTATACTCTGGAGGAAAGGAGAAACAGGGGTGATATGATACAGACGTTCAAATATTTGAAAGGTATTAATCCGCAAACGAATCTTTTCCGGAGATGGGAAGGTGGTAGAACGAGAGGACATGAAATGAGATTGAAGGGGGGCAGACTCAAGAAAAATGTCAGGAAGTATTTTTTTACGGAGAGAGTAGTGGATGCTTGGAATGCCCTCCCGCGGGAGGTGGTGGAAATGAAAACGGTAACGGAATTCAAACATGCATGGTATAAGCATAAAGGAATCCTGTGCCGAAGGAATGGATCCTCAGGAGCTTAGTCAAGATCGGGAGGCGGGGCTGGTGGTTGGGAGGCGGGAATAGGGCTGGGCAGACTTATACGGTCTGTGCCAGAGCCGGTGGTGGGAAGCAGGACTGGTGGTTGGGAGGCGGGGATAGTGCTGGACAGACTTGTACGGTCTGTGTCAGAGCCGGGGTTGGGAGGCAGGGCTGGGGAGGTGAGGATAGTGCTGGGCAGACTTATACGGTCTGTGCCTGTGCCAGAGCCGGTGGTTGGGAAGTGGGGCAGACTTATACGGTCTGTGCCCTGAAGAGCACAGGTACAAATCAAAGTAGGGTATACACAAAAAGCAGCAAATATGAGTTATCTTGTTGGGCAGACTGGATGGACCGTGCAGGTCTTTTTCTGCCGTCATCTACTATGTTACTATGTTAAATCAGCCCGACACAGGCCGTGTTTCGCCCAGCAGGGCTTCATCAGGGGCTACACAGTGATCCTTTATTGTCAAGGTTTAGTAGATATATATATTGATGAAAAATAAATGTACACGAGACTGAAATCATAGATCTAAAATACATGGTAAAAAAACAGCTCAACCGAATAATCATAAAAAGTGGTGACGTGAGACCCGTCAAACACCGTCGCCTTTACAGTGTTTGATGGGCGTCCTCGGCTGATAATGGAAAAAAGATGGGCGTCCCTGACAAGCATTTGGTCGACTTTACTTGGTCCATTTTTTTTCACGACCAAGCCTCAAAAAGGTGCCCAAACTCACCAGAGGGAATCGGGGATGACCTGCCCTTACTCCCCCCCAGTGGTCACCAAGCCCCTCCCCCAACCTAAAAAAAAAATTAAAATTTTTTGCCAGCCTCTATGCCAGCCTCAAATGTCATACCCAGCTCCATGACAGAAGTATGCAGGTCCCTGGAGCAGTTTTAGTGGGTGCAGTGCACTTCAGACAGGTGGACCCAGGCCCATCCCCCCCTACCTGTTACACTTGTGCTGGTAAATGTGAGTCCTTCAAACCCACTGTACCCACATGTAGGTGGCCCCCCATCACCCCTTAGGGCTATGGTAGTGGTGTACAGTTGTGGGGAGTGGGTTTTGGGGGGGGGGGGGGTTGGAGGCTCAGCACCAAAGGTAAGGGAGCTATGCACCTGGGAGCAATTTCTAAAGTCCACTGCAGTGCTCCCTAGGGTGGAGGGGGGGAGCGGCAGCGACGACGACCTCAGGGGGGGCGGTGGGGGGCGGGAGCTGTTTAGAAAGAGAGGAAGGAAGGAAGGGAGGGGGGCTGGGGCTGCCTAAAATCATGATTTTTTTTAATGCAGGGGGGAGCGGGGAGCAGCAGTGACCTCGTGTGGGGGGGGGGGGGGGGGGCGAAGGCCGTCCATAACGGATGTCCATAGGCCCTTTTTTTTTTTACGTACCAACACTTTACCAAAGGTATTCATGCATCCGACTTTTGAATACCGCACCAAACATTTCTGAGGTGTTTTTTTAGTGCATTCTTCGTTTTTTCAAATTCGGTAAGAACTTTTATGTTCTTTTACGTTTGGTTGATGCATCTTGGCCTAAGACATGGCACAGAACAGCTTGGCTCGCTCCTCCCCCCCCCCCCCCAGAGGTAGCCCCCACCGGACCCCTCCCTCCACCTGTAGGCATCCCACTGGGCCTACCTTATAAACCCTGGTGGTGTAGTGGTGTAGTTTGGGAAGGAGCGATCTCTGGTAACTCCTGCCCATGCCGTCTTCACCATTTAAATGGCTGCTGTGACATCTAGCGACAGTCTCACGAGACTGCTGCTTGAGGTTACAACACCCATTTTGAAACTGGAGCTGGAATGGACAAGAGTGATCCTTAGTTTTGGGCAGGGAGGGGGGGAGATGAGAGGAAGTTGAACCTGATCCCGTTCAGTGGGAGAGAAAGAGGGTGTGCTGCCTACTCCTGGGTTAGGTGGGGGGGGGGGGGGGGGGGAAGGATGTGGGAGCGGAGTATAGCACTATGAGGACGGTTTCAGCTGAAACCGAAAACAGGGCAAATACCGATTTTGGGTTAGTTATGGTGCTAAAACTGAAAACAAAATTCAGTTGCCTGTAGTATGAACTAGGGGTGAATTATTAATTTTAACTAGGATGAAATTTTATAATCCTGATCAAAACTTAACTACCCTCTGTTATCCAGCATTGTTTTCTCTCTCCTGCCTATTCTATTTCACCTTGGCATAACGTAGCAGAGGGAAGGCATCAATGTCAGTTGCAAGTAGAATGTGGGAATCGCTGCCGGAAACCCTAAATATCCAAATAATTGTTAGATAAATGTATGTCTGTGGGGGGGGGGGGGGGGGGGAAGATGCCAGACCTGTGTGCTGGGGTGGTAGGGGAGGAGGCAGTCAGTAGTGGAGAGAAATGGGTGTCTATGTGTCAGGAGTAACAGGTTTAGCAGCAGAAGGGGAGACAGGAGTATGAACAAGAGAAGGATTCAGGAGTGGAGAAAGGTAGGAACTTGTATGGGGGGGGGGGGGGGGGGAGTGCTGTGGGAAGGAAGAAAGTGCATGCAACTTTTCATTATATGAAACAGGTTTTAAAATTGTTCATACAGTTTGCACAGTGGCAATGTACTAGTACAAAGCCATCCAGCCACTGGTGCTATTAATCATGTGATTGAAAATTTTAATAGTTGCCTACCCCTAGTATGAACTATCACACTTCTCCCAATTGAAGACCAAGCTATGACTAGCTCTATCAGTTTGTCTCCTGCTGGCACAACTGTGATGTTCTGGGGAGGAGGGAGGCACATGAGCCAGTATTTCCTTATAGTCTACCTCCAAGTATAACCCAGTGGCATAGCTACGTGGGGCCTGAGGGGGCCTGGGCCCCCGTAGATTTGTCGGGACCCCCCTCCCGGCGAGCCCGCCCCCGCCTACCTTCGGTTTTGCTGGCGGGGGACCCCAATCCCCGCCAGCCGACGTCCTCTCCGACCGTTCTGCTGCAGACTCAGAAAAGTCTTCTTCCTTCAACAGTTGCATGGTGCAGGACGGCAGACTCAGAGAACAGAACGTTCTGTTCTCTGAGTCTGACTTCGTGCAGGACGTCAGCATGCAACTGTTGAAGGAAGAAGACTTTTCTGAGTCTGCAGCAGAACGGTCGGAGAGGACGTCGGCTGGCGGGGATTGGGGTCCCCCGCCAGCAAAACCGAAGGTAGGTGGCGGGGGCGGGTTCGCGGCGGGAGGGGGGCGGCAGAGACGGGGGGGGGGAGGGGGGGCTAAAATGTGCCCCCTCCCACGGAAGTCTGGCTACGCCCCTGGTATAACCTATAGTGGACAAGTCTTCAAAACTGTCCCACAACCCCTAAACTGCTTCCACTCCCCAAACTACCCTGTAACTACCCCTATTCTTCTTACGACTTTGTAATTATTTATATTGTTACTACGTAAGCTGCATTGAGCCTGCCATGTGTGGGAAAGCGCGGGGTACAAATGGCATAAATAAATAAAAAAAAAAAACAAGTGTCAGTCTCAAACCCTAAACTCTTAAGTGAAAGAGGGCAACCCTGGAGAATATCCCTGTCTAATTTCAGATGGAGATTGCATTTTGCTCTGTTCTTGAGGCTATTTCTCTATTTCTATTTCACCAGGCTAGGTAGAAGTAGTTGCTTTCTATTTTTTTTTTTTTAAATCAGAACAGCATATCCCGTATCTTTATTTTACACAGAAATGGTACTTTCTGCCCTGAATCCACAGTATACTATGTTGAGCAGACTGGATAGATGATGCAGGTCCTTATCTGCTGTATCTACTATGTAATCATGCTTTGTGCATAGCCATGTGGGTTCCTGTCACCTTCTCAGAACAGTGCTGCAGTGCTATCTGCCTCCATTTCAGACACACTTCCACAGGCACTTGATGACAGAACCTTTAAAAGGCACTAACTGGAGTGTAGCACAGAGCTGAGTACTGGTTATAACACCAGTTTGTGCTGTGAATAGTCCCTCAAGTTGCTTGGTGGGGGGGGGTGGGGGGGGGGGGGGGGGGGGGGGGGGGGGAGAAAAAAAGGTCACTCCTTACTGCCCAAAGATGACTCAGGAAGCAGATCATAACCATGGGAATTGTAAAACCTCATCCTCTACAGAGGAAATCAGGCACGAATGAAAGTGTCTTCAATCCTGAATCAGTTGGGGAAGATGCAATTCTTATGACAGGAAAATGCCATTAATCTCAGCTGTAGAAAGGACAGCAAACTGCCCATGTGTCCAGATGGATGGGAGAATGTAATATTATATTTAATTTGTAACCTACAACTCTTAAGCTATGTTTATTACTGTTGACTTTGCTCTGGAGTATCGCTATGTTTGGCATTTACTCTCCACTCTTTTCATACTGTGCTAACATTATAGATGATTTTCAAACACGCAGCTGTGGTTCGTTTCTGATTAGTGTCACTGAACATTACTCTGTAATTATACTGAGAAGAATCCGGCCCTCAGCAGTGTTCAGAGTACATGGTGTCATTATATACTATCTATATGCAATATCAAAAGGAAGAGCCACAACAGCTAAATGGTCTACACTGATTAAAAGCAGAGTCCGCACTTTCCCACAATTCTGCAGCAATAATCCTGCCTGCCTGGTGCCTCATGTAGCCTCTACCCTGTTCCTTCCTGAGCAACTGCCACATGGCTCCATTTGTTCCAAGCAGAATGTCAGCAACAGTAACTGATATAGAGAGGAGCCCTGAGACTTAGTTCTAGCTCTAGATGAATCGCAATATCTGGTAATAGTAGCAGGAGACAAAGAGGCAGCAGGGGGATGTGATGCTAGGAGAAGAAGGAATGAGGAAAAAGGAAAAAGGAAAGACAAATGCGAGACAGATGGTAGGGGAAAGGGATGATGAGGGCAGGGCAAGACAGTAGGGGTTTTCTTGTCCATTCTTCTGTGATGCGAGTACTAGGCCATGTTTCTTCACTCTAACAAATCACATTTTACTGTCAGTGAGAGCCAACATGCACAGACCTAAGTTATTTGAATAACTCCTTCTACTACTACAGAAACTCTCACGTGAAAAGGAGATACCCAGTGAAAAAGCTTAAATCTGTTCACTTGCATTTTTTGGCCATCAAACTATTCTAAGACAGCTCTGAATTACTGTGTGCTGTCTTGAGAATCACAGCTGATATTTTTGTCTTCCACACATGGCAAATATATTCTTCGAGCTGACTCCACGTTGTTTATTGGAATGGATTAGCGTCCTATAAAAAGCTAGGCTAGCCCTTAGCAGCTGACTGTCTGAAACTGGGATAAAACACAGACATATGTGCCATGGCAAAACTGCACAGCTTATGCCTGTAAAGTCTTCTAGATACATGATGGCAATATTTTTAGCATAAACACAGCCTCTCTTTCTGGTTGCCATGTTTGTCCAACTGAATGCAAAAACGTTAATTAAAAAAAAAAAGATTCTTTTTTCATTAGACTAATTTCACACATTTGGCTAGCTTTTGAGAGCTGAAATCTTCCTCAGGTCCACAGTAAGGAACTGAATTACTGGGAAAGAAAGAAATCCGTGCTTAGGAAGGATCTGGGGGTAGGAAAGGTACAGAAGTCCACAGGGGGCAAAGACTGGACAGAGCAAGTAGGTGATGTGCCTGTGTTAAAAGACTGGATAGGCCATATGGTCTTTATCTTCTGTCACTTACTATAATAGACAATAATAGACAGCGAGGTAGAGAGCAAGAGCAGCGGCAGGAGAGAAGGGGCCACAAGGTAAGAGTTTTCTATATACATCAGGGATAAATAGAAGTTCAAGCCCAAGGAAATGTACTGAAATATGTGCTGAAGCTATGCATAATCCACACGTGCTATTTGGAGTTCATCCTCCAGTGCCAAAATGAGATAAGGAAATGGTAGAAGAAAATCCACAGGTAGAGGAGGAAAACCAATTGAGAGAATAATTTTATGTTTATTAAAGCTTTTACTAGACTGATGCTTCTTTAAAAAAAAGATTGCAGCAAAGAAACTCCATAATTTGATAAGACGGAGTCATTTATAAAAGAGCCAACAAACAGATATACAAATTTGACAGTCCAACTGATGTCTAACACCCAGGTCTAAAGTGCTGGAGGTGAAAAACCAAACACAACAGTGAAGAAATTAGTTTTCAAGAGGACTTCAAAAAAAGGGGCAAAGACAATTCAGAGGGACGGACAGGAGGGAGGTCATTCCATAATTTTGGTGCAGAAAGTAGAATGCAATGTGACGAGCAGATTCATAGTGAGCCTGTTTTGGTGAAGGTAAAATCAGACGATGAGACTTGACTGACCGGAGAGCACGTGAAGGTGCATAAGGAACAGAGAGGAAAGAGTCCAGAAAACCACAGTGAAGAGTTATAACAGGATGTTAATGGCCATCTTGGAGTACATTGAAACACAGATGCCAACTTTTCAATATAATTGCTGGTACTAAACTTAACACAAATTAACTTCCCCAGGAAACAGGGAAAGAAACTGCTCAGTATTTGGGGTGCTCAGCACCAGTGGCGTAGGAAGGGGGGAGCGGTGGGGCGGTCCGCCCCGTGTGCATGCGCTGGGGGGGGGGGGTGTCGGCGCCGCTGGTTACCTGCTCTCTCTGCCCTTGAACAGGAAGGGGGTGTCGGCGCCGCTGGTTACCTGCTCTCCCTGCCCCGGAACAGGTTACTTCCTGTTCCGGGGCAGAGAAAGCAGGGAACCAACGGAGCCAACGCAGCTCCCAGAGACGACGTGCACTCAGCGGGGCGGAGCGCCAGCGGTAAAGATGCACTCCGGGGGGGGGGGGGGGGGTGCGCAGCGGCGACCCGCCCCGGGTGTCAGCCGGCCTCGCTACGCTGCTGCTCAGCACCCATTGTACCCACAGAGTTGGCACCTATATATGGAAGCAAAAGTATATTCAAGTAAATGAGGAAACCAGTACAGAAAGTTTTGTGCTGGTAGAATTAGGATTTTAAGTTTAATAGGACAAACTATTGGCAATTAATGAGCATCATGTAACAGTGGAGTGATGTGATCAAATTTCTGAGAATGTGTTACAAGTTAACAGCAATATTCTGTACACACTGAATCAATGCAGCAACGATAAGTGATACAATATTCTAAGCAGGTAACAAAAAACAAAGACAAAACTGAGAGCCTGGGGACTGAGAAACAGATTTAATAGGATTGGTGAAAGCATAGATGCCTAATGGACCCCCCCAGGCTAACGGATACTGGTTGGATGAGATTGCATTAAAAGATACCCTATAGGAATGGTGCACAGGAAAGAATGAAGCCACTAGAATATGACACTGGGCTAAAAGTAAATTGAGCTCAACAAGTCAAAAACTGCTGACAGGTCCAGGGAGAAAATGATGGAATACATTCCTCAAAGAACCCACGGATCTTGCTAGTGAGTGCTATGAGGGCAGTTTCTATACTATAGAAACATAGTAGATGATGGCAGATAAAGACCTGTACAGTCCATCCAGCCTGTCCAACAAGAAAAACTCATAGCATAAAGGTATGATGGGATACTACATATGCACATTTGATCTCTATCAAAGCCCCTCTCCAGCCATGATCAGGGTACAGACTGTAGAAAGTCTGCCTGGCACTAGCTTTGCTTCCCAATTACTGGTGTTTGCTCATCCTTAGCAAGGAGTGGCCTAGTGGTTAGGGTGGTGGACTCTGGTCCTGGGGAACTGAGTTTGATTCCCACTTCAGACACAGCTCCTTGTGACTCTGGGCAAGTCACTTAACCCTCCATTGCCCCGCTATAAAAATGCTAAATAGTAGTAGTACAAATAAGTACCTGTATATGTAAGCCGCATTGAGCCTGCCATGAGTGGGAAAGCGCAGGGTACAAATATAACTAAAATAAAAAAAATATGGCCTCCAAAACTGAACGCAATAAGCAAAAGCCAGACTTTCAAGGATGAAGAGTATTCTTCTTTTTAATACAGTCTTTCAACTGTAGAAAAACTTTCCTTACCTTCTCATAAACCAGGGAACACCTACACATATTGCATTATCCTGGTGCTTTTTACATGTGCATATACTGAGCCGAATTTTCCAAATATCTACTTGAGCATGTAGAAAACTATTCTACATGCTTAAGCTGCTTATAAAATCATCCCTATGTGTATGCATGTCTCTCCATTTGCCTCTCTACATTTATGCGTGTGTACTGCCTCCTATCTCCCATATGTAACCACACCTCTTTCAAGCTGGAATAGTCATGGAGCTGCCACCCATGACACAGGCATGTCACTTAATTTTAAAAGTTACTAGCAAGTTGCTCCATTACAACTGATCCGTGTTCTTTTGTCCCCTCTCTCCCTTTGTTTTAAAATTTGGAAGAAATTGGGCATCTTTTGGTGCATCCCTAATTTTGTTTTTGGCCACACCCACTGCCATTCATATTTGTTAATAAAAGGTGTGCCTTGGGCTTAAACAATTTAGGGAAGCACTGCTCTAGCACCCACCTTTCCAGTACAGTTTAAAACTGGCAACCTGTCTGAAATACAGGGCACTTATCACATGGAAAGTCTCTTTTTCGGACTGAATATAAGAGGTGGCTGGCTAGCTGGCTTTGCAGTCACATCATAGCAAAACACGAGACCTTATTCAACCTCAAAAGAACTCCATGCTGTGCCAGATATGATACATTTGCGATTCAGTGTACAATTCTACTCTCATTAGTTGACGTGTACAAACAAACATTTTAGTTCTGAATGAATTCCAAAGGGCTCCTGGAAGAAAAGTCACTAGCTGAAATCCATAACCTGTTTTTCCACTCTGCTGTAATTTGTTCCTGTGCCACAGTTCTACGGCACAATTTGATTTATTGTTTCTGAATCATGCCCAGAAGGAAGCCTGGCAGTGTCTCCCTACATGGGTACCTGTGGAAGAAATTATAAGTGCCTACCAGTGTCTCCTCTTTAGCCAGCAGCATGGAAACAACTGTTCATCCCATCTCATTCCACTTATGACCTGCATTCCTCACAAGGCACAAATCATTTTATGCCACATGATTGCCAGTTTTATGAGGCCTTTAAATCTTCACTTAATGACCACCTGCAACTTACTTTTCAACAATTTGCATGGTATATTTTTACATTCTTAAACTAATGTATAATTATTAGTATTTCTTTTTAAAATATTATTGTGCTAATAAATGTTATTTTATTTTGGAATGTTTTGGGGCCCTTTTACTAAGCTGCACTAAAAAGTGGCCTGAGGCACAGGGCTTCCCCACACACCAAGGCCACGTTTAGTGCAGCTGTAAAATGGCTGCATTGCCCATTTTCTGTATTAATGGCCACACGCTATTTTCTCACTAATGCTGGAGCCCTTACTGCCACCTATTTACTAGGCAATCAGGGCTCCCGTGCTAGCCACATACTAATCAGTTAGTGGGATTAGCACTGGGCATGCCTACTCTCCAACCCAAACACACCCCAGCGCTAAAAACTATTTTTAGCACCGAACACAAAACTACCTACGGTAGTGGATTCTAACCCGTGGTAATCGCACATTACTGTTTACCACAGTTTAGTGAAAGGGCCCCTTTATAACAATTTGAACAGAGATTAACACTGAAATACCCTACAATGGTATCAGATTTACCTACATTATAGTTAATGATGCAAGTTTATTTATAGGTCTACCATTAAACACGTGGAAGGGCATAATCGAACGGAAACGCCTATCTCCATGGGCGTTTATCTCCGAGAATGGGTCCGTGAAGGGGCGGGCTGAACCGTATTTTCAAAAAAATGGACGTTTTTTGAGCTGAGCGTTTGGTTTTTTTAGCGATAATGGAAACTAAAAACGCCCAGCTCAAAAACGTCCTAATCCGAGCCATTTCGTGGTGGGAGGGGCCAGGATTGGTAGTACACTCGCCCCCCTGATATGCCAGGACACCAACTGGGCACCCTAGGTCAGTGCGGTGGACTTCAGAAAAAGCTCCCACATGCATAGCTCCCTTACCACGGGTGCTGAGCTCCCAACCCCCCTACCCCAAAACCCACAAATGTACAACGCTACTATAGCTCTTAGGGGTGAAGGGGGCACCTACATGTGGGTACAGTGGGTTTTGGAGGCCTCCCATTTAACAGCACAAGTGTTACAGGTGGGGGGGGGGGGATGGGCCTGGGGCCACCTGGCTGAAGTGCAATGCCGTACCCACTAAAAGTGCTCCAGGGACCTGCATACACGCAGGTCTCTAGGACTGGTTGCTGCTGTATAACATTGGCACACCAGTTGACACTTGAAGACTAATCTCTCCGAAAACATCCTTTATTGGAATAACCGCCTTTACTCACAGTTAACTGCAGATCAGAGGTTGTGCTCCACTGGCAACGAGTCTCCCTGGTACTGAGATTAGCAGTAAGTCAGAGCTGGCAGAATGCTGTACAATGCCCTCTTTCAGCCACATTCAAAGGAAGAACTAACGTGGCTAACACAGGAACGGGAACATAACTGGCTTACAAAAAATGGCCACTACCTCATGGACTACAACAGGAAACACAACAGGGCACACTCTGACCCAGTAGGCAGGGGGGAAAAGCACCATGGGAGAAGAGCCTACCAACTACCAACATCGTGAGACTGTAACACAAGCTAATGAAATCACGGAGCCCAATACCCTACACCCACCACAATGCAATGCTGATGTGACCCTGTAGTGCACCCGAGAGCCACATCTGACCCAGGGAAAGGCTGTGAGAGGATCAAACATATTCTGCTGTCATGGAGGTGGGTACGGCATTTGAGGCTGGCATACAGGCTGGAAAAAAAGTTTTTAAAGTGGGGGTTTTTTGGTGGGAGGGGGTTAGTGACCACTGGGGGAGTCCAGGGAGGTCATCCCCGATTCCCTCCAGTGGTCATCTGGGCAGTTGGAGCTCTTTTTTGGGACTTGTTCGTGAAAAAAAGGGTCCAAAAAAAGTGACCCAAAATCGCGGTCAAAACGCCTTTTTTTCGATTATCAGCTAAAGACGCCCATCTCTCCTTGGCTGATAACCACGCCCCAGTTCTGCCTCCACCACGCCTCCGACACGCCCCCATCAACTTTATTCGTTTCCGCGACGGAGTGCAGTTGGAAACGCCCAAAATCGGCTTTCGATTATAGATTTGGGCGCCTTTGCGAAATAAACATCTATCTCCCGATTTAGGTCGCACTATAGGCGTTTTTCTCTTTCGAAAATAAGCAGGATAATATACACATTTAACAGCACCGCATGCAAATAACAAATATAATACAAGTTTCTTTTTCATAAGAGCAAAAGCGTCATTATCATCAACATGGGACAAGCTCCATTTTCAGGGACTAAGTCCTAGTGGCAAAATTAAGGGGCCCTTTTACTAAAGGGCGGTAGTCCTGGCCTCTGCTGCACTAGAAAATGCATTTTTTTCTAGTGCCGGGGTCTTACTAGGTACAGCAGCCTTTACTGCCTTCCCCAATAGGTGGTGGTAAGAGTTCCCCTGGGAAATGGCTGCGCAGCAAGTGGTTCATTTACCACAGGGCCATTTCCCTTTAAAAAAAAAAAGCCTATAAAAAGGGGGCCTCAACGCACAGCAAACCCACATGCCAACACTCCCACAGGGTCTCTTTTACCACAGAGCTTGGTAAAAGGAGCCCTAAGATTTTAAATGCAAACACGTTGGTACAAAGCCAGAAAAATATATTTTATCTAGAATAGGTCAATTGAATGACAAATTATATTCAAACATCTCACATAATTTGAATATCCCTTCTCATACAGGAGAGGTTTCAAATCATTGAAACCAGCTCTGAGCAGCCCCAAAACTGAGCAAAGCTTCTTCACTGTGTTTGGGCAATTTGTATTTGGCAACCTCAATCATTCTGAAATGGCAGTGCCCATCTTTCAAATAGAAGATTGCTACTCTTTCCTACAGTTCCTAGGACTTCATCACTATGGAAAACTGAAGATGATGATACTTGGAAAAGAGGCAGCTGGATGCTGGCACTGTGTAACCTTATGCTCCAATCTGAAAAAGGGACTATGTATGTGTCCAACAACCCAGGAAAAGTAACTGAAATTCACATTTTCTGAATAACTTAAAGGAGCAATCACTGGACAGTATTAATTCCTGGGAAAAGAGAAGAGGGCCATTCTGAGGAGCTGAAGAAATTACAGGCACCCAAGGAAAGCATGTAGACAGAGGATCTCACATCTATTTCCCTGAGGAGTATCGAATAAGATATGCTACTTTGGGTCAGACTAAAGGTCCATCAAGCCCAGAATTTCATCTCTAGGATCCCAGAAGAGTAGATCCATTCCTTAATGTTCACTCCCAGGGAGAAATGGTGACTTCCTCAAGATTGCATACTTAGAGGCATATTTTCAAAGCACTTTGGGAGGCTAAGTTCCATAGCTATGGAACTTTGGGAGGCTAAGTGCTTTGAAAATATGCCTCTTAGTAATGGTTTATAGACTTTTCCTCCAGGAACTTTCCTGAACTTTTTAAAACTAGCGATGTTAAATGCCCTCATCACTTCCTCCAGCAACAAATCACACAACTTTACTGTATCTTGAATGAAAAAAAATACTCCTAATTTATTTTAAATGGGCTATTTTCAAAAAGTATCCCCTAGTCTTTGTACAATTGAAATAGTAAACAAACGTTTTCTATTAAAAACTGTTCCACCCCACTCATTTTATAGATCTCCATTGTGTTTCGTTTCAGCCACCTCTTCTCTAAAAGGATGAGGCCTAACCTACTTTTAAGACAAATAACAATTCTTAACTGTAATAATTTTGGAAAAGATTTGTTACCTCATGCTATTCTACTATTTTTATATATTCTGGGTTGACTGGAATAATCCAGTGTTTATTAACTGGACAGTTACTCGATTTGTAAGAGCCTAAAAAACCTAGTCTCAAAGATGTGACATTGATCAGGTGAAAGTCTCTACAAAAGGACATGTTCAAACATTTTTAAGGCAATAAGAGGACTGATAGGGGACAATTTTTTTAAAAGCACACAATGTGAAAGTACTTTTAATTATTTGTAAAAATACTGACTTTCTATTAAGATCTTGAAAATTAGTCATTTCAGAATTACTTGACTTCAGTTTCATATTTCCATCATAACGATTATAAAATGATAAAATTGTCAAAAGATGAAATTGACAAACTCTTTGCTACTTTAAAAAGGGCCTCTGTAGAAATAAACCAGCCCCTCTTTAGTGTCAGATATTTGACAAAGCCTCACTGAGACCTAACAGCACATGGCAGCAAGCAGTAAAACAAGATACTTCATAAAAAAAAAACAAAAAAAAAACATCACACACACAAAAAAGAAAACCTTGGCAACAAAATACATTGGAATGTTAGAGAAGTTCACTTTCCTTGAAATATGATTTATTAATTATAGATATATCCCCAGATTCTATATAGCGTGCGCCTACAGATCTGCACCAAAATTCAGGTGGATTCTATAACAACTTGCGTAAATTAATTGACAAGCTAATTAGCATTGATAACAGCACTTAAGCAATAATGAACACTAATTGCCAATAATTAGAATTTATGCGCACAACTTAAGTGTATTCTGTAATGAACTGAGCCTAACTTCTAACGTGCGCAGACAAAAAGGGGTGTGGTTATGGGCATGGAAATGGGCATTTCATGGATGTTCTGAAATTTACATCCATAGTTACAGAATATGGCCCTCTGCACCTAAATTTATGCACCAGGATTTACTCCGTTTCTGTTGGTGTAAATGGACGTGCTTAGTTTTAGGTGCTCGAAAATTAAGCGTATTCTATATATTGTGCTTAAAATCTAGGCACCGCTTATAGCATATGCTTAGGAGAAAATGTTTTCTATGTGGATTTATTAGGCACCATATATAGAATCCCCTCATAGTGTTATTGCTTAGCAGGGCAAAATTGGCATCCTTCCAAACAGTGTAAGCCTTCCTCCTTCCCCCCAAACTCTGATGGTTTAGTGGAATGGGGTGGGGCAGGAGTCTCTAACCCTTGTGGCTGTGGGTTCAAAATGAGGCCCACAGTAGGCTAAGCTATTGTGGTAAAATGCCAAGTTTTACTATAACTTTTAACTCCCCTGCCTCTAAATATTTTTCACAGTGGTGTAGCTATGGATAGGCCTGGATGGCTGCTAAATATCCAGATATTTTTTTGACTCCCACAGCCAGCAATTAAAAAAATCCCTGATTATGGCAGATGAATATTGACAAAAGAAAAAGCTAAGTTTAAGCAGGGGTTGGGTGGAGCTTCTTGAACTTTTTCAGTTAGAAACTAAAGAGGGTAACTACTTAGCTAGAGAGCTAGATGTACACCTTTTTAAACTTCAGTGAACAATGTGACACTGCTGTTTAAACACACTAAGTGCACATTTAAGGCTAGCTTCTACATATACAGCGCCGTAAAAATACACACCTAGGGCCTGTCCATGCAACTAAATCTAATTGTGGGAATTTACACCAAGTAAAACTTGGTGTAAATGTCAGTGACTAAGTTAGGCACAGAGCGGATGTATTCTATACCAGTGCGCATAATTTTTAGTAACGCCCACGATCCACCCATGGTCATACCCCCTTTTTGGCAGTGCGCATTAGAAATTAAATGTATCACATTATAGAATGCACTTAGCAAGTTGTGTGCTTAAATTCTAATTAAAGCCAATTACTGTCAATCATTGCTTGCAAATTAGCAATTGGCACTGATTGGCTTAAGATAATTACCGTATTTTTCGGACTATAAGACGCAACGGACCATAAGACGCACCTAGGTTTTAGAGGAGGGAAATAGGAAAAAAAAAATTTTCCTTTTTCCCTCCTCTAAAACCTAGGTGCTCCGGTGCGTCTTGTCCGAGTTTTGGACCGCCGTCCCGTACTTACGCGATGCCATGTTCCGTGGTGGTCTAGTGACGTCGGGGCATTTTGAATCTCGCCGAGACCGTCAGGAAGCAGTGAGGAGCACGGAGAGCAGCGCGATGGGCAGGAAAGAGGGGGCTCTTTCCTGCCCCGACGTCACTAGACCACCACGGAACATGGCATCGCGTAAGTACGGGACGGCGATCCAAAAACGCTACCTTCGGACTATAAGATGCACCCCCCGTTTTCCTCCCAAATTTTGGGGGAAAAAAGTGCGTCTTATAGTCTGAAAAATACGGTAAGTTGTGTGCGCAATACGGAACACAACCTGAATTACACACGCAACAAGTTACACTATGTAGAATCTGAGGGATTCTACAAATGGCATCTAAAAAAAAAAATCAGCGAAAAAAATAATAAGCAGCACATAGTGGTATTCTATAAAACGTACCTAAAGTTAGGCACAATTTACAGAATAGCTCTTAAGCCCAGGGACAGCACCTATATTTATGTGCGGCAATTTGCACCAACGAAAATGCCCGGAGCTCCCTTATTTTATAATTACATGCATAACTAAAAGTCACACCCCCGATCCGCCCATCTTTGAATTCAATTGCCAGCTGTCTAAGATGTGTTATGTTTTATATTTATAGATGCTGTTCCATCTAGTTGGAACAGCCTATTTAAGGCTAGTCTCAAGCTTTTAGAGAATGACACAGGGACAAAGTTTGTCCCCATCCCCACCTTGTGGGCTCTGTCCCTGCCCCATCCCCTGTGTCATTATGTACCTGTGTGTGTAACTTTTTGAAATGCCCCTGACTCACCCATGCTTCTCCTATGGCCCTGTCCCTTTCTGAGATACATGCTATGGGAGTTAGGCACCCTGGCTTATAGAATAACACCAGCCAGATGTATGTGCAAATTCTAATTGGGGTCAACTAACCTCAATAACTGGTTGGCACACAATTACTGATTGTTAAGAGCTCTTTAACCAATTAATTTGCGTGCACATCTCAGCAGCAGGCACAAATGTGGGTGCCATATATCGAATCCGGGGGAAGTGTGCATGTACTTTGAGACTCCACATATATTATACCCAAATTCCACCCCAGTACTTGCCTGCATGTGTGTCATAAAAATAAGTGCTGTTTTTCCACTGTGTGTACCTTTACACATATACCCCCAGATTCTATATAACACGCTTAGAGATCAGCACCGAAATTGGAGCAGATTCTATACCAATGCACGTAATTTAACAAGCTTAACAAGCTGAGTGCTGATAAAAGCACTTAAGCAATAAGCACTACTTGGCACTGATTAGAATTTAGGCAAAAAGGAGCGGGGAAATAGGTGTTTCATGGGTGTTCCAAAATTAACACGCCTAGTTATAGAATATGGCCCAGTGTCTCTAAATCTACTTGCTGGGAGTTATTCCATGTTTTCATTGGTGTAAGTGGATGAACGTAGATTTAGGTACTGAAATATCAACTAAGCACATTCTATAATTGGTGCCTAAATCTAGGCACTGATTACAGAATCCGCTTAGTCGGCATCAAATTTCAGCACAGACTTTTTTTAAATTTTATTTTTAAAGATTATTATTACGGCTCCAAGAACAATCTTATTACAGAAAAAAAGAATAATAAAGCAAATCTATTACATTACATTTTGTCAAAAGGAAAAAGAAAATTCATATTATCCAATTTAGTCCACAATTAGGAGAAGAGAACAAGGCACAATACTCAGGATAATTTTCATTAACTAATCTACTATTAGAGACTTGAAGAGAGGTTCCCTTGAGAGAAATCAAAATAAGACTATGGTGTAGATGACATTACCATTTCTGGAATTACAGAAGGAGTTGTTACTGACCTAGATTCAAGAAAGGAACTTAAATGTAATTGATCAAAGAAAACATATTTCACTGAATTTAACTTCACTATACATTTACATGGAAAATTCAACCAAAAAAGACCGCCCAACTGAAGAACAGGAGAGCGAAGTTTAAGGAAACTTTGGCGCTTCTTCTGGGTTACAAGGGATACAACAGGAAAAATTCTTACTTTATGGTTCAGAAAAGTTTCCTCCCTATGACGGAAGAACTTTTAATATCCAGTCTCTATTTGGCTGTAGTACGAAAGTCACAATTAATGTTGCTGGTTGTAAGCCCAGATTATCGAGTGAGGTTTAAAGTCTCAAAAACAGCATCAGCTCCTTCAGAGATAGGTTGGTCAGTCATTTTTTTCTTATTGGGTTGTAAATATATTTTTGATACCGGAGGACAAACTTGTTCCGGAATTTTCAATATTTCAAAGATATACCTTTTAAAGGTAATTAAAGGTGCAACCGATATCTGCTTTGGAAAGTTTATTAATCATAATGTTTTTGATATCTGTTGGTTCTCTAGGCTTTCAATTTTATTTTGCAATCTTTAATGATATTTGTTTGAATTTGTTGACATTGTTTTATATCTTTACTATTAGTTTCAATTTTCCCTTCACATATTGTGACTTTCTTTTTTCCATTATAGATATTGAGCTTGTTGCAAAACAGATATTAATTTTTGGGAAAATGATGTCTCTAAGCCCAGAAGAGCTTCCCATATAGCGTGTAAAGTTATGGTTGATGGTTTGTTTGGAAGAAAAGACTTACTCAATGATGTTAATTCAGGCAAAGAATCTCCACAGAGTTTCAACTCTTTCTCCACAGCTGTCTCTCCAGAAACACCGTCGCTATGCTGTGACACACCCAAACTCCTGGAGGTGCTCTGCAATCCATTGCTTGGGTCTGACCACGTTGCTGGGGCTATCACCGCCCCTGTGGGGCGTGTATGCCCCTGTTCTATCAACCCCTGCTCGATTGCAGGCATCAGCAGTGGATTCCTAGTCTCGGGGCTGAGAGATGCATCTACTTCAGGCAGGGGGAGCGATTCACCTCGCGTCACCTCCTCTCGCAGTGAAGACTCAAATATGTCCCGTAATCCCTGGAGCAGCGAAACGGTCCATGGGCCCAGTTGCCAGCAAAACAGGTACAATGGGGCTTGCACGCTGTTTGCCTCTCCGTTTAGGCATAAGGTAGAGTACTGATGTGAAAAAAGGGAAAAGGAGTCAGCACGGGTCCTGGAGCAACTTGCTGTACTCCCTTCAAGCCGCCATCTTCTTCTCAGTATTCCATCTTCAGCACCAACTTTTTAGGCGCCATAAATATAGAATCTCCCCCATAGGGCCTTATTCTATAAAGGTTATGTTCCTAAAATTTAGGAGCATAATTTTGTTCATAAATTACGAGCACACTCTATGCTCCAAAATTAGGAGCATAAAATTTAGGAGCGCAAATTATGTTCATAAATTAGGAGCATAAATTTACACTCCTAAATTTATGAGCATAATTTATGATACTAAATTACGAGCATACTCTATGCTCCAAAATAGATTATGCTCATAATTCAGAAGCATAAATTTAGGACCATAAATTATACTCACAAATTAGGAGAATTAATTTTAGGAGCATAACCTTTATAGAATAAGGCCCATAACCCCTGGAAACTATACTCTGATGTTTTCCTAAGCCTCTGATGTTTTCCTAAGCCTACAACCATAATTCATTTCATTTTTACAATTTACTTAATAGCAGACAAACTATGTTCTTCTGAGTGCTGTCTGTTGGCTGCCTCTTTTAGGGAAGTAAGGAAAAGTGCCCTGAGAGGATAGTTTTTAAAAAATCTGCTGTCCCTAAACTGCAGAGCAATCTCCCATTGGAGAAACATTTGGAAAAACAAATTGTGTGTTCTGCAAGAAATTAAAAACATATATTCTTTGATTATTGCTTGGATGTTGTTGAGAGGGCAGATAATTAGTGCTGGTAATACTTTGGCTAGGATATCTGGGATAATTGTAGGTACTTTACCATGTTGGTTTTATTTTGTATTTCTAGGTTATTGTTTTGTTGCTGTTTTAAATTTGACATTTTGTTGTTGCTGTGGATTGTGAACTGCTTTGAATGATTATCCAGGAAGGCAGTATATAAATAATTTTAAGGGTCCTTTTACTAAACTGCGGTAAGCAGTAGCATGCACTTAGCTCCGGACGCGCTCAGGTTTCCTGCGGTAATGTCCTGATCTGTGCACGCAAACCATGTGCTAGAAACGATTTTTTAATTTCATTGCAGAGGAGGCATGTCTCGGGGCAGAGAACGGGCATTTCTGTGCTAATCAATTAGTGTGATTACTATGAGGCATATTTTCAAAGCACTTTGGGAGGCTAAGTTCCATAGGTTTCTATGGAACTTTGGGAGGCTAAGTGCTTTGAAAATATGCCTCAAAGTATTAACTATCGCAGGAGTAGAAAGTGAGCCCTTACTGCCTACAAAGAAGTGCTCACATGCTTTTTCTTAATGGCCGTGTGCTAATGGCAACATTAATACATGACCATTAATAGGCAAAATAGAAAATGGGCCATTTTACTGCTCTGGTAAAAATGGCAACATTAATACATGACCATTAATAGGCAAAATAGAAAATGGGCCATTTTACTACTCTGGTAAAAATGGCCTTAGCATGCAAGCAAAACCTGTGTAAAGGCACGCTAAGGCCACTTTATACTGCAGCTTAGTGAAAAGTACCCCTTACAAAGAAAGAGATACAATAGATAAACTAGGAAACAGTACAATTTGAGAATTATTTTAAAATAAAACAAAACAAAATTAAAATAAAAATTGAATGAAACTAAGAATGGCAAAATTTAACATGTTGTAGCAATGATTTCATTCTTGTAATGTAAATAGCAATATCCTGTAAATTTAGCAGTGGAGCATAGAGAAGAAAGTGGTGTAGAGTAGTCATCTAATGGTTAGGAGCTGTAGACAGAGCAAGGAAAGACAGGGTTTAAATCCCACTGTGGCTCCTTTTAATCTTGGGCAAGTCACTTAAACCTCCATTGCCTCACGTACAAACATAAGATTGTAAGCCAAGGACAGTAAAAATTAAATTTAATTCCACTTAGGGCTTCTTTTACAAAGCTATGCTAGCAATTCCCATGTGGCAAATGAGAAGAAGCCCATAGGAATTGAATGGTCTTCCTCTCATTTACCGCACTAAGAATCGGTAGCGCAGCTTTGTAAAAGAACTGAATGGGCTTCCACTCATTTGCCACACCGAGAATTGGCAGCGCAGCTTTGTAAAAGAGGCCCTTAACCATCAAGTCTAAGGCAGAAGACAATCACACATTATGAGCAGGTATTTTCTCCTTCCCTAGAGAGCTCACAAACTCAGTTTTTGTAACTGAGGCAATGAAGGGTTACATGACTTGCCCAGGGTCACAATGAATTACAGTGGGAACTGAACCCAGGATACCGGTATTAAAGCCCGCTGCACTAACCATTAGTCCATTCCTCCACAGTAAAAAATAACTCCCATACCGGAATATAATTTACCTTGTGCTACAAATGAAGAAGTCTTGAGCTGAAGCCGAACTTCCTTTCCTCCTCCCCTTCCTATGCAGGCATCATACTGGGACAGGCAAAGCAGTTTTTTGTCAAGATGGCCTTCAAGTTATCCTCTAGTCTAGACCCATGGTTTTCACTCCCATTTCTAAACTGCTACTGACAGGTTACGTTTTCAGAATATCCTTAATGAATATGCACGAGAGAGATTTGCATACAGTGAAGATAGCAGGCATAAAAATCTCTCCCATGCATGATGGCATGGGGAAGGGGGATAAAGTGGCCCTGAAGGGCCAGTCTCAAGGTATGAGCAACAAGATCCAAGTGATCTGGTCCTGGACAGAACAGTAAACTGATAACACTGACATGCTACTCTTCCTGCTGGCAAATGTTGGAAAGGGAAGGATTGTCTCTCTGAGGAAGTGAAGGGAAAAAAAAAAACTCCTGCAGGTAAAAAATAAATGGAGGACAGGATAAAAAAAAATTTTTTTTTTTGGGGGGGGGGGGGGGGGGGGGGAGCCAAGACATTACATTATCTGCAGATTCATGTTATTGCAGGACGCATTATAATGGGGTTCCACTGTACCAGAAGACATGGTGAATGTAGTTTTCATAGAGAAACCAGCCAGAGAGTTTCTAGTTTGGAAATTAGCTACAAGGTATGGACATACTAAAGCATGCATGCAAACTGCAGCAACACCGGCTATCCTATATAATAATTCTCACCTCCAACGTTCTGTGCTTGGGACCGTGGCTCCCTGGAGGTGGTGGTCTGCTAGGCAGACACGCACTGACGTCAGGACAGCTGATTCCAAGGCAAGGGGAGGAGTAGGGGCGCAGCGTGTTTCCCTACTCCTCCCCCGCCTCGGAATCATCTGTCACCCCCGCGCTACGGCCCCCTCCACCCCCCTAGGCCTGCCGAAAACTGCCCCGCCCCCGTTGTGGACTACCTGTGCTGACAGGGGACCCAAATCCCCAACAGCCGAAACGCTGTTGTGCCCTTCGTGTTGTTCATCTTCTCTGCAAGTTTCTCTGCATGCATCTGACGTCAGACGCATGCAGAGGAACTTCCAGAGAAGATGAAGAACGCGAAGGGCACAACAGCACTTCGGCTGTTGGGGGTTTGGGTCCCCCATCAGCACAGGTAGTCCACAACGGCGGTGCCGCAGCGGGGGGGGGGGGGGGGGGGCGGTTTTCGCCGGCACGGGGGCGGGGGGTCGAGGGGGCCGTAGCACGTGGGGGGGGGGGGGGGGGGAGAAATTGCCTGCCTAGGGCCAGTTTCCTTGCCTTCAGAAACGGGCCTTTTTTACTAGTTAGAAATAGTTCCCAAAAGGTTCAAGGTTAAGCCTGTATTCTGAAACATGTAGACCTCTATGTGTGACTTCTGGTTTTTTCTACTAGAAAAACAGCTCTTTTGCAGCTGCCTTCATTCTCTGGCTCACAACCTAAATCCTTACAAGGGCCCCACTTGCAATAAATGAGTATTGTTGTGATTTGAGGCCCAGAGCAGGTTGGGAGCAGTGCCAGTACGGCACAGGAAAGCAGTTTCAAAGAACTGTAAAAGACGACAGCAACCAACGTGGTACACAGTCTGCCAACACAAACCCTGTAAAGTAAAACTTAAGGACCTAAACACGCACACTCTGGAAAAGAGGAGACAAAGGAAGGATGTGATAGGGACATCCAAATGTCTCATCCCTCAAATGTATAAATAATGCTCAAGAGGCAAGCATTTTTACGGATTACAGGAATCACAGAAGAGTCATGATATAAGCTTGAGACACAGTTCAGGAGCAATATAAGGCAGCATTTCTTCACAGAAAATGTAGTGGAAGCACAGAATTGCATCAGGGAAGGGGAGGAACCCTAGGTACTGGAAGCAAAAACAGTATGTGTGTTCTAGAAAACATGCAACAAGCAAAGCGGAAAAAAACACAAAGGACAGAACCCATATTCAAATAACTTTGCCTGTATAACTTTGAGGCTTTTCCAGACAAAATACTGGGTTAAAATAGAAGCATTCAGCAGGGGCAAATTTGAATAGGACAATTCCTTGTACACCTAAAAATGAAACTAGTTAACTTCAGGATGAGTATGAGGCATGGCAATCCTGTTTTCTTTATCAGGTTATGTCTGGGCAGGAAAAAATATATAGGTCCAGCAGATAAAATGATTAACTTTTACCCGGGTATTTTCAAAAGTCTTGACTTAACCAGAAAAGATAGCTTAACTTAATAGTTGTCATTTAACTTATCCCTCTTAGGAACTGGGCCTTGCATAGGAAGTGAGCTCAAATGTCTTCCTGTGCCTTATACTGCTGCCGACCATAGTGTTATGATACAGTGCTACCCAATTGGTCCTTCTGAAAATACCAAGGGCTGACTGGGGGCGCTGTAACAGGGAGCAAATCAGAGGGAGCCTTCGTGTGCATAACCCCTGGAACTTCTAACCCTCTCTATCCTCAGATAAGGCACCTGGAGCTCCCACAAGAGACCCATGTTCTGACTTCTGGTGTCCATTTCCTGACAATGAATATGTTCTCCCTCCCCTGACTTCTGCCTGTTTCTGCATGTAGACTGATTTAGTTCTACACCCAGTTCTTCTGCTTCTTCCTCTGTCTGGCATCTGATATCCATTCCTCTGCTAAACAATGGAGCCTAATGTCCTGGCAGCTTCCACGTACCACAGGGCTTGATTTGAAGGAAAAGGGAGCTGTTCTAGGTGAAGGTGCATTTCCTAAGATCCCAATGTTCCCCTAGAGTGGTCCTGGCTGTGGCAAGTGACCCTCTAGGTTACCCCTATTGTGGAAGGAAGGGGAACTGTGCAAACTAGACCCATCTTATGCTCTTTATTTGCAGTTACAAAAACCAGATTAGATTTTATAGCTCTAAATTTATAATCATATATATTTTATAGTATACTACTAGTCTTCCCAGTTTTGAGAACATTATTGATCACCTTCTTATGTTGATGGAGCGCATGGTGTCCAAACTGCTAATGGAATATATGGGCACGTTCTCATTACTACATGAATCGCAGTCAGGATTCCGCCCCTTCCATAGTACTGAAACTGTACTAGTCACTCTTCTAGCTAAATTGAAACATGAAATTGCCATAGGTAAAAGTATATTCCTCCTCCAATTCAACATGTTGAGCGCATTTGACATGATAAAACACAATATACTTTTGCGTTTACTTGATCACCTCGGGATTGGAGGAAATATACTTAATTGGATCAAGGGTTTCTTAATCACCAGAACATACCAAGTTAAATCAAAAACAAACATTTCATCACCGTGGAATACACATTGCGGAGTACCAAGGTTCCCCATTATCACCAATACTCTTCAATATAATGATGTCCCCTTTGGCCAACTTCTTATCCAGCTAAAGCCTTCACCCATTCATTTACACAGACGATGTCACAATTTATATCCCTTTCAGACATGACCTTTCTGAAATCTCCAATGAAATCATGCGCTGTCTGAATATCATGGATTCCTGGGCTAACTCATTTCAACTGAAGCTAAACACCGAAAAAAACACACTGTCTTATCCTCTCATCCCCATACAATAATTATAAACCCACAACCCTAAACACTCCTGTTTATTCTCTTCCTATTTCTGATAGCCTCAAAATCTTAGGTGTTACTACTGATACCCATCTTACACTTGAGAGCCAAGTTAACTCCATTATAAAGAAGATGTTTCATTCTATGTGGAAACTTAAACGTCTTAGACCTTATTTCCTGAGGGACATAGTCCATAACTTGATGCAATCAATGGTTCTAAGCCACGCAGATTACTGCAATGGAATATATGCGGGATGTAAAGTACAGCTTATGAAGAAAGTCCAGACAGCCCAAAACACAGCTGCCAGGCTGATATTTGGCAAAACACGATTCGATAGCGCTAAACCTCTCCGATTAAAACTGCACTGGCTCCCAACCAAGGAACGCATTACCTTTAAAATTTGCTCTTTAGTCCACAAGATGATCTACGGTGAAACCCCAAGATACATGGTTGACTTGATAGATCTTCTGACCAAGAACAGAACCAGAGCGTCACATACTTATTTGAACCTCCACTATTAAAGCTGCATTGGACTCAGATACAAATCAACCTATGCATCCAATTTCTCCTACTTAGGTACACAAATGTGGAATGCACTACCAAAGAGTGTGAAAACGATCCATGACCATCTAAACTTCAGGCGATCATTAAAGACCTGTTTTGCAAGCTCTACCCTACTGACCCAACTTAAATTCCTCAACTCTGCAATGCATCAAAACCTTACATCGTATTGGACATTATATATTCCTTATTTCCTTGACCCTTATTGTACTTGTATACCCTTACCTTACACTGTATAACATCTACCGGACCTGGCGATCGCCTTTATGGTATTATGTAAGCCACATTGAGCCTGCTAATAGGTGGGACAATGTGGGATACAAATGTTACAAATAAATAAAAAATATAAAGCAATTTATATATTTTAAAAACTAAGTCTTTATACATCGATTACCCACTACAACATATATCTACTAGTAAAACAGGCCCGTTTCTGACACAAATGAAACGGGCACTAGCAAGGTTTTCCTCGGAGTGTGTATGTTTGAGAGAGAGAGAGAGAGAGAGAGAGAGAGAGAGAGCGAGAGCATGTGTGTGTGAGTCTGTGTGTGAGAGAGAGAGTGTGTGTGTGAGAGAGAGTGTATGTGAGAGACAGAGAGTGAGTGTGTGTGTATGAGAAAGTGAAGCCTTCAAGCCTTGAAGTATTCATGCGCTCTGTAAGGCTCCATCTCCTCAATTGATGAAACGTAGTTCCGGAATGTTGCAGGAATGCTTCAAGGCTTCACTTTCTTGGCTTCAGAATGTTGGAGGTGCGTTTTATTATATAGGATATATGACATCTACAGAAGCTAGTAACATGTCTGATAGTACCTGTTTCAGCTTTAGGCTATAAGTCTCTGCACTTAACCTGCTACACCTTTAGCACATACAAACCATAGGCTATGTGTAATAGATATGCATGTACAGACCCCCACAATATTCAGCTGGCAGTGGGCAGTGCTTTTGCCGTCTGCCCCGGCATTAAACTTGAATATTAAATGTTGTGCAATATCCAGTACCAGCATTGAATATCCAAGAGATTTTTTTTGGCCGTTTAAAAGTTAATCAGTTAAGCTGCTAATCATCGCTGACCAGTTAAGCTGCTAGCAGTCAAAGATAGGACTGTTCTTTATGCGGTCAGACTTAAGTGCTAAACTTATCTGGTTAAGCACTAAACTTATCCAATTTAACTGGTCATGCAGTAGGTGTTAAACTGCGAATATTCAGCGAAAATAACCAGTTAAACCCTGTGGAATAGTCACGGTTAGGCGCTAATGAGCTATTTCACGATCAGCAGATGTTTCTGGCCTTTTAAACAGTTTTGAATATGGCTACAGCAGTGGTTCCCAAACCTGGTCCTAGAGGCACCCTAGCCAGTCAGGTTTTTAGGATATCTACAATGAATATTCATGAAAGAGATGGTGCAGCAAGATAAAAGGAACGGAGTCTGGAGTTAGCGGTGGAGGAGAAGGGTGCAGATAAGAGAGATTTACCCAGTGAACGCAGTTCCCGGGGAGGAGTGTAGGGAGAGATGAGAGTGGAGAGGTATTGAGGAGCTGCAGAGTGAATGCACTTATAAGTCAATAAGAGGAGTTTGAACTGTATGCGGAAATCGATAGGGAGCCAGTGAAGTGACTTGAGGAGAGGGCTAATATGAGCATAGCGACACTGGCGGAATATAATTCGTGCTACAGAATTTTGAACAGATTGAAGAGGAGCGAGATGGCTAAGTGGGAGACCTGTGAGAAGCAAGTTGCAATAGTCTAAGCGAGAGGTGATAAGAGTATAGATGAGGGTTCTGGTAGTGTGCTCAGAAAGGAAAGGGCAAATTTTGCTGATATTATAGAGAAAAACTACAGGTTTTAGCAGTCTGCTGAATATGTGCAGAGAAGGAGAGAGAGTCGTCGAAGATGACCCCAAGGTTACGAGCTGATGAGACAGGGAGGATGAGAGTGTTATCCACAGAGATAGAGAATGGGGGAAAAGGAGAGGTTGGTTTAGGGGGAAAGATAAGAAGCTCAGTCTTGGTCATGTTTAGTTTCAGATGGCGGTGAGACATCCAGGCGGCAATGTCAGACAGGCAGGCTGATACTTTGGCCTGGATTCCTGCTGAGATTGCTGGTATGGAGTGGTAGCTCTGGAAGTCATCAGCGTAAAGATGATACTGAAAACCATGGGATGAGATCAGAGTATCAAGGGAAGAAGTATAGATGGCAAAAAGAAGAGGTCCAAGGACAGATCCCTGAGGTACACCAACTGACAGTGGGACAGAAGTAGAGGAGGATCCATCAGAGTATACACTAAAAGTAAGCTGGGAAAGATAGGAAGAAAACCAGGAAAGAACAGAACCCTGAAATCCAAGTGAGGACAGTGTATCACGGAGTAGGCTGTGATCAACAGCGTCAAAAGCAGCAGATTAGATCAAAAAGGATAAGGATAGAGACCTTTGGATCTAGCCAGGAACAGGTCATTGGAGACTTTAGTAAGTGCTGTTTCAGTTGAATGAAGGGGGCGAAAGCCAGACTAAAGTGGATCAAGAATAGCTTGAGATGAAAGAAAGTTAAGGCAACGGTGGTGAACAGCACGTTCAAGTATCTTGGATAGGAAAGGAAGGAGGGAGATGGGGCAATAGTTGGAAGGACAGGTAGGGTCCAATGAAGGTTTTTTAAGGCGTGGTGTGACTACGGCATGTTTGAAGGCATCAGGAACAAACGCAGTGGAAAGGGAAAGATTGAGGATATATCAGATAAAAGAGATGACAGTAGGAGAGATAGTGTTAAGTAGATGGGTAGGAATAGGATCAGAGGAACCGGTAGTTAGTGTCGAGGAGGAAAGACGATGTGTGCTTTCCTCTCCAGTGATTTCAGAAAAGGAAGAAAAGCAGGCAGGGGTTGGAGGGTTGAGAGAATGGACTAAGGGAAGGAGAGGTGGAGGTGACCTGGTTGAGAATTCAAGTTTTATCTTGTGAACCGTATCATGAAAGTACTCAGCCAGAGTCTGGGGAGAAAGTGAAGGGTGAGTTGGAGGTGAAGGCACTTTGAGGAGAGAGTTCAGTGTGGCAAAGAGACGTCGAGGGTTTGAGCCAAGAGAATCAATCAACTGGATGTAATAGTCCTGTTTGGCAAGTAAAAGAGCAGACTGGAAGGAGGTCAACAAGAATTTGAAATGTATGAAGTCAGCATGGGCACGGGATTTTAGCCAAAGACGTTCAGCAGATCAGGCACAGGAACGGGGAAGGGAGGAGCGAGAGTATCCACAACAGAGGAAATAACAGTATTATAGGAAGACACAGCCTCATTGACAGACTTGGATAACATAGTGGTAGAGAAGAGATTTGAAACACTGGAGGACAGAGTAGAAGGGTCAATAGCCTGAAGATTCCTAAATATATTATTTAAGATTGGATGGGACTAGGGAGGAGGGTGTTTTAAGTGTGAAAGTTATCAGATGATGGTCAGAGAGGGGAAGAGCTGAAGCACAGAAACTGGAGAGTGAGCAGTTTGAGAAGAGGATAAGATCAAGACAGTGGCCATTTTGGTGAGAAGAGGTAGTGGAGCACAGGTGAAGATTGAAAGAGGATGTTAGAGTGAGAAACTGAGAAGCATAAGAGTCAGAGGGATCATTAGCATGAATGTTAAAATCCCCAAGAATAAGGGAAGGAGATGAAGGTTCAAGAAAGAAGGAAAGCCAGGCATCAAAGTCAGTGAGAAAGGAAGAAAGGGACTTATCAGGGGGTCGATAAATGACTGCTACTCAGAGAGGCAGAGGAACGAATAGACAGATGGAGTGGACTTCGAAGGAAGAAAAGCAGTGAGACTGAGGTGGAAGAAGAGGTCGAAATCTACAAGAGGGTGAAAGCAGGAGCCTGACACTACCTCTGCCGCCAACCGGCCGAGGAGTATGGGAGAAAAGATAACCTCCATGGCTTAGGGCCATGACTGAAGCAGAGTCTTCAGGGTAAAGCCAAGTTTCAGTTAGGGCAAGCAGATGGAGAGTACGAGAGATAAAGAGGTCATGGATGTAGGAAAGTTTGTTACAGACAGAGCGGGCGTTCCACAGAGCGCAAGAGAAAGGCAGGGAAGAAGGGGGGAGGACAGGAATAGAAATTAGATGAAACTAAAAATGTTTGAGTGTTCATGACCCGGATCTAAAAATAGGGTCCCCCTTCCTCTCTTCTAAACACACTTTGGTAGAAACAAAGCTCCCAATACAACCGAAATGTTATTTTGTGCAAGTGCCTCTTCACTGCATCCAATGTAAGAATATAGCACAAAACAGCTGACAGCTAACACTAATGAGAGATATTTTGCTAAACGGGATTTGCACTGTGCCCAAAGTTAAAGGGGGGGGGGGAGGGAAATGTTTTGTTTCCAACAAGAGAACGTTATTTCATAAAAACATAATAGCCATACTGGGTCACACCAATGGTCCATCTAGCCCAGTATCTTATCTTCAAAACAAAAAGAAAAATGAAATTTTGCTTTTTATTGTGTTATAAAATTTCCATCCCTGTTGTAAAAAATCCAAAAGAAATGCTCCCCCTCCCCCCCAACGGCCCGAATTTTATATTACCTTGGGCAAAAGGAGTCTGAAACAATCCTTAGCTGCTTCTGAAATGCTGATGCCCTCAGGTACCAGCTGGGCAGCAATGATTTGGCATTACTTCTGTCCCCTTTACAACCCAGGATGGGGTATGATTTTAAATTTATCTATATGTATACCAGTGGAATAGCTACAAAGGGCTTCAGGGGCCCAGGTCCCCTGAACAATAGTGGCCAACCAGGCGTTTTTTTGCTTCCTCAGGATCCCTGCTCCCTGTTCCCGCGTCAGGCAGCTGAGCTCTCCCTCTCTTCCTTCAGGTCTAGCCGGCTACATCTCTCCTCCCCGTTTCCAGCAGTGAGATGCAGTATAGGCAGCATGCTGAAGGCAGCTGCTTCTGGCTGCCATGTTCAGTTCGCTGCTTCATCCTGCCTTTTCAGCTCCCTGTGGGACGAAGCAGCGAGATGGACCGGGACAGCCGGAAGCAGCAGTCTTCAGCACTGCCTGAACGGCTCACTGCTCAAGGAGGTCTGATTGAGACCAAGAGCAAGACGTCAAAAAGCTGAAGGCAGGGAAGTTAATCTCTCTTTTTGCTCCCCTGCACAGCTGTCATATTGATTCCTTGTACCCTCAAAACAAAGTAAAACAAACCTATGAGCTACTTCATCCACATTCTCGTTCTTGTTGGTACCATTTTTATTTGATCCCACTTATGCCGGCTTGTGCAGCATACGGATGTACATAGAGGAAGTTTAATAACGGAATAACTTTTCATAGGTAGAGTAGTAATTTGTTATAAATCATACTCAGTGTGTCATTTGGAGGGATTGGTTATAGAGACACCCTAGCACTGTTATATTCGTGCAGAGATTTTTTTTTCTCATATTAAAGAGCCACTAAAACAGACATCATGTTATGAGAATCAGGTGCTCAACATTCAGAGTTTCTATTTATTTACTTATTTATGACATTTATATCCCACATTAAACATGAATTAGGTTGAAACCTGAGAACATTTAAAATCTTTTTTTCCTGTGCCTTGATCCTTTTGTTTCATGGAATGCAGTGGTATATTATAAAAATGCACTTAATATTGTTTATTACCATTTATAAGAGATTTGAATAATGAGGGCAGAGCTACCTTCATGCAGAAGTCCAGAGTCACTCTAAATGTGCCAACATTTTCCAGTTCTGTGGTATATACTTATTTCTTCAAGTCTGTTTGGTAGTAAAACAATGATGGCTAAGAGAAAGCAGCAGTAGAACAACTGGAGCTGAATGACATTTATGTTCATACAAAGTTAACCTCCACTGAAAATAATTAAATCTGTCTGCTGCCTGCTGTGTGAATATTCCAACACTGTTTCATTATTGCTACCAAGTATTACACATTGAGGGCATATGCCTTCAACATAGAAATTCGTTTACATGCAGACGGTATTATTTGTTAAACCCAAAGGCAAAATCTAAGGGTGGTTAAACAATGTGTTATTTGACTTTACTTGTTTTGCACTGCTTTGGGTCCTACTGGATGTTCAATGTCAGACACCAGAAACAGCCTGGCACTGAATATTGTAGCACTTATGCAGGCCGTCTCCTGTGGTCTGAATATCAGGCCCACACTGTCCCACAAGTATTTTTTTAAACAATTCATGGGTATACAGATAATTTGTGGGTTTTAGTTTGGGGTAGAAAGTGATCTTGCATTTTCATTTTTAATTTCTCCTGTGCTGTAGTGCACTCAGAGCTGCCAAGGGGGGTCCCAATTTTTGATAGGGAGGTTTTAGTACACACCCATAGCCCCGCCCCACTTTGCATTGGCTCCACCCACTCTACATGGCTCTGCCCCCTGGCACACCTCAAACCCATGGCCATTTCAGAAAATATTTTAATTAATAGCCTAATACCCTTTTCAATTAGCTTTCAGAGGCCAAAACCTCCTGCCTTAGGTCAGTATAATGCTGTTATGGTATCCTCTCCTGACCTGAGGAAGGAAGTGTTGGTCTCTGAAAGCTAATCAAAAATGTTTTAAAATCAGTGAAGGTATCACCTTATTTTCTATTTTGAGTTTTATTTGCATTTATTAAACTTTATTAACAGCTTCCATATTACTTTATCCTAAATTAAAAACAAAATTATTTTCTTTACCTTTGTTGTATGGCCATTTACGTTTTCTAATTGTGTTGCTCCCTAGTCTCTTGATTCTACTTTCCTTCGTCTTCTCTTAACTCTTTTGCTAGGGTTTCCTGTCCATTTGTCATTTCTTTTCCCTTTTTCTTTGTTTTCTTCAATATTTTTCTGCCTCTCTCTCTGTCCAGATTTAATTCATTCTTACTATCCATTCTTTGATTTCCTTCTTTTTACTTCATCTACCTATGGCTTTTCATCTTTTCCTCACCCTTGTTCTCCCCATGCCCCTTCCACTTATTCTCCAGTCTTCCACTACTCTGTCCTCTCCCCTTTTCCATCCAGCAGCTCTCCTCTTTCTCTCCCCATCCATCCAGTCTCTCTCTTCTTTCTGCATCCTTCCATTCAGCGTCTCCTCTTTTTCTCCCTACCCTTCCATCCAGCATCTTCCCTCTTTCTTTCCCCATCCTTCCACCCATCTACCCTCTTCTCCTGATCCATCCATCCAGTGTCTCTCTCTACCCTATCTTGTTCAGTGTCCTCTCTCTCCACGTCCTTCCAGTCTCTCCCCTTTCTCTGCCTATCCTTCCATCCAGCGTCTTTCCCCATCCTTCCATCCAGTGTCTCTCTCTCTCCTTCTTTCCATCCAGTGTGTCTCTCTCTACCCTTTTACATTCATCATGCCCCCCTCTTTCTCCCCATCCTTCAATGTCTCTTCTGTTTCTTTCCCTACCCAGTGTCTTCCCTCTTTCTGCTGTCAGCCAGGATCCCCCCTTTCTCCCCCATCCTTATCTCTAGCAGCTTCTCTCTTTCTCCAGCCCTTCTCTATCTCCCCTCCTTCTCTCCCCATCTTCCCACTCTCTCTATTTTACCTCCTGCCTCCCGCTCCTCCTTCCACCTGATACTCGTTTCCTAACCACTGCTGCTCCTTCTGTTGAGCAGCAGCGGCTGTGACAAAAAGAGCTAACAAAAAATATTTAAAAAGCAAGCACTGCTCTACAGGCAGCCTCCAGGCATTGGCTGTTGGCTCTACAGCAGCTCCTCTCTGTCCCGGAGGAGCGTAGCAGGAAGTCAATCTCAACTTCCTGCTCCAGGGGTAGAGAGAGGAGCGGCTGAAGAGCTGACAGCCAATCCGTGAAGGCTGCTGTGGCCCCGCGCTTGCTTTTTTTTTTTTTTGGTCGCGGCCGCTGCTGCTCAACAGGAGAAGCAGCAGTGGCCAGGAAATGAATACCAGGTAGAAAAGGGAGCTACCACCATGTGTCTCAGCGGGAGACTTTCCCGCTTTGGCGGGAGTCTCCCGGTCAATGCGGGAGATTTGGCAGGTCTGCTGCACTGCTTATAGACAATATGATTTCTTAGCGTTTCCTTTTCTAATTTTTGGTCCTTTATTCTGTAATTGGTGAAGATTGGTCTGTGTTCTGTGAGTGACTGAAGAGATTTAAAAATGTCAGTATTTCCAAAGTTTCCATAAGTGTGAATGTGGTTTATATTGATGCAGAAAAGATTTACTTAGAAATCCATCATAAAGTTCACTGTAAGGCATTATTTGGTATACTCCCAAACACTAGTCACACCTATAAACCTAGTGCCCTCCCACTGTCAACTCTGCTCCCCCCCCCTCCCCCAAAAAGGCAAGTCTGGCTATGGCCTTGATGTATACATGGAATGAAGAGCTTTATTATTCTTTTTTAAGGTATGAAGTCTGGGTTTGGTTTTAGCACACACTGCCAATAATGTGCATTAAAACACCCCCCCCCCCCCCCCCATCATTGGAGTACACACTTGGTTTTACTTTGTTCTTAAATATAGTTTGTTTCTGAGTAAGAGTCTTGTGATTTGCACTTTGGATAAGAAGGATTATCAAGTGGAATTCTGCTTTAACTCAGTCTAGCATTCAGCAAGTTGCCTGTGAATGTGTGTGGACAGGCAAGCTGCCAATCACTGCCAATGCCTACCATTGCAATGAAGTCAGTAGGTAATTTTCACACATGCATTTTAGGGAGCAGAAGAAACCTCTCCCCTCAAATCCAAATATCTGATATCATAAAAAGGTCACACTGCCTACAGGAAATTTATCTGGGAGGGGTTAGCTTCCTGCAAAAGGGAGTGACTTTTAGATGTGATTAATCACTGTGTCCTCTGTACATGGGGCTGGCTGCCTTTGAGAAGCTTCTGGACTGGGCAACTCATATTGCACATGCAGCACTTGCCACATTTATCTCACAGACAGCCAGCATTAAAAACAGAGGGAAAAAAAAATGCTTGGCACACTCCATGGGATTCTTAATCTATGTATGTGTTAAGAAAAGGGAATGCATCATGTCAGGGTGAACAGATGACAAACACAGAGCACTTATTCTGGTGAACAGCTGAATTTATTATGCCTTGCCTACATCTGAACTACACATGTACTTTCAGGTCTTTTGCCTGTTAGCCCTTCGGCTTTTTTTTTTTTTTTTTAAACACAGCTACAGAACTGACTCCAAAAAAGGTAGCTCTGATGAAATGCTTCTTCCCAAGGGAGACGCCAGTTAATCGATACTCATACAACCACTTGAAACAAAAATCATATTTTTAAATAAAAAATATTTAATTAACTATTTTGATGAGAATTTGGATACTGCACTGATAAAAGAACCACTCAGAAATGTGCAGGCTCTCTAATGTGCCCAGCAGGGGTGTCCAAGGATTGGAAAAGGCTTCTCCTGACACCTTACTTTTAAAAGTAGTGGCATGCAGAGCTCAAATTTCATTAGAGAATCATACAACTGACTTTCACGTCAGCATTGTTAAAGGTTTTTCTTAAAGAAGCATGCCAAATGACAAACACAACAGTTGACCAAGCTGAACTCCCACCTCTCAAGAGCATAGTGATGAAATCAAGCACATACAGGTAGTGGCATACCCAGGTTGGCTACCACCTAGGGCGGGTCACTACTACCCCCCCCCCCCCCCCCCGAAGCACATCACCCACCTCTTCCCCCCCCCCCCCCACTCAAAGTGCATCATCCTCCTCACCTGGGGGTGCACGGAGCAGTTGAGTGGCTGTCAGCTCCGTCGGTCCCCTGCCTTGGAACAGGAAGTGATGTCAGTGGGGGCTTGGAACCAATGGAGCTGACAATCGCATTGACTGCTTCATGTACCCTCTTGCTGCCTGTACCTGGGGCGGACCACCCCCACTGCCCCGCTCTTGGTATGCTAGAGCATACAGGGCAATTCTATAAAGTAACATAGTAGATGATGGCAAAGTCCTGAGAGGTCCCATCCAGTCTGCCCAAAAGTCAACACTCATTCATGATTTAAACCAGTGGAACAGCCAGTGGTGGTGGTGGTGGTGGGGGGACTTTTGCCCATGCTGATTCTATTCTCAAGATGGCTGCCGGGGTCAATCTTGGCAGTTATGCAAGTCCTGGAAGCATTTTGTGGGCCAGGCATGTGCATGAGCAAGTGGGGGCGCTCCTGTGTCCATTACCCACCAACAAAAAGTTAGGCCCAGGAAGGAGCTTAAGGGGGTAGTTGCCACCGGGTCGGGGTGGGGTGGGGTGGGGGGGGGAGTTTCATTTTTGGCTTCGGTTTCAACTGGAACTGAATGGCCAATTTCAGTCGCAGATTAGGTTTCAGCAGAAACTGAAGATCCTGGTTCTCGGCCAGGCCCTGCTCCTAAGTCTAACACTCCGCAACCTCAATTCATGTCCTCTAGTTTTACCTTTTCTCCTTCTCTGAAAAAGATTTGTTTCTATATTAATACCTTCCAAATATTTAAACATCTGTATCATCTCCCCTGTCCCTTCTTTCAGATCTTCAGTCTCTTCTCGTGCATCTTTTGGTGCAAGCCCCATACCATTTGGACTGCTTCAAGACATTTTACATCCTTAGAAAGATACAACCTCCAAAACTGAACACAATACTCCAGGTGGGGCTTCACCAATGACCTCCTGCTGGTTATTCCTCTCTCTATGCAGCCTAGCATCCTTCTTGCTCTGTCAAACTTTCGTCACTTTCAGATTCTCTGACACTATCACCCAAAGGTCCCTCTTCCTGTCTGTGCATATCAGCCTCTCACCTCCTAGAACATACACAGCTCCCTTGGATTTCTACTCCTCAAGTGCGTCACTCTGCATTTCTTTGCATTAAAAATTTAAACAGTCAAACATTAGACCATTCTTCTAACTTTTGCATATAACTTTTCAAGTTGTCTACTTCCTTCAGGATGTCCACTCTGTTACAAATCTTAGTATCATTTGCAAAAAGGCAGATTTTACTTCCTAACCCTTTGGCAATATCGCTCATAAATATATTGAATAGAATCATCCCCTGCACCGATCCTCGAGGCACTCCACTACTCACCTTTCCTTCCTCTGAGTTAATTCCATTAATCACCCCCCTTCAACATCTGTCAACTAGTTTCTAATCCATTTCACCACTTTGGGTCCTAACTTCAGCCTGTTGAGTTTATTCAAGAGCCAATTACTTGTGAATAGTAGAACATACATGTCTGTGTGTCTGCGCACGCATATATACTGTAAATTTCAGCCTAAGCACTATTCTATAAATATGTATTTTATATAGCTTGTATTTTACAGGTAGGCATACATGTGGGCAGAGCATTATCCCCCAGATTCTATACAGGGTGCTTCAAATTGCACACACAATTTAATTGAAGCTGACTCAATAATTGGGTGCTAATTAACACCAATTTGAATTTATGCATGCATCTTTGTAGTTGGTATTCTACAAAGATGTGTGTGTAAATTTTTAACTGCAGATCCAAAAGGTGGTGTGGCCATAGGAGCAGGTCAGGGGCTTTCCTAGAATGTGTGTGCAGTTTGACAGAAGAGGGTAGATTTGCGCCCAATCTTTAGGCATGAGGATTTATACTAGGTTTCAACTGGTGTGGATCTTGGCTTCAAGCACTATTCTCTAAACAGCACCCAACTCAAAAGCGTCATTTACAGGATAGCGCTTAGTAATCATTGTTTCTGGCACCCAAATTTAGGCGCCATTTAATAAATTTAGCCCTATGGTTGTAACTTATAGAATACTGTAAGCTACATGCATTACTCCTGCCATAGAGCTAGCATAAGTGTCTGCACCTAAGTGATGGAGACAAGTGTTCATGCCCAACTTATAGGTGTTATTTTCATTTCGTTACAGTTTCATTTTACAGGTACTTGTACCTGGGGCAAAGGAGGGTTAAGTGACTTGCCAAGGGTCGCACAGAGAGAATTGAACCTGGTTCCTCAGGATCTCAACCCACTGCTGACCATTAGGCAGTAGCGGGAATTAAACCCAGTTCCCCAGGTCCGCAACCCGATGCAATAACCATTAGGCACATACATTTCTTTAGAAAACAGATTTCTGCAAGGCACCATCTGGGAGTGTTCTCTAAACTGTGCCAATGAGCATGTGCACACGGGTCACAAAGAGGGTGCACACACTTAACTGCGTGCACATTATTTTTGCTGGCTTTCTTTATTGTGAACATAGGCTATAGTGCACACATCAACTGAAGGCCAAAAACGTGCATACAATATGTTTATGCACACGTGGGCCAGTAAAAATTAGAGAGAAATTGCCCTATAGAGGCCTGTTTATAAGTGCCCAGTTATAAAATTACCTCCTGTACACCCCTCAGTGGCCATCCGAATCCTCTTTCTACCCCTAATCGCGAAAGCTGGTTGCCCATTCTAAATGGGAGGGGGGAGGGAGCGAGAACAGATCCCCTCCTAAAATCTGAGTTGATAAAAGAGGGGAGAATTTAAGTCCAAAATTTGAGTTCTGGCAGGTCTAGAGGGGACCTCTCTGTACTGCATCAGCCAGCCTGAAGTAAAGACAGGAACGCATATGAGCATCATTTTCACAGAGAAATTCTAACCATTCATGTCCCCTCAAAAAAAAAAAAAAAATTCCGTTTTACAGTTATTTTTCTAAAATGTGTACACTGGCATGCAACAATTCTGTTTTCTATCACCACCCCACTGACTACTACAACGCTACAATTTTATGCTACTTCTCACTGCAAGGCTAAGCAAATAACAAGTGGGCATTGAACTGGCCACCTCTGGATGTCAAGACTGCTGCTCTAACCACTAGGCTACTCTTCTACTCCAAGTATAGCAAGTCTCTGAATAATAAATAGAATCAGATTCTGAACCATCGCCATATGTCAGTTCAATAAAAAGATTTGCTCTCACTACTCTGCTTTTAATGCTTCCACCAACCTAAGCCTTCCTGGAAAATTGCTCACAGAATGGTTTGCATAACAGTACACATTGTCCAACTGCTTCTGGGAAGTCCAGTAATTTTACCATTTGGAAACAGCATTTAGATTTTAATTTCATTTCTTATATATTTCTACCCTGATTATTTTGATTCAATTTGATGTGACTAGTCAAGAAACACCCAGTCTACTTTCACAGACACTATTTACTAGAACAGATCCCAATTACAAGTGAATCCTTAATACAAAAGATGTTTGTTTCTTAAAAGGAAAAACTGTCAAGACTGGTAAAAATAGGAATATAAACACTGCTTCCATCTGTTTAGAACTATTGTACAGCAGCAAAGTTACGTAAATACTTGCTGGCATGTTAGGTTACCTGCTTCCATACAGTTGTCCAAATATGATTGTACAAATTCAAGGACGCTTGGGTTCACTGACTCAGTAACGGTAATAAAGTGGCAGGATTCCTCATCACTGAGCAAGTCTAGGTTGTAAAAATATGGCCTCCATTTAGGCGAGAAGTAATCATTGGAATGTATACCTCCTGAGCAGCAATGTATCTTTCTGCAAAGAACATACTATACAGACAGCCAAATGCATTTCAAAGTATGCCTAGAATGGAAGAACAAAGGATAATTCAAATGGCATGAAAATGAGGACAATACTACAGTTATCCGCTAGGATCACCTACACTCCACAGGGTCACAGCACCCAGAAAATCAGCTTTATCCAAACTCTGTACAAATATTTGGTTCAATGGGTGCCTTTAGGGCATTTAAGGGCCCTTTGACTAAACTATGCTAAAACAGGGGTTTTAGCGCACCCTTGTGAAGGTCTTTCCCATGCACTTAGCCCATTTCTTGTGCAGGTGTAAAAAGGCCTTTTCTCAGTTTTTCCATTAATGACCATGCGATGTTAACTTTTTAAATGGCTATGCAGTAATGGTAATGTGGGAGCCCTTATTGCCTCCTTTTTAGGAGGTGGTAAGGGCTCCTGTGTTAACTGAGCACTATTTAAGACTAAACTGAAGACCTGTTTTCTTTTCAAAAGGCATTCGGTAACAACTGAGCTGTTGAGATTGGAGTTGAATAGCATTACGTAGAATATTTGTATTAATTATGTTTGCTCTTTGTTTTGGATGATTAATTTTATTTTTCTATTATACGTATGAGTTTCTTTCCTTCTATTGGATTTTAGATTGTAAATCACTTTGATCTGCAAAGTTAAAGGTGGTAAAGTTTTAATAAATAATGTACACATGCTAACTAGTTAATGGTTCCCTGCCTTCTCCCATAAATACCGTGCATTTATCATGTGCAGTATCACTGGACTCCTTTCGACCCCCCCCCCCCATTTTTTAAAGGTATGTGAAGGGGAGGGGGGTCAGGTCATTAGATCACCATGGAGTTCTGTTGAGTGGGGGGGGGGGGGGGGGAGGAGCTCGTGAGGAGGTCCACTGGACCACCAGGGATTTTTTTTTAGGCTCGGAGGGAGTCCACTGGATCACCAAGGATGGAGGGAGGGGTGTCACTAGACCACCATGGAGTATTTTTGAGTTGCATGGGAAGGAGGTCCGCTGGACTCCGGTGAAACTCCTCTCGAGCCCCCCCCCCCCTCCCCTGGTGCAACTCAAAGAACTCCGTGGTGGTCTAGTGACAATTGCACTTGACAGCTAGGCAAAAAGTGACCAATGCACAACGGGGATGGCATGCAAATGAGATGCACAGAAATTCAACAGTAACCTTTGTGCACTAGTTGCTGTTAAGTGCACCCACGGCTGCCGTATTTGACAGTGACCTCTGTGTATTGGCCTCTAAGGCACCTAAATTAGGGCCCTGTTTACTAAAGTGCGCTAGTGTTTTTAGTGTGTGCTAAAAATTAGCGCGTGCTAACGCTAGAGACACCCATAGGAATATATGGGTATCTCTAGTGTTAGCATGCGCTAATTTTTAGCGCACACTAAAAACACTAGCACAACTTAGTAAACAGGACCTTAGGCTCCTAAAAGAGCCCTAAGTTTAGGTGAATTTTCAGCTGCAAACCACAGGGCCCTTCCACTAAAAGCCATCGTTTTGGGCTTGGGCTTAATGAAGAAAAATCAAAATCTTCTCTTTTTGACTGGATACAATTAATCAATATCCTCTTAATTTATGAAGAAAAAGGACCACAAAGTAATGAGAACTCCACTGAACTTGGGGCCTCCAATCAAAACCCAATCTAAGGTCCTAAAAAGGTTTCCTTGTTCAGGACATTTTGTTTGAACCTCAGAAGAAGATGGCAGAGAGCACTGAAGCGGCTTCTTGAAGATTTTTACTTCACCAGTTTATAAAACATTGCAAAGCTGGATACTATTGTTTGGTATTATAGTCCTCTTTGAAGATATTTGAAAATTTATGACTATTTATGATCATTTTGCCCAAGACAATAATTGGCTAATGACTGATGAAAAGTTTAAAGTATATACGAAAGAAAGAAGATTATCTGTAATAAGTGTGTACTGAAAATAAATAAGTAAAAATAAATAAATAAATAAATGTTTCATGGTGGTTTTTTTGAGGACCTATGATGGGGGTTTTGATTGGGACCTCATTACTCTAAGGTCCTTTTTCTCCACAAATTAAGGGAATATTGAGTAATTGTATCCATTGAGAGAGAAGATTTTGATTTTCTCTACTGTTTGACTCCTCTCTACTCAGATATAGTTTAAGTCATTATTTGACTATTTGGGCTTAATGTGCATTAGACGGAATGTTAACACATAGCAAGCCCAAAACTAATGCTGCATCAAGAAGCGACATTCCCACTATTTTTTTTTTTAATTTCAGGTCAGTTTGTAGTTTATTAGAATTTACTATACCACTCAACCTAACTTACAGATTAACATGAGATACCTGATCCCAGTTAATGCACTTAGGGCTAGATTTTATATATTACGCCTAAAAAATCCACACAGAAAAAAATATGCCTAGGCATATTCTAGATTTAGGCGTACTTTATAGAATACACCTAAATTTTGGCACGATTTATAGAACATTCCAAGTGGCCGTCCATGCAACTAAATCTAGTTGCAGGCATTTACGCCAAGCAATACTTGGCGTAAATGCTCGTGACTAAACTAGGCGCGGACCGGGTGTATTCTATCATAACACACAGATTTTAGAAACGCCCATGCCCTGCCTATTCCACGCCCCCTTTTGAACTATGAGACACTGAATTTATGTACATCACGTTACAGAATAAGCTTAGACGGTTGTGCGTGTAAATTCTAATTAATGCCAATTAGTGTCAATTGCTTGTTAATTGGCAACTAGCGGTGCTGATCGGTTTGTTAACTAAGTTGTGTGCATAAATCCAGAATATGAATGGATTTGCGCGGGCAACTTGAGTCACACTATACAGAGTCTGGAGGTTAGCATCTATTTAGGAGGCAGTTAAGTGGCCCCTCATTTAATTCTGAGTCAGCCAGTTAGTGTGCAATAATATGATAGCTGGCTAATGATTCCAAGCCCGCTCTGTGCCCATGCCATGCCCCATGATGGAAAAATTCAGTAATGCATGGTTTAACACACGGAAACAGGCGATCTACCACAACATCTCTTAACGCAGTTTCACAGTAGGCCGATTCTGCATGTTAACTGCTTAACACCTTTTAGTAGAAGGGGACCAATTTTGGGACCTAACAGGGGGTCCTTTTACTAAACTGCAGCAGAAAGTGGCCTTAGTGCGCCTCTGTGCAGGTTTTTCCCACAGCTCTACAAATGGTCTCTCTCTCTCTCATTAAATAGCCATTAAAAAAAAACATTTGCATGTGTGCACTTACCACCACCCAAATTGTATGTAGCTGCGCTGATTAGCGCAGGAATGCCCACTCTCTGCCCACCAAACACATCCGTCAGAGAATTTAAAATATTTTTTAAACTGCACATTTGGCACTTACCACAGGATGCCCGAGCATGTGCTGCGGTATACCTTTTTAACCTGCTTTAGGTGTGCATTAACGTCTAACGTAAGGGCCCTTCAGGTTCCTAAATTTAGAGCTCAGCTTTATTTTGAATATCATGCCCACAGATTAAGCACTTGTTGATGGGTTTATGATGTGTCGTCATTTTGCTATTTCGTACATTATATACTGTGAGACCCCAAACAGGGCAAACAGGAACATAAGCAGCAAATAACTTGGGAGTTGAGAAAATAGAGGATTGGCCTCATCCTGCCACCTCAGCTCATGATGCACTGTGGCAGAGTCTAATGCACAAAAGTCTGAATATCTTATATGCTGAACCACAGTTAAGTGTTTATTTATGTATTGCATTTGTATCCCACATTTTCCCACCCATTTGCAGGCTCAATGTGGCTTACAGAGTCTTATTATGGTTTTGCCAATCCAGGATATTAGATATTAGTGATGTAAATGTGTTAAATAGGGAAAGAAGAAAAGGTTTAGGTGGATAAATTAAGAGATTTCAGAAATAGCCATAAAAACCTAAAAGAAAGATCTGGTATAATTAAACAGCTGGCAGAAAAATACTATGACGACAAGGCTCCTCTTATTAACAGCTTGATCAACTGACATTTTATTCAGTCCTGTTCCTTTAATCTAGCTGTATCTAGAAAGGTCTGTGCTCAACCTAGGAGTCACAGGCATCTGGGCTGCATACCAATTCCAAAAAGGAATCTTTACAGAGAACTCCTTTAAATGGTCAATGAGAAATGAAGCTCCCATGACGATACACTGCACTTTTTCATTAAGATATTTCAACATATCCACTGTTCAAAAAAATGTGGAAATTCCCCTCACGATCTAAACTTAACTCTGTATTTCAAGTCAACATACTTCTTCCAGTCATTTAGTAGAACACTATTTGAAAACCTAAAGCTGGAAGAATGATATAGTTTAAATGTGCAAATATAATCAAATTTTAACCAGTACAAAGCTATCTATTTGGATGAACTGCAGATCTGGCAAAGAAAGCATGTATGAAAACATTTAAGACCTAGCTGGTTGTTTGCTCGTTCACGTGCCCCCCCCCCCCCCCAAAAAAAAAAGTTGAAATTATTCTGTAACCAGAAATAATTTGATTTGAAAGCCAAAGTTTCAGCTCAAAGCCTTTGAGGCACTCAGCTGGATAAAATGTTAATCCTTTTCCAGCCTTCTGGAAGAGTCAATACTGAGAAAACCCATCCTGTCGCTCTCCCAGCCCTAACCAAGCCAAGATGCTAATGCATTCGGTACACTGGAAAAAAATTCACTTATACTGCATTACTATCAAGGATATTGAATCCTAGTAAGGGTCTCTCTCACTTCTCTTTTTCTCTCCAAGTACATGCAGCAAAAATGAACTGGCAAATTTATCTTACCCAAAACCTAATGCTCTCCTATTCATATAACCAACACTGGAATAATGAGGACAACAATATGAATATATTTGTACCACTCTTAGGGAAGAAAATGGTCATTCCACAAAGCTAAATCCTTGGTTACCCTCTTTAAGAGTGAGGATTAGACAATGTGCATAAAAGGGGAAATGGGTCTTGATATACTGCCTCTCTGTGGTATTTTGCAACTACATTCAAAGCGGTTTACATATATACAGGTACTTATTTTGTACCTGGGGCAATGAAGGGTTAAATGACTTGCCCACAGTCACAAGGAGCTGCAGGGGAATTCTCTATATAGTGCTGAAAGTTAGGAGCTCTTTGCCAGAGGATATAGTAATAGTGGTTAGCGTATCTGGGTTTAAAAATGGTTTGGACAAATTCCTGGAGGAAAAGTCCACAGTCTGCTATTGAGACCTGGTGGAAGGAGGATAAGCAGTGGGACACTGTCATACCAAGGTAGAAATTATATCGTAGTGATAGGGTGGATCGAGCTGGTAGAATGGTAGCTTTGTCTGTTAAGGAGGACCTTGAATCAAATAGACTGAAAATTCTACAGGAAACAATCCCTATGGATTGAAATTCCATGTGTAAAGGGGAAAAGGATAGTGATAGGAGTGTACTACCATCCACCTGGCCAGGATGAACAAATGTAGAAATGTTAAAAGAAATTAGGGAGGCTAACAAACTGGGGAACAATATAATAATGGGTGATTTCAATTACCCCCGATACTGACTGTGTAAATGTAACATCAGGGCATGCTGGGGAGGAAACATTCCTTGACGAAATCAAGGACTGCTTTATGGAGCAGCTGGCCCAGGATCCAACAAGAGAAGGAAAAATTCTAGACCTAGTCCTTAGTGGAGCACATGATCTGGTGCAGGAGGTAATGGTGCTGGGGCCGATTAATATCAGTGATCATAATATGATCAAATTTGATATCAGCTTTGGAGTAAGTACACACAGGAAATCCAATGTTAGCATTTAACTTTCAAAAAGGAGACTGATAAAATTAGAAGAACAGTGAAAAAAAATCTTAGAGGAACAGATGCAAAGGTCAAAAATTTACATCAGGCTTGGATGCTGTTCAAAAATACCATCCTGGAATCCTAGGCCAAATATATTCCATGTATTAAAAAAGGAGGAAGGAAGACCAAATGACAGCCGGCAAGGTTAAAAAGGGAGGTGAAGGAAGCTATTAGAGCTAAAAGAAAATCCTTCAGAGAATGGAAGAAGGAACCGACTGAAAATAATAAGAAACAGCATAAGGAATGGCAAGTCAAATGCAAAGCGCTAATAAGGAAGGCAAAGAGAGACTTTGAAAAAAATATTGCTTTAGAGGCAAACATAAATAGTAAAAATGTTTTTTTTTAGGTATATTAAAAGCAAGAAGCTGGCAAAAGAATCGGTTGGACCGCTAGATGACCGAGGGGTAAAAGGGGCAATCAGGGAAGACAAAGCCATAGCGGAGAGATTAAATGAATTCTTTTCTTCGGCCTTCACCGAGAAAGATTTGGGAGAGATACCGGCGCCAGAAATGGTATTCAAAGCTGATGAGTCAGAGAAACTGAATCTCTAGAAAACCGGAGGATGTAATGGTGCAGTTTGACAAATTAAAGAGTAGCAAATCTACTAGACCAGATGGTATTCATCCCCAAGTAATGATAGAATTGAAAAATGAACTTGTGAAAATATTGTTAGTAATATGTAATTTATCTTTAAAATCGAGCGTGGTACCGGAAGATTGGAGGTTGGCCAATGTAACGCCAATTTTTAAAAAAAAGGTTCCAAAGGAGATCCGGGAAATTATAGACCGGTGAGCCTGACGTCAGTGCTGGGCAAAATGGTAGAGACTATTATAAAGAACAAAATTATTGAGCATATTCAAAAGCATGGATTAATGAGACAAAGTCAACATGGATTTAGTGATGGGAAATCTTGCCTGACCCATCTATTACATTTCTTTGAAGAAGTGAACAAACATGTGGATAAAGGTGAGCCGGTTGATACTGTGTATCTGGATTTTCAAAAGGCGTTTGACAAGTACCTTATGAAAGACTCCAGAGGAAATTGGAAAGTCATGGGACAGGAGGTAGTGTCCTATTGTGGATTAAAAACTGGTTAAAAGATAGAAAACAGAGAGTAGGGTTACATGGTCAGTATTCTCAATGGAGAAGGGTAGATAGTGGGGTTCCCCAGGGATCTGTGCTGGGACCACTGCTTTTTAACATATTTATAAATGATCTAGAAATGGGAGTATCTAGTGAGGTAATTAAATTTGCTGATGACACAAAGTTATAAAAAGTTGTTAAATCGCAAAAGGATTGTGAAGAATTACAAGAGTACCTTACGAGACTGGGCATCTAAATGGCAGATGTTTAATGTGAGCAAGTGTAAAGTGATGCACGTGGGAGAGAGGAACCTGAATTATAGTTATGTAATACAAGGTTCCACATTAGGAGTCACCGACTGGGAAAGGGATCTAGGTGTCATCGTTAATGATACGTTGAAACTAGAGAGTTGCACGGGGACAGAAATCTTACCCATCCCCGCCAGAATCTCACTCATCCCCACTGGAATCTTACCCATCCCCACAAAAATGTAATCCATCCCAACCTGTCCCCACCCAACTCTGCAAGAATTAAATGGTACATAGAAGAAAATTCTGGTCAGCTCCCTCAGTCTCTCTCTGGATTTGAGCCACATCACTGTAGGCAAGGAAGGAATGGAAGCTGAAACTTAGAACACTCTGGTGTGCACATGTAAGATTTGTCTCTGATTTCTGGCACTGTGTGCTGAGAGGTCACCACATGCACGCGCCAGTAGGTCAGGTGATATCCGATGCTCTTGCCCGTGTCAGAGCTGAGGTCTGCGCATCAGCCCGGGAGCAAAGAGGATTAATTGTAACATAGTAAGTGACAGCAAATAAAGACCTGAACGGTCCATCCAGTCTGCCCAATAGTCACACTCATTATCAATTCATGATTAAATCAACGAGTGTGATATTATATACTTTCTTGCGTGTTTCTGGAACATAGGCCATAGAAGTCTATCTGGCCCTATACTTATGTTCTAGCTGCTGGAGTTCTCGCTGAAGCCGACTCTAGTCTATTCGTCTTCTCATTTGTGGGATACAGACCATAAAAATCTGTCCAGCACTGTCCTTATGTTCCAGCCACTGAAGTTGCTGTCTAAGCCCTTTCTAGCCCATCCTAAACCAGACTGCCATATAAGACACAGACCATACAAGTCTGCCCAGTATCGGCCCTAGTTAATCACAGCCAGAGTCGCCATCTAAGTGTCACTTGACACATCCACACATATGCAGCCATTTAAAGTTAGGATTTTTATAACTTCCATTTTATAATTAGAGATCCTCTGTGTTCATCCCATGCCTTTTTGAATTCCATCATCATTTGTGTCTCTACCACCTCCTTAACGGAAGACTTTCCACATTTGTGCTGTTAAAGCAAGGAGGAAGAGGAGGAGACAGCACTCAAGGTACTCGGTAGATGAGAGACTGATGCAGTGCAGCCTACACTTCCACAGGAACCCGCAGAACTGCTTCCATCCCCGCGGGAACCCCGCAGGACCTGCTTCTGTCCCCGCGGGAACCCTGCAGAACTGCTTCCGTCCCCACGGGAACCCTGCAGGACCTGCTTCCGTCCCTGCGGGAATCCCGCGGGTTCTGCGGGATTCCCGCAAACCCCGTTCCCATGCAGCTCTCTAGTTGAAACCTTCTGCTCACTGTGCAGCTGCCGCTAAGAAAGCAAATAGAATGTTAGGTATTATTAGAAAAGGAATGGAAAACAAAAATGAGGACGTTATGATGCCTTTGTATCACTCCATGGTGCGACCGCACCTCGAATATTGTGTTCAATTCTGGTCGCCGCATCTCAAAAATGATATAGTGGAATTAGAAAAGGTACAGAGAAGGGTGACGAAAATGACAAAGGGGATGGGATGGCTTCCCTAAGAGGAAAGGCTAAAGCAGCTAGGGCTCTTCAGCCTGAAGAAAAGACGGCTGTGGGGAGATATTATTGAGGTCTATAAAATAATGAGTGAAGTGGAACGGGTAGACATGAATCGATTGTAGCTTCATTGCATGCCCCCTAGTCCTAGTATTTTTGGAAAGAGTAAACAAAGTAGTAAATTTAAAAAGAATCAAAGAAAATATAATTCACTTAACATGTAATTAAACTCTGGAATTCGTTGACAGAGGATGTAGTAAAAACAGTTAGGTTAACAGGGTTTAAAGAAAGGTTTGGATGGCTTCCTAAAGGAAAAGTCCATAGACCATTATTAAAATGGGCTTGGGGAAAATCCACTGCTTATTTCTAGAATAAGCAGCATAAAATGTATTGTACTGTTTTGGGAACTTGCCAGGTACTTGTGATCTGGATTGGTCACTGTTAGAAACAGGATGCTGGGACTGATGGACCTTTGGTCTGTCCCAGTATGGCAATACTTATGTACTTTGTGGCATCATCATCTGACATTGCCAAAGTGCCTGGAGCCTTCCTTCATCTGATAGGTGTCTTTTTGCTACACAGGAGTTCCCACATTGGGTGAGATAGCTTATCAACCTTCAGGTGTCTTGCAGCTACTAGGACAGGACTTGAATGCTCTACTGTAATGCAATGTTTTATTGCTGTTGTATGGAGTCAAGAAGTTTGGTTTATTTATTGATACTTATATCCCACATTATCTGAATTTATATATTATAACCAGGTACCTCTCTTGTGCAGCCAAGGATAGAACAATCTCCTCCAGCCACAGGCTCACGGGACAATGAAAAAATTGATGTCCACCAGTAACTTCAATCTTAAGGACTTTTATTCCATGCAGGTTTCTAGTACACAGTTCCAACAGCAGCATAGCACATACCAGGATTCAATACAGGCTTGAGTCTGGGCTCTTTAGCCAGTGCACAATAAACAGTAATTCAATTCCCAAGAAAACAGTTCTTTCAGTTCATCATCACAGTTCAGTCACCAAGCAGCAGTTTCTACCTTCTATCCTCTTTACCTTCAGGAGAGTTCAATATTTTAGGGACTCCCTCTACCCAAGGGTTTTCCCCTGCATCAACTTCACAGTAAATTCAATACTTTTGGGACTTCCTCTCACCCAAGGAATTTCAGCCTGCTTCAGTACTTTACGGACCTCCCTGCCCAAGGGTTTTCAGCCTGCAACTGCTTCTCTCCTTCCGCTTCTCTCTCCTGAACTGAACTCCTGGGACTCCTTCCCACCTGCCTAATCAATCCCTGGCTTCAGCTACCACAACCAATCATTCTCCTTCCATTAGCTTCCTCACAACCAAATCAGCTGAGTTAAGCTTTAGACTAATGAGACCAATGATGAGCTCCTGCACACAGGGTTTCCCAACTCTCTTTCCGCCTAGTGGCAGCCACTCTACACAACCTGCCAGCTTACCCCCATGTCTTCCCCGATTGCAGCTAGGAGTCCAGTCCGGGTTCTTCATCTCATCCTATGGCTCCTTGCCTGCAATGCTTTCTGGGACTTGTATTTCAGACAAACTGCCTTAACCCAACTATCCTGGAGGTGACTTTATCACAATATCCAGGTCAGTTTGGCCAACAATCAATAATAAATTCACACTCTGAGACTTCATAGAGATACAAAGTGATGGCATGAAGGAAATAAATGGATTTCTAAACAAGGAAGATTATTTGCATTTATAATTTAACAGTTGCAATAAACATCTTGACATAGGAACTTAATGAAAAAGGAAGGCTTTCAGATAGCATTACAAATTGGAAGATCTACCATGTCTAGCATATAATCTGGTGCCAGCCCATAGATTTTGTAGATGAATATACAAGTTTTAAATATAATCCTTACTTTGATAGCAAGCCAATGCAATTTGACGAGAGTGCAGAAGACCTGTAAAATTTAGAAACTCTGTATATCAGTCTAGCATTAAGTATTTAGAGTTGTTTGTAACTTCTTTGCTAGACATTCCTTAGTACCTACACTACATTACAGTAGTCAAGCTGTGTGAGAACAAGTGTTTGTACAAGCAGTTGAAAGGTGGAGGCTGGAAAGGAAGGTCCAATTCTCTTTAATCTCCAGAGGGTTTTAAATGCCTTGGAGATAACACAATTGAACTGACCTTTGCAAGTCAAGAATTGATCAGTGACGACCCCTAATACTTTCAGTTTTGATTCAAGTGGGTAGGTTGTCCGATTGTGAAACCTTTATGGTCAAGAATATTATAGGGGGTTAAATATAATTAAGAACTGTAGTTTTGTCTCTGTTTTATAGTTTGAGATGGAAAGCAGATGCCCAGTCCTCTATCAGATGCACGATATCACAAATGATATTTAGGATATCCTGAATCTGATTTTCATTGGTATATAGATGGTAGCATTGTCCACGTACATGAATGAATCAAAACCTTTGGCTTCTAGAAACTGGTCTAGATGTTCCATCATAATATTGAAGATGACTGGAGAAATGGATGAGCCTCGAGGTACTCCACAATTTGGTGACCAAGTTGAAGACATAGATCCTGACATTTTGACTTGATAAGTTCTGGATTTGAGGAATCCCTCAAACCATTTAAGACCAGCTCTTCAGATACCTAAGTCTATCTAGTAGTGTTAACAGGATATCGTTGTCAACAACAATCGAACACACTAGACAAGTCAAATTGTAAGATGATGATTTTCTTTCCTGTACTCACCATTCTTTTGAATTTAGATAAAAGTGTGGTAAGAACTGTTTCAGTACTGTAAGATGGTCTGAACCCAGACTGAATTACGCAACAAGGAGAAATGGAAGAGGTATTCCATTCCCTCCATGACCTTCACGAACAAGGGAATTGATGCAACAGTCTATAGTTAGTAACATCATTATTCTTGGCAATAGGTTTTCTGGGTATAGGAATTAAGATTGTGTTACCCTTCTCTTCTGGGAATAGGCCACTACTCAGCATGAAAGATAGGTATTTGTGGAAGAGGTCAATGAAGAAATTTGGTTCTGAAAATAAACATCCAGTGTGCGTTGCGAGAGTGAATACCTACGTAGAAAAGATCTAATCTCGAAGCAGGTGGGAAGGTTAAAGCAGGACCACGTCCTGTTTGCTTTTATGTCTTCATTAGAGTGTGAAGTGATTTCAAGGGATTTGTCAATACTGCTGTTGGAATTAAGATTGTCTGAGCCTGTTCTTGTTTTTATGATCTTTTATTTATTGATTGATTTACCGCCTTTTTGAAGGAATTCACTCAAGGCAGTGTACAGCAAGGGTGTAAGCAAAGATGGAACATATTGTTAGATAAGAGAGTAACAGGAGTAGGAAAATAAGGGACTAATGTAAAAAAGTTGCAAAACAGGTCAGAGAGGTGCTTGAACATTATCTTAGCTAGGGTAGGAGTGGATAAACATGTCCTGTTACAGTATATGCAGCTGGTTACATTCTGTGTGTGTGTGCATGCGCATTTTACTTCTTCCATTAAAGGCCTGGTTGAAAAACCAAGCATTCACTTGCTTCCTGAAGTACAGCTAGTCGTGTTAAGTCTTTCAGGAGGTACATTCCAGACTGTGGGGGCTACTACTGAGTGTCTATGTTCAGACTGCTTTTGAGGTCTAAGGTCATCAAAAGATTTGAAGTAATTTGCTAGTTCAGAAGCTTATGAGGTAGGTTCATTTGACGACTGAAGGTCTTTTATGTTATTAAATGTATTAGATTGTAAATAATAAATTACAACATAAATGTACTACATTTACCAGGTTGTTGCCTCTTGGATGGATCTCTTCAGTTTCACTCTTTTTGCTCCCTATTTCTTTATTTGTCTTTGGGGATAGGGAGGGAGAGAAAGTGTGGCTACATTTTCCTGCTGTCTACAGAGAACCTGTTATAGGTAAGCAACTTCATTTTCTCTGTAGACAAGCAGGGCAAATGAAGGAACACTGTGATGAATCCAAAAAGGGGTCCTTAGAGAAGTTGAGGGATGGGGGCAGAGAAGGCAATACACAAAGGGATTACTCCAACCAGCCCCTCCAAAGGCAATGTCTTGGGCTGCCAACCAATCCAGACAGTAGTTTGATAAAGTAATGTATAGACACTCAAATGGCTGCTCTGCATATATTTTGAAAAGAAGCTGTCCTAGAAAAGGCCACAGAAAAGTTGACTTAGCTCTGAGCTGATGGGCTCCCTTGTGCCAAGATTATTGCAATTCTGACTGTTTAACAAAAAGAAATATAATCTGCAACCCAGGATGAAAAGAGTTTTCTTTGAGGCTAGGTTGCCCAAATTGTTGGGATTAAATATGACAAATAACAAAGATGATTTTTGGATATCCTTTGTAGTGTGCAAGTAGTAGAGCTGAGTTTTGCATCACCCCTAAGAAAGCCAAAACCAGGGTAGAGGCTATAGAATTTGGCATTTGGTTTTGAGGCACAGGCATGAAGAAGAAAGAACTTTAGTGCAAGAAAAATAAAAGTTAACCCAGCAGCCATGGAAGTCAGTCTGACAAAGAGTGGAGTTAGCCATTTGTGAAAGGAGAGAGTAGGGCTGTATTTGACCTTTTTGACAGATAAGACACCCGACACGAGAACTCCTGCAAAGCTGCACTTCTTTAAAAAGCTGGTTTGTAATCAAATAATGCTGACTGAGTGCGCCACAGGTCTGCTGTTTTAAAAGGCTGGTTGGATCTAATTAAACTTTATAGGGAATGTGCTTTTTAAAATCCCCTATAGTTATTACCCCTGATGCAGCCAGAGGGCGAAATGTGGCCATGTTAGGTTTTAGTTTAAATAAACAACACAGCACCTCTGATCTTTTGGTCTGCAACATCTCTTTCTGATTGTGGATCACTGCCTCTTTCTGTTTGTGCTTGTTAAAAAGCGACAGCTAGAGGGCGGCTCTGTGCACCTTGGCAATGTCTGATGATGTCATCATAAAGAGTCCCTGCGTTTACTTTGCTCATCTATGGAGAACTAATATAAATGACATTATGGACAGCTCCAAATTTTACCCTCTCCATATACAATTCTTATGGGGGGGGGGGGGGGGGAACGTATCAAATGCTCCTCCTCCTATACCCTCAAAATCACTTACCAACTTTGAAAAGTCCGATATCCTCTGTCCATTCAGGGCAGAGCTACTAAGACATTGATATTTTTCCTTACCACCTCCAAGGACAGGATGTTCCATGTGTCAAACACTGTCACGCTTGAGTCAATCCCACCCTGTTCACCCTTATAGCTTACCCCCCTCTCCCTATGCTGCATTTGTCCATGAGACCTGCATTACCCCAGTCTATCATTCCTTCTTTTCTTACTGAAAATTTTGAAAAACCTGCCACTACTCTAAAATATTGCCCAAATCTATCCCTTCATATCCAAGTCTGCCAAAAACCTTATACCCATTCCCCAGCTAGATTACTGCAGTCTCCTCCTTACTCACTTCTCTCCATTTCAAATCCTTCAGCAGAAGTCAATCCAGAATGTTGTTGCTGCCAATGTTACTTTTAATCCTGACACTTTTTAAAAGTTAGAACTATCTACATTCAAACACAGTTGAACACACCTCTTCCCTTCCCCCCCCCCCAGGGGCGTAGCTGCTATGGGGCCACGGGGGCCTGGGCCCCTGTAGATTTGGGGCTGGACCCCCTGCCGGCGACCCTCTCAACCCCCCCATCCCGCCGCCAACCCGCCTGCTACCTTTGCTGGGGGGACCCCAATCCCCGCCAGCCGAAGTCTTCTTCCTTCGTTGGTTTCTTTTGAGTCTGACATCAGACTCACAGAAACAGAACGAAGCCCTGAAGATCGCAAGGCTTCATTCTGTTTCTGTGAGTCTGACGTCCTGCACGTCAGACTCAGTCAGAAACCAAACAAAAGAAGAAGATTTCGGCTGGCGGGGGTTGGGGTCCCCTGCCAGCAAAGGTAGGCGACGGCGGGCGGGGGGGGGGGGGGGTCGAGAGGGTCATTGACAGGGGGGGGGGGGTCAAAGTTGTTGGAGGTGTCAGCAATGGCGGGCGGGGGGGGGGGGAGGTCGGTGGCGTGGGGGCTAAAATGCGCCCCCTCACCTCGGCTCTGGACCCCCCTACCGTTGAAGTCTGGCTACGTCCCTGCCCCCCCCCCCTCAAACATGTGTGCCCCAACCACTGGTGGTGCCCTTTATTACTTGCAGCATTACAGACTATCCAATTCTGCAGTGCTGCATATGAGTTGGAATATGTGAACACCCACTGCCTCTAAACTTACGAGTGTATGTTCTCAAAAAAGGGGAGTGTCTGATCAAAAGTGGCTCTTTCAATACGTGGCCAACAGTGGAGTGATAAAGTCACTGAGTAAATTTATAACAGAAATTGTTTTGGAGGAGAAAGGCACTGGGCTCCTGAAGGTGTTAGTGATCCAAGGTGCTGAACAAGGTTTGGACCCAAAGAAAAAAAATAGTGAAAAAGGCTATGGATTTCTGCCTTAAAGAAAATTTAGGGGATTCTTGCATATAGTCTAGCATAAGAGGGCCAGATGCACCAAATTTAACGAGCCAGCAACGTGGTTTTTAAACTGGTTCTAGCCAATTTAGCACGCAAGTAGTAAACCGCGACATGCACAAAAGGGTTCTCCGAGCCATTTACCTGTCACAGTAGCAGCTAATGAAAACGGAATGCAAATGAGCTAATTTTCATTATAATGTGAACACGATGCGATGTACTACCGTTTCCTACCCCATGCACAAAAGCAATCCCTACCTTTACCGTGGAAATTTTAACGTGAGGTGTGGACCTGCCCGTTCTTCATTATTGCAAGTAGGAGAAGGGGAGAAATAAGGCAGGGAAGATGGAGCACAAAAAAAAAAAAAATAGTATAACAGCTTACATGCAGCTTCTTTGTGTGTATGAAAGCCGTGCCACATGTTTCTTTTTCAAATTACATTTACTGGCAAGAAATTGGGGGGGGGGGGGGGAGTACTGAAATGTGAAGCATAAAAGTAATGGTGACTTACCAAAAATGCAAGGAAGTTAAAGGTCCATCAAAGAAACAACGTCTGTGGGACACGGGCTTGGTTCCACCCACAGCTGTTCCTGCTGCTTCCTTCTACTAGCCAAGTGACATCCAAGAACGCCATCTCCCTGAAGATGGACTCTCATTGGCTGGTTGCTGTCCCAACTCCTCCTCCCTGCAGGGCTTCCCTGACATCACTTTAGAGCTGTGAACTGATTGGATCCGAACTTCCTGGCGTCCCCCTCCACAGAGAGGGGCTAAACCAATTGGACAGCATCAGCCTGGGATTTCCCACCCACTCATTACTGGAGGTGGACACCAGGAAGTTTGGATCCAATCAGTTCACAGCTCTAAAGTGATGTCATCAGTGAAGTCCTACAGGGAGGAGTTGGGACAGCAGCCAGCCAATGAGAGTCCATCTTCAGGGAGATGGGCGTTCTAGGATGTCAGCCAGCCAGTAGAAGGAAGCAGCAGGAACAGCTGGGGTGGAACCAAGCCCTGATGCTGCCGATTCCTCACAGAACAGCGTAGAGCAGCAGAGCGAGGTTTTTCTCACTTTTTCCCAGCAGCCGGAGGCAGGGAGCTGCAATACAGGTTATGTCCATCCCAAAAAAAGTGCTTTTGTGTCTCCCAAAATTTAAAAAAAAAAAGGGTAAATCTACTGCTATCATAGATGCAGCTTGTCTGCGTGTATGACAGCCATCTGTAGCATGCGCAGAGCAGCCACGCATAGCGACTGTTCTGTGCATGCTCAGCTCACCGACTTGATTCCCTCATATCGCATGCAAATGGGCTGGGTCGCAAAAGCAACGAGCAGCTCATTTGCATGCGGTTTTCTTAGTGAATCCCTTTGTGTTTCTAAATCAGTAAATTTTTACCGATTTGGAAATGCAGACGGATCCTTAACGGGACCTTTGTGCATCTGGCCCAGAGATAGAATGCCCTGGGGAAGAGGATCTGTCAGTTGGTGTGTTTGTTACCACAGGAGTGTAGTTCTCAACCAAAAAACAGAATTTGAGAACATTCAGAGAACCCACTGTGAAAGAATGGTTAAGTGAAAAGGTGTATTTGCAGCTGATTGCTGAAGAAGAAAAACTTTTAAGAGAATTTCAAGGAAAACAGTGGAAGAAGACTATAAGACAGAAATTTCAAACATCTAAATGTCTCTGCTGCTCTTGCAATTTTTGCATGTATGTGAATGCTCAACAGATGAAGTTAACATTTTGATTCACCCAATAGACTACTTTACACTGTACACTTCTGGAGTAGAGTTTCAAATTTTTTGATGCAGTTGTCAGCCCTCTCTGTAAGAGGAAGAGACACAGAGTAAAGAGCATCCAGCAAGCTAAAGAGTTGGAAAGCACTCTTCTCCCTGCCCTTTAGGACCCAGGAGGAGGCAACCTCCCCTCCCCCATGGTCCTCAGAACTGTCCTGCACCCAAACCTCCAGAGAACTACTATATATAAACAAATGTCAAAAGAAAAGCACCACTTGATCCACCTAGTCTACTCATTATTTGATTTCTGGTCTCCACCCTTTCTTGTCCTTCCAGTAAGGTCACTTTGTGCCTGTCCCAAGCATGTCTGATGTGTGTTGCTATTTTGGCTGAAAACAAAAAAGCATTTGATAAGGCATTTGATTTATTCTCAAGCCATGACCTCATCTTCCTCCAAGAACCACAAAAAGTCTGGCTTTGTGTTTCTGTCCTTATATATCATATTCATCACTGCTCTCCTCACTCGAATTATAATAATTTTCAGGGTTGGATCCCTAAAATCTGCACTCATTTGACTTTTTGTGATTTATTTTGTACGTCTTTTTTATACAGCGTTTGTGTTTTTCTACCCTTCACTATACATGTAGAGTGCTGTGCATGCTGATGGCACTTTTATAAATGATAAACAGATGGACATTTTGAATAAAAAGATTAAAGTGCATGATAGCAGTTGGGAACAGTCCCAGTACTGAAGATTAATGGATATAAACATTACCGCTAGTAGTAGGTCTGGCATGATGCAAAAACAGAGGGAGTGGCTGAGAAAGGATTGAGATCAGTTTTCATAGTGGCTGGGACAGGGAAGGCACTACAGCATGTTGAATTATAGAAGAAATTTGGATGAATACATGACGATATTTTTTAAAACCTTTAAGAGCAGGTAAACACTGGATAAAAGTTACATACAAAGACAGTGGAATTTTCATCATTAAAGGATTTTATACACCCCTAAACTAAGGACTAGGGGGGTGTAACCTGCATGGAGAGGCAGATAAAACTCCAACCACCTTACTGGGCAGACTAGACGGACCATACAGGTCTTTATCTGCCACCATTTACAACGTCAAACATACAGCAGGCATAGTCTTCCTAGAGAATGGATCCAATGACCTCTTCAAATCCCTTCCAGCTTCATCTTTATATTATTTATTTATTTAGATTTTGCTCACACCTTTTTCAGTAGTAGCTCAAGATGAGTTACAGTCAGGTACACTGGATATTTCTCTGTCCCAGGAGGGCTCACAATTTTATACCCAAGGCAATGGAGGGTTAAGTGACTTGCCCAAGATCACAAGGAGCAGCAGTGGGATTTGAACCTGCCACCTCTGGATTACAAGACTGGTGCTCTAACCACTTGGCCACTCCTCCACTCCACTATATGTCACTATGGAAAAATATTTCACGAACAGGGCAACAATAGCTACAACACCTTAATATATTATTTATTTATTGCATTTGTATCCCACATTTTCCCACCTATTTGCAGGCTCAATGTGGCTTACAGAGTTTTATGATGACATAGTCATTACCATTACGTGATATCAGATACAATTAGTAATGTACAAAGAATAAGTAAGGGAAGAGAGAAGGAAGATGTTAAGGCACCAAGTGATCAGATATAGGGACAAGCCAGAGACAAAAGTGATAAAGCTCTGCGATATTTAAGAGGGCTCAAGATATATGTGGTAAAGCATACAGATGCACTTGTATAAAATCAGTCATTTCAACATATCAAACTTAAGTGCAAGCAAGCTCAGCTCAAACTGTAGCTAGCTATTGTCCACACAACTCGAACTTCAGACACAGAGATGGACAAGTGGAGGAGCGATAATGGTTAGAACAGGCTGAAAATGACAGGGCCCAGGTTCAAATCACCTCCCCCCCCCCCCATAGCGCCTTGTGACCTTGAACAAGTTGCTGGGGGGGAGGAGGGAGAAAACTCATAAAGCAGCGTTAGGTATAAAATGGGCTTCTTAGAATGTAGCGCGTATTAATTCCCTTAATGCATGTTAAGGCCCTAACACCCGCACGAAGGCCCTAATGGTGCTTGATGAATTCCCCCTTAACTTCCATTGCTTCCAGAACAAATTAAAGGGCCCTTTTACTAAAAGGGTTGGCGCGAGGCAACTGGCTTGCCACACGCCAATTTGAACTACCGCTGGAATACCACAAGAGATTGGCAGTAGTTCCTACCCCCACTGCACGCCATTTATTGCGCTACAAACAATTTAATACTTTTGTAGTGCCGGTGTTTGATAATCACTGCCCAGTTACAGTATGAGCCCTTACTTCCACCTCAACAGGTGGCGGTAAGTGCTCCTCCCTGAAATGGCCACCTGGTTAAGTGGTTCACTTATCGCACAGCCATTTCTTAAAAAAAAAAAAAAAAAAAAAAAGATGAGACAGCCTTTTACTCGCTGCAGTAAAAGGGAGTCTCAGCGCGTATCAAAAACACATGCCGACACTAGTGCAGGCCCCCCTTTACTGCAGCTTAATAGGACCCCTTACACTGTAAGCCTCTGAGGACAGGAACATACCTACTATAACTCCCCTTGAGCTACAACTGAAAAAGCATGTCCTAAATTCAAAATCCACGGGGTGTGTCTTAAGATGGTGGCATGCTGAAAGATGCTTCGGGAGTTCTCTCACAGTTTGCCTGAACTTTCCTATTCCCCGTTACAAGATGCCTCATACAAAACGTAAGGGGATAGTCAGGGTGGTTTCCTCGACCTCTGGGACATCCTCTCCAGTACAGCAAACGATGAAGAGGTACACCACGAAGCCACCTACCTTATTAACCGAGAGGGGCCCTGCTGCCTCCGAGGGTGAAGACCCCATTGGGGACCTGGGGCTAGAAATTTCACTCTCCCCTCCGGACTATCATCCGCCGCCGCTCCCTGAAGGCCATCCCTCCTGGCGCGACCAGCCCGACCCGGAAGTGGTTGTGGGTGAGGAAACGATTCGAGGAACGGGAGAGACCGAGTCTGAGGGAGGTCCGACACTGAAAGAAGTGCGGGCAGAGCGTAGGGCTCCAACACAAACAACAGCGGCAGTTACCCTGGAGAGCATTTGGGAAGCTCTCCAGAGAGTGGACACGACGGTTGCCAACTCGGCAAAAGAGATAAAAGATTTAGTGAGTATGGTGGAACTGTTATCATTATCATTTAATACCACTAAGCAAGAAACTAGTGAACAAATGGCCGTTCTTAAGCAGGATGTTATTAAAATAAATGATGTTATAGCCTCAATAATTAAAGATAACTCTGCTACTCAGAGTAGGCTGGAAATGATAGAAAACTATAACAGGAGGCTAAATCTAAGACTCTTGAATTTTCCGATGGAATTTGGAATTAATCCTTCTGAAGCCTTTAAAATATACCTCCAAGTGGTTTTAAACTTTTCCACCACTGAACAAAGTGTACTATATTCCTATTAAAAAGTCCTCTGAAATTTCTCTTCAAGCGATTTCGGACGAAAAACAAGAGCAAAGCTTGAATATTTCTGAACTATTAGAGACAACTTTAAATATTAACTCTGAAAGAACGACATTAATTGCTTCATTCATTTTCCAGCAAGACTTAGATGCGGTAATGCGAATCTACTTTAAAAAAATGCAGACTCTGTTCAGGGGTAAAAAAGTCTGGATTTATCCTGATATTACAAAGCAGACTCAAGAAAGGAGGAAATTGTTTTTAGCAATGAGATCAGAAGTTATATCATTAGGGGCCTCCTTTTATCTTAATTACCCCTGTAAATGTGTTATCAAATATATGGGGTTAAAATATAATTTTTATCAGCCTGAACAGTTGAAGGCATTTATAACTATGAAGAAAGTTGGTTAACCTTTGGTCCAGATGATAATAATATATGAATATAGGGTAGGTTGCATGCTAAGCATATTTCTTAAAAATAATTGTTTTCTTTTCATTAACTTAGTCTTCTATATTCTGTAGACTAACCCCCACTAGTAGTGGTCTGAAGAAGAGTAACATTTTTCCTTTATATTTAAAATTTCTTTCCCATGTGGAAAATGAATTTTACTAATATTATTTCATGTCTGTATTTCCTGTTCAAATGTAACAGTTTTGTTTAATTTGATTTAAAATGAATAAATATAAAAAAATAAAAATTCAAAATCCACTTTTCCGTTCAGCCATTAAAAACAAATTGAAAATGTGTTCCAACAGCAGATACTGTGCTGAACGTTCCAAACTGCAAAAAGCAGACAAGAGAAGATCTCCAAAAACCTGAAGGCATTATCTGAACGTGGAAGACACCAAATACCTAAAGCATTTCGTTTACATAATTCCTGAGTATTTATAGCTGAGGAAGAAAGATGACACTTACTTTATTTATTGCCCAGCATACACTTGCTTGAACATACACAAAGCAGCACAGCACCCAAATAAGCCTCACTTTTCAAAATCAGTAGAATGAAAAAAAACTGCATTATTTTGGACTAAATCAAAGAGTACAATTCCAACAACAAATGTACATGTACTGAGACCATGTCTTGAGCTCACTGACTGTATTTTAACCCCAAGATCTTTTCTGTCAGATGTTTATCATCAGAATTTCCCCCACCACCCTACTACTACTGATCATTTCTACAGCACTACTAGATAAATGCAGTGCTATACATATTATATGCAGGTAATTTCTCTGTCCCTAGAGGGCTCACAATCTAAGTTTTTGTACCTGGGGCAATTGAGGGTTAAGGGACTTGCCCAAGGTCACAAGGAGCTGAAGGGAATTGAACTCAGGTTGCCAGGATCAAAGCCTGCTGCACTAACTACTAGGCCAGTGGTTCCCAAACCTGGCCCTGGAGGCAGCCCAGCCAGTCAGGTTTTCAGGATATCCACAATGAATATTCATGAGAGCGATTTCCCTGCACTGCCTCCACTAAATACAAATCAATCTCATGAATATTCATTGTGGATATCCTGAAAACCTGACTGGCTGAGGTGCAGAATATCACCAGTATTGAAGTGTACACTGAGACCATGAGCTTGTACTAAAGCAGCCAACGTACTCAAGAATGCAACCCTGCACGAGAGTTGATGAGAGGATATTGAATAAAGAAAAGAGAGAAAGAACTGAACAAGATCTTACAGAACGTTAACAGAACCAACTGTAAACTGACCTGTGACCCCAATATCTGAAAGCCTGAAGAAGGGATGATTCTGCATGCAGAGATTTCAGACACAGCTAATGCTATCTGACCATTATCTAAGTTTAAAAGTACCACCCAAAAAACAGGGTTAGAACCATTTCAATTCTGGAGCCAGGCCAAATTCCAGACTGGTTTGAGGAGTGTTAACCTGGCAACCCAGTGGCCTGAAGCGTCACCATGTTTCCTTTATCTTCCACTTGTTTTCTTCATACATAGTAACATAGTAGATGACGGCAGAAAAAGACCTGCATGGTCCATCTAGTCTGCCCAAGATAAACTCATATGTGTATACCTTACCTTGAATTTGTACCTGTCTTTTTCAGGGCACAGACCGTATAAGTATGCCCAGCAATATTTCCCGCCTCCTAACCACCAGTCCCGCCTCCCATCACCGGCTCTGGCACAGACCGTATATGTCTACCCTCCCCTATCCTAGCCTCCCAACCTCCAACCCCTCTTCCCCCCACCTGCTCCGCCACCCAATTTCAGCTAAGCATATCACCTCTTTCCTTGTCTCTGCCTTTGACAGTGACAAGGACAATTTGTTTACAATTCTATGGCCTCCTGATTCAATGTCCTCTTTGTCCCATGTCAAAAAGCTATGGTTCCCCAAACAAAATTATATGAACTCCAGTTCTTCTACTGTTTTTACTGCTTGAACAATCTGTTTCATATTAAGAAACTTGAGGGCCTTTGCAGAATCAAAATGCGACATTTCAGGTGATATTTTCCTTATAGTAAGGCTTAATTCCCATTCTAACTCTTGTGTTCTATTTAGTAGGAACACAAGAAAAGAATTCCCCAACATAGCACACCAAGGAATGCCTGCTTAGAATCAATTACCTAACATGCAAACTTAGTCTAAGAACAGACTGGAGATCACGTAGCTTTTCATTTTCAGGGGGTTCTTTTTGACAGATGAGCCCTTACTTGCTGACACATTACTCTTAATTGTTTTGCCTTTGATTTTACTAACTTTTGAATTCTGAAACTGTTAGGTTCATATTAAACAAAACTTAGATATGTGCATTGATTACCTCTAATCATTTGTAATGTATTTTATGATGTTTTATATGTATAGTGTTTGGTTCTTTTTACATTTTTACTAAAATATTATTGTACTGTACACTACCACAGACTAATTTCTTGAAAAGGCGGTTTATAATTTTAATAAATAGCCATAAAATGAATCAGACTCTTAGTACATATTTATGGGGCAAATGAAGCACACCTTATACAGCTCCACAGTTGCTTTTACACAGATGGACAATATTCTGTAAAGCATTCAGTCGCAAAGATATTCCATGCATAAAATTCAAATGCAGTGTTTGATCAGGATAGCAAGCTCATTCGATTCTCAGCACTTTGTTAATAAGATGATACCTTTTTCATTGGACATAACTTAATACATTTCTTGATTAGCTTTCAAAGGTTGCCCTTCTTCGTCAGATCGGAAATAAGCAAATGTTGGTAGATGACAGTATGTATATATATATATATATAAGTGAAACATCAAAGCATTTCAGTGACAGTCTAACAGGATGGGGGTGGATAGGCGAGAGACAGGAAGAGTCGGGTGGATGAGGGACAGGGAGATATGCATGGACACCATATGAAAAATGCTAGCACCAATCAGGATGTCACCTCTGTAGGGCAACACTTTACAAAACCAGAACACAGTACCAGTGATTTCATGGTAAGAATCCTGAAAGGGAACTTTAAAACAATACAGGAACGTAAGACTAAAGTCAGAATGATTACATATTTTGACACCCACCAGACATGACTTAAAGATCTGGGTTTTCTAGCCCATTATAAACCATAAAATTGTACTGCATTGTCACCCTCCTATCTCCATGCATATCTCCCTGTCCCTCATCCACCCGACTCTTCCTGTCTCTCAACTATCCACCCCCATCCTGTTAGACTGCCACTGAAATGCTTTGATGTTTCACTTATATATACTGTCATCTACCAACAACTGCTTATTTCCCATCTGACGAAAGGCAACCTTTGAAAGCTAATCAAGAAATGTATTAAGTTATGTACAATAAAAAAGGTATCATCTTATTTTCTTTTCCCATGTTTTATTATCTTTAAAAGTGGACTAAAATGGCTACCACACCTCTCTACTCAGCACTTTGTTAAAAGAGAGCAAGCCTCTCTCTGACAATATGGACATTTATTTCAGAAACATACATAAGTAAATACTAAATTTCAGCAAGCTGCTATTTCCACACCACACAAATTTTAAGGAGGCATGGTTTGGAGTCGCTTGACAGGACTAAAATCTACATGTTTCCCCATTTTACAAACGGAATACATGTGTATGGAGAAAAATTTCCATGTTCAGCTTTATATCAACTCAAAGACACGCATAGGTTTTCAAAAAGTGCTCATTTCAGTCAGGGCTTTCTATGCAGGATTAGTAGTTTATGTCCACCTCCAAAATGAAACCCAGTTAAAACTGTGACCTCAATATTTAGCTACTAGCACTTGTAGTTACCCATGGAAGTGGCGCCGCTTACATGTGGGACTTGCAAAATCGCCACTTCTACGTATAGCTATGAAGTGTCACCACTTCAATGTGGAAGTTGCTGGGTTTATGCTATCCATTTTGGTAATATGTATATTTACAAAATGGCTGCTCCCACTTAAGTGCTGGCAAATAGATGAGCACTCTTGCAAATATTTTAGAAAAGGCAGCCTATAAAGGTGTAAGATATTTGGTTACTCTACAACCCCTGGAAGTAACGGCAAACAAACTATTCTCTACAATCAGCTTTGATTCTCCCCCCCCAGCAATCAGCTTTGATTCCCCCCCCCCCCCCCCAAGTCAATGAGCTCCCACAGAGGGGATTTATGTATCCGTAAACAGGTCTGGTTTTGAAAGTAATCAAGTTGTACAAAAGACATTGGGTTTGATGCAGGCATTAATACCTTCTGAATCAGTCGAGGTCTTTATACAAAATGAAAGCAGCAAAGCCTGGACCCTCATTGTCTTAAGAGTGCTGGAAATGGGGCACCAGGCTTAAAGCATAAAAAGGGTAAAGGGTCATGGATTTGATATATCACCTTTCTGAGGTACAACCAAAGTGGTTTACATATATTATATGCAGGTACTTTCTTTGCCCCTAGTGGGCTCACATAAGTTTTGTACCCGGGCCAATGAAGGGTTAAGTGTTTGTCTGTTTTTTTAAATATTATTTTATGTACACCACTGACATATGCTGTAAAAAAAGCAATTAAGCAAATTTTAACAAACATAAAACATTAACATCTGCATCACACAAGATTAGGTACTGTAGAAGCAATAGAAAAATACAAATTATTATAAACACAAAACACCTAGTAACTCAATCTGGAAATCACTACCAGATTTTGAGGAGATAAAGAATATTTCAAACTGTCATATCAAATACACATTTATTCATAACCCACAATCATTTTGGTTTCAAAATAGAACTGTAAGTAGCACAAGTATAGCATGTCTCTACTCCAAACAAATACTAAAATCTACTAAACCTGAATTGTTGTAGCAATGTGACAGTGCATAGAAAAAATATGTCAAATAATGCTACCAAATAAGAACACAAAAAGAGAAAGTGATAAGCCTCCACATAAATTGTAACATTCAGTTAAGACAAGCTTGGTCTAAGCCAATAATTCCTGAACTTTTTACTATGGCAGAACCCTTAAAATATTTTGTGAGGAGTCCTCAATTTAAACAAACATATGGTAGGCCATATCCAGGCACAGGCATTGAAATTTGGAGTTTGCAGAGCCAGCTAACACATAGCTGATTAAGTGTGATATTCAGCACTTAACAGAATGTGGATTACCACAAAGATAGGACTAACTTTTATGTGGTCCTATTTATGTGGTTAACCTGGCTGGGTAAGTTCTGAATATCAGCACTTAGCTAGCCAAGTAGTGACTCCAGCCCCAGAATACCCCCCAAAATAGCTGGTTTTGCGTTCAGTGCAAACCAGTTAAGTGCTACTGAAAATGACCAGTTAGCCCTTAACAGGTGATTTAACCAGCCAGGTGCCATTTCTGGCCAGTTAAATAACGCTGAATATCGATCCCACATATGTCTGTACAAATGGATTCTACAATCTAATTTCTTGAGGAAGCCAAGAGTTTCACAGAACCCAGCTTCGAAATCTCTGGTCTAATCACTACACTAAGGTGCATTTCCCCGAGTGGGCAGACAATGTGTGAGTGCATGTATGTGTGTGATGCCTGCAGGTGAGTGGCATGCAGTCAGGGCCTTCAAGGGATTCACTAAATCCCCAGCCTATTTTACCTTTGATTCAGTTGGTCCCTTCCCTTGTCAGCAACAAAGCAGACAGCACAACTGATGTAAAGGTATATGGTATCCAACGTTTCTGTCTAAAGTTGTATATTGGACGCACCACTAGACCAGTATGGACAAGATTAACTGAAAATAAAAGCAAATTTACTACTCAGCCCCTCTGGAAGAACATTTTTCATGATTTCAGAGGGTTTGTTATCAAACCGATTTAACTTCAAATAAGCAGTGGGGAGTGTAAAGCTATCCTTGCTTTGTAGGGAACAATTTTGGATTTTTAAAGCAAATTCCTTGACTTCTATAGGGTTGAATGACTGTACAGACTAGAATACTATTATATAAGAATTTTTCTGGTATCTGTGGGAGGGTTGGTGAGTTTTATCAACACCTTTATTAACCGGTAAGATATATTGTAATGATGGTTTCCTACTTTCAGTGATGTCCCTTCCTGTTTACGTTATTGGGCCATTGGCAGTGGAGGAGCAGCCTAGTGCAATGATTCCCAAATCTAGTCCTGGAGGCACCCTAGCCAGTCAGGGTTTCAGTATATCCAGAATGAATATTCATGAGACAGATTTGTATGCAGTGGAGGAGTGCAAGGATATCACTCATGAATATTCATTTTGGGTATCCTCTAGGACCAGGTTTGGGAACCACTGGCTTAGTGGTTAGTGCAGCAGGCTTTGATCCTGGTGAACTGGGTTCAATTCCCACTGCAGCTCCTTGTGACTCTGGGCAAGTCACTTAGTGGGTCCTTTTATTAAAGGTGCACCGAAAAATGGCCTGCACTGGTGTAGACTCATGTATTGGACGTGTACAGGTCCATTTTGCAGCGCACCTGCAAAAAAGGTTCTTTTTTTGGCTGACAATGGATATGCGGCAAAATGAAAATTGGCGCGCATCCATTTTGGGCCTGAGACCTTACTGCCACCCATTGACAGTGGCAAGGTCTCGCGCATTAACCGGGTGGCAATCATCACCGCGCGCACAATGCCAATTATGCCCAGTTAGAGCCGCACACCATACAATCTTCTGACGCACGCAGCGAATGCGCATAAAAAATGAAATTACCGCCCGGGACCCGCTGAAACCGGGTGGTTTGTTCAAAACTGATGTATGTACATGCCTACATGGCTTAGTAAAAGGGCCCTTAACCCTTCATTGCCTCAGGTACAAAATAAGTACCTATATATAATATGTAAACCACTTTGATTGCAATCACAGAAAGACGGTATATAAAGTCCCATCCCCTTTTCCATCCCCTCCCAAACACACCAAAATGCCATATTTAATTCACATGGCAATACAGTGGCTCGACTCCTCTCTCATTACCCCTTCAGACAGCTTTTTCAAGTGAAAGTCAGGGAAATTATAGACAGTTCTCACAAGCTAAGCTGTATTTTGCTGTTATTTCAAAGATTTTGAATATTATAATTTTAAACACTGTGCACTTTAGAAATCAGCACTATTTTCACTAGGATATAATAGATGACTGTCCAAAGATCTTATTCACCAGATAGACAGCAGTCTATTTAGTAGTATAGTTTGCATGGCAAATGTTTTAAGTTATGACTCGTATCTCTGACATTCATCCCTTTCAATCCATAATTTTTTTTAATTTTTTTATATATAAAGAGGCAGCAACATTTAAAAAGGAGATAGAACAGATTTTAAAACCGGAATTGAGGGGCGGGGGGGGGGGGGGGGGGGGGGGGGGGGGGGGGGGGGGGGGAGCTGACAGTCACTCAAGAGTGTATGGTTCAGAGTGGGGTATCCTTGAAGGATACTATTAAAACAAGGTATTTGGTGAATTCCAATAGAGAGGTTTCAACAATGGTGACAGAAGACCAACAGGGTAAAGGAACCAAATTATTCTTGTCAACTTCTAAGCAGCTGCAGATGTATTGGAATACAAGTCTAATGTAATGTAAAGAGATACTCCGCTCGCTGAACAAATCTCTTGTCGTCCCCCTTCTCCTCCACCGCTAACTCCAGACGTCGTTCCTTTTATCTTGTGGCACCGTATGCCTGGAACCGTCTTCCCGAACCCATACGTCTATCTCCATCTCTACCTGTTTTTAAATCTATGCTGAAAAGAGGGGGGCTTAGGAGCTCCAGATATCAGGCTTTATAATATAGCTTGCTTGCTACGTCACTTGGGGGATTGGTACCAACAGACTGAGGCCTATACTCCCCTAGCTATGGAAAAAGAGATGTGTGGCCCCCAAAACCTTTTTTATATATTACATGCGGGAGGGAAGGAGATCCCTACACACATTCGATACAATGTTCTGATAGGATCAGCAAGGGCGATGTGGAGATACTTGGTGAAGATGTGGTCCTTTGACTGCAGGTGTAGTAGACCCCTCCCCCTGCAGGGAAATGATGACTTTCGACCGGGAACTGAAAACCCAGGTTTGAGGTCATGGGGTGAGAGGGGGGTACCTTTTCTTGCATCATGTGCTGGGGTCCACGGGGGTGCTCAGGTCCATGGAGGAGCTTAGGTTAAATCCCTCTGATTGGGGCACCCGTTTTGCGTATGAACAGATGCGACATTACGTGGCGTCTTTGCCCCATGCGGCACTGGGTGTTGATTTGGCCACTAAGCTGGAAGAACTTTTTGAGGTGCCGTCGGGCGACCCTATCTCGGTCTCCCTGCTGTACAAGCGATTACTAGAGACCCGGCCACAGAGAGATTTGGGACGGGTGGCAAAGAGATGGGCCCGGGATATGCAGACGGAGATTTCGACTCAGGAACTACTGCGGGGTTTGAGAGGTGCTGGGAAGTGGGCACGGAGTGCGGAACTCAGGGAATGCCAGGCCAGGGTGATCTATAGAGCCTATACATCTCAGTCACGTCTTTATAATATGGGGTACTTAGAGTCGGCCAAGTGTAGGCGCTGTGGTGCGACACAAAATGATTTTTATCCTGCCTTCTGGCAATGCGCGGCTATCAAGGCTTTCTGGAGCAGAGTAGTCAGGTTTCTAGAAAGGATTGGGGGTGTTCGGGTCAGACAGTTGCCAAAATGTTTTCTACTGGGCTGTCAATCTCCGGTGGTAGGAGGATCGGCTCAGCAGAGTGCACTTGCTCATAAGGTCTATGTGATTGGTAAGAAATGTATCCTGGCCAACTGGACACAGGAACGGGTCCCTTCCTTTTGGCAATGGCGTAATCGCTTTCTTGCCTTACTCCTAATGGAATTTCAAGACTCTCTAGTCAATTTCAAAACACAAAAATTCTTTTACCTAACGTGGGCAGGATATATTGATGTGCTGTGCCCTAAAGCGAGAAGTTATAACCTTAACAAACTCACTATATCGCTTAGTTCTCCGCCAGCAACACAGGTTCAATAAATGAGACTGATGCTCATGGTCTCCGGGATTTGGGGGTTACCTAGGCAGAAGGGGAGGGGGGGTAGTTAGACGGGGTTTTACTTAAACTGATATCTGTTAGATGTGGTGCCGTGTAGGGTTGGAGTGGGGACCATCAGAGTACAGGTCCTTCTGCTCTAACCCGAGGAGGTGACCAGGTTATCATTCATATCTAATGTTTTAGTCTAGGGTTTGTGAAGGTGTGTTAAACCTAATATGTTGAGGCCGTTTGCTCACAGTTGCAGAGTTTGGGGATTGATTTTGAGGATGGGGTTGGTGGGTGATTTGTGGAAATCTCTTTCTACAGGTTGCCAGTAGGTAGCTGCAGTATTGTAACATCTTCTGGAGTTAAAGTTAAGGGGAGGTTGGGAGGGGGGATTAGGGCGGGTTAAGAATTAAAATATGACGATGTATATTGTATCGTTTACTTTATGTCAACTTCTTGAGGGCTTGAAACATAATGTATGCACTGGATGTTACGTTTGTCATCAATAAAAATTGTTGAATCATAAATCTATGCTGAAAGCTCACCTTTTCACTACTGCCTTTGGCTCCTAACCGCTACTCATTTGCCCTCCTCCTCCCCTGTTCCTCTTTACCCTGCAATTTCCTTGCCCGTAATGTCTTGTCTGTCTGTTTTACCTAGATTGTAAGCTCTTTGAGCAGGGACTGTCTCTCTATGTCAAATGTACAGCGCTGCGTGCATCTGGTAGCGCTATATAAATGCTATTAGTAGTAGTAGATAAACTTGCATGCACTTCTAATGCATGAAATCTCTCACATGTATGTTCACTGTGGATATCCTGAAAACCTGTCTAGGTACGTCATGAGGATGGGGTTGAGAACACCTGTCCTAAAGATCGGTCTAGAGTATACTAGGTAAGATTTAATACACATAATTTGAGAAATATCTGAGCCCAGAAGCCTATCGGTTAGATTAAAAAAATTACAAAAATGGATTTACTTTTAGATGAAAATATCAACCATTAACAAATCACTTGCTCGGAGAGATGTCTGTTCATGCAATACTGCATGAACAATCTCCACAACCACACTCAGAATACAAAGACTAGACAAGCACCATTCACAGCACATGCTCTGCTCCTGTATTCAAGCTTCAAGAGGTAATGGACATAATGGCATTTAAATAAGCCCTGTGATTTAGAGATTCTGAGAAAGTGAATTTGTCAAGAATTTGGCACTGTACCAATGCCCTAATAAGCCCATTTTCTTGGCTGTTTGTTGAAGTGAAGAACTGGATGATGCTCATAAATCCATGCATGGAACTAAGTGAGGTCCCCATGGAATGCACAACACATATCTGATGACAAAAAGCAGTCATTTTATACAAATTTGATAAAACAACAAGGATTTGAAATCTGAATTGATTTAAAATGGATGTACAAGGAAAAGGCAACTGAGATGGTAACAGAAAACTTGCCCATCTGCATATTTTTTAAAACATTCTTTTACACTCAAGGAGGGCTATGTTTGATAAGAAAGGAAGAGCTTTATTTTATTGCAGGAGATGGGGTAGGGAGTGTTCAGTTATGTTTGTTTGTTTTTTTCATTTATGCACATAGGGGTCCCTTTTACCAAGCCGCACTACAACGTGGCTGGCACCGGTGTCAGCGTGTGGGTTTCCACGCACTGCAGCCACTTTTAGTGTGGCGGTAAAATGGCCACATGCTAATTTCCCCATTAGCGCAGGAGCCTTTACCACCATCATCACCTATTTAGGAGACGACAAAGGCTCCCGCACAAATCAGGTAGCATGCGGTAATGTGCCTGCGCTACCCGATTAGCACAGGCATACCTACTCTCCGCAGAAAAAAAATTCTAGTGCAGAATTAACATCCTCGACTAATGCCCAGCTTTAAAAAAAAAATCTGAGAAATAATTTTCTTGGTTTATATCAAACATAACACTAGCAGTTTCCAGTGCAGCAATGCCAACAAAGCCCATTCACTTTGAATGGACTGTCGGCATTGCCGTGCAGCTTGATAAGAGAGACCCTAAACATCTTGTACCGATTTGATAAGGAAATAAAAGTCAGACAACCCCCACCCCCCCAACAATTAAAGCTGTCCTTGTAAACATTTCCTCTAATTGTGTGCATTTTTCTAATTCTATGCCTATGAAAAAAAAATACTTTGGGCCCTTACACTGAAGAGCATTAGGCAATTAACATGCAAATTTAAATGCTACTGCAGAGATGCAGAAATTGGTTTTGTATTATTTTAATGGACAGCATATGCCAATTCATTCATTAAGGGCATTTTGTGTTACGGAGCAGTAACTAGGCTGGGCATGTGCAGAGAATGTGGAAGACAGTATGTGTAGTTAGCACGTGGCAACATTGCACAGGTCCACTGAATACTACCTAAAAAGGAGGTACTACATGCATCCATGCAAACTGCAAGCTGAGTACTATGCGCTAATGACATTTTTGAACGCAGGACCTGCAAAGGACATGCTGAACATGCCCCTCAAAGTTGCCACATTAAATTTGCACTTATTGAACATTAATTCATTGCATTAAAGTGCAGTCATTGCAAAATCTAATGCACTTTAGTAAAAGGGCACCTTTGCTAAAAGACACAAATCTAGCTTTTTTCATTTTTTAAAAAGAAAACTGGAAGTTTGATGGCATGATGTTTCATATAGGCAAACAGTAAAGATTTAATTATTCATGTGGGGGTAAATTTTCAATAATGTAATTTCAGTGCAAACAAAACTAATTTTTTGTAACGGCGTACCAACGGTGAGGCGGTGGGGGGCAGTCCGCCCCGGGTGCACGTTGCTGGGGGGGGGGTGCAGATAGCAGCTGCTCGCCTGTCAGCTCCGCTGGTTCCCGGCTCCCTCTGCCCCAAACAGGTTATTTCCTGTTCCGGGGCATAGGGAGCAGGGAACAAGCGGAGCCGAGAGCCATGCAGCTGCTCCCAGCAGCTAAAAATGCACCCGGGGGGGGGGGGGGGGGGGGGGGGGGTTGATGCGCTGGGGAGGAGGGTGCACATCGGCGATCCGCCCCGGGTGGCAGCCAACCTAGGATTGTCACTGCTTACTGCACAAAAGTCCACCAGTAAGTTATGTGAACAAATTAAATTATCAAGCTATGCATGAGAGTGGCATATAAAACAAAGTTACCTACCTGTAGCGGATGTTCTCTGAGGATAGCAAAATATTTTTACAACTGAGTGATGTCATCTGATGGAGCCTGCACAGCAATACTTAGATTTTTTACTACAACTTTTTAGAGCAATGAACTCTGCATGTGTGTTTCTGCACACCTGCCATAGTCATGCGTGACTTTCAGGTGAATTTTTGAAAGAGAAGGGTGTCCATCTTCCGACACAAATCGGGAGATGGGTGTCCTTCTCGCAAGGTCGACCAAATCGGCATAATTGAAAGCCAATTTTGGGCACCCTCAATTGCTTTCCGTCGCAGGGACAACCAAAGTTCAAGGGGGGGGGGGGGGGTGTCGGCAGTGTAGCGAAGGCGGGACTGGGGAGTGCTTAGGAGATGAGCGTCCTTGGCCGATAATGGAAAAAAGAAGGGCGTCCATGACGAACACTTGGGTGACTTTACTTGGTCCATTTTTTTTTTCACGACCAAGCATCAAAAAGGTGCCCAAACTGACCAGATGACCACCGGAGGGAATCGGGGATCACCTCCCCTTACTCCCTCCAGTGGTCACTAACCCCCTCCCACCATAAAAAAAAAAAGTTTACAAATACTTTCTTTCCAGCCTCTATGCCAGCCTCAAATGCCATACTCCGGTCCATCGCAGCGGTATGCAGGTACCTGGAGCAGTTGTAGTGGGTGCAGTGTACTTCAGGCAGGTGGACCCAGGCCCAACCGCCCCACCACCTGTTACACTTGTGGTGGTAAATATGAGCCCTCCGAAACCCACCACAAACCCACTGTACCCACATGTAGGTGCCCCCCTTCATCCCTAAGGGCTATGGTAGTGGTGTACAGTTGTGGGTTTGGTGGGGGCTGAGCACCCAAGGTAAGGGAGCTATGCACCTGGAAGCAATTTGTGAAGTCCACTGCAGTGCCCCCTACGGTGCCCAGTTGGTGTCCTGGGATGTGAGGGGCACCAGTGCACTAAGAATGCTGGCTCCTCCCACGACCAAATGGCCTGGATTTGGTTGCTTTTGAGATGGGCGTCCTCGGTTTCCATTATCGCCAAAAACTGGGGACGACCATCTCAAAAACAACCTAAATTTCATGATTTGGACATCTCCGACCGTATTATCGAAACGAAAGATGGCCGCCCATCTTCTTTCGATAATATGGGTCGCCCCGCCCCTTTGAGGCCGTCCTGCGAGGACGCCCTCATGAAAACTTGGGCGCCCCGTTTGATTATTCCCCTCCACGTTAGTCTAGAATTTAACTCAAATGGAAGGTGAGTAGGTATGTAAGAATATAAATCCTGCTGTCCTTGGACAACACCTGTTACAGGTAATTAACCTTGTTTTTTTTGAGGATGGAATATTTTTACAACTGGAAATCCCTAGCTATAGGCCCTTGAACCAATTAGGAGGCTACAAATTTAATTAAGGCATGTCTATCAGCCAGTAATTAGCTCTCAGACATACAGTCCACTTAGATCCATAGAGAGGGAACATACTAATAACATTAAGGTATTAATAATAACCTAAATATTAATATAGCCTAGCATATAACTAGCAATCTTAGAGGACTTTAGTTTACATATTGCCATTCTGAGCAACTTAGGGCTTCTTTTACTAGGCCGCAGTAACGATTCCCGTGCAGCAAATACGACAAAGCCCATAGGAATTAAATGGGCCTCATCGGCATTTGCTGTGCCGGGAATCACTATCGCAGCTTAGTAAAAGAAATCACCAACAAGACGCAGGCAGCAGTCCAGCATTAAGGGGGCTATTCAGCCTTTTGCACAAAGCCATGTTTGATTATCTCCCACTTGGTGAGAAGTCGTAAGAGTGCACTCGGTACAAAGAACTCTAACGCTCAGGGAATGGGTCAGGCTAGAATAGCAGATTTAGAGGTTTATAGAGAAGACCTACAGGGACATAGTGGAGAAGTCCCACCTCCAGTCTAGCAACCTCTGTGCTGTCACGGAGGAGAAATGTCTCCTGAAGGGAGAGCATTGTAGAGAGGCAGGAAATGATCCTGCAGCCAGGACCTGTCCTCCAAGGGATGCAATATCCTCTTGCACTAATGATGTTTCTCCAGGGGCTACTTTCCAGGAGGGAAGGGTTAGGATTGCCATTGTGCTGGGAGATATGATCATTAGGCATGTAGATAGCTGGGTGGTTCATGGATGTGAAGATCGCTTGGACACTGCAGCTAAATAAGATTTTACACAGTGCTGGGGGGGGGGGGGGGAACAGCCTGCTATCTTGGTACATACGGGTACCAATGACATAAGAAAAGGTGGGAGAGAGGTTCTGGAAGCCAAATTTAGGATCTTAGGTAGAGAGCTAAAACTCAGAACCTACAGGGTAGCATTTTCAAAAGTGCCCCACATTCCACAAGCAGGACACAAGAGACAGGCAGAGCTCCAGAGTCTCAATGCATGAATGAGGCAATGGTGCAGGGAGAAGGGTTTTAGATTTGTTACGAACTGGGCAACATTCTGCGGAAGGGAGAACTTATTCCGGAAAGATGGGCTCCACCTTAACAGGGTGGAAACAGGCTAATAGCATCAAAATTTAAAAAAGGAGATAAAGCAGCTTTTAAAACTAGAAACTAGGGGAAGGCTGATAAAAACTGCATTGTTTAGAACAAGGTATCTTTAAAAGATATCACCAAAACAGGGAAGATAGGGCATCCTGATAGTGAATTCAATGGAGCCCCATAGTAGACTTGGAGGCATATTTTCAAAGCACTTAACTTACAAAGTTCCATAGTAACCTACAAGTCTTAAGTGGTTTGAAAATGAGTCCCCGGGTGTCTTAATAAAGAGCAGAAAGATTTTAAAGATTGCAAATTATCACTGTCAACTGATGAGCAAGTTGTAAACAGGAACAACAAACATTGCTTGAAATGTCTGAATGCAAATGCCAGAAGCCTAAGAAATAAGATGGGAAAATTAGGTTCTTATCATGATAATTTTCTTTCCTTTAGTCATAGCAGATGAAGCCATGGGTTGTGTCCATCAACCAGCAGGGGGAGATAGAGAGCACTCAACTTTTCACAGTGCCTCATGGCCAGCTAGCTCCACTGCCTCTTCAGTATTTGAAGCTTCCAAAGCAGTATGGCAAACCGCAATGGGAATAACATGAACTTTCCTCACAGCGAACGATGGCCCCTTAACAAGGGCATAAACTCCAAAAAAGGAGGGAATGAACTCATCCTCCTGGAGGGAATAAACTCGTCCTCCACTTTGTATAAACTGAGGGAATACTTGCATCCTCCTGGAGGGAATAAACTCATCCTCCCAAAACATGAACTGGAGGGAATGAACTCATCCTCCTATAACTGTAACAAGAATCCTGAAGACTGTTTTCCGACTCCCCAAGGAAGGAATATAACTTCAGGAAACAAGAACAGCACCTAAAATCAGAATCACTCCAATACAGACAATCATACAGGGAGGGCTCATGGCTTCATCTGCTATGACTAAAGGAAAGAAAATTATCATGGTAAGAACCTAATTTTCCCTTCCTTGTCATCAAGCAGATGAAGCCATTATGTATGGGATGTAACAAAGCAATCCCTAAATAGGGTGGGAATAAGCCACACCACGCGCTAGCACCTGTGCTCCAAAATGCGCATCCCTCCTGGCAGCCACATCCAGCCTGTAATGTCAGGCGAAAGAGAGCTTAGAAGCCCATGTTGCAGCACTGCAAATCTCATGAAGAGATAGTGCTCCAGTTTCCGCCCAGGAAGAGGAAATCGCTCTTGTGGAATGTGCCTTAAAGGCTTCAGGCGGAGCCCGGCCAGACAGCAGGTATGCTGAAAAGATAGCTTCTTTGAGCCAACGGGCAATAGTGGCTTTAGACGCTGAAGACCCTCTGCGAGGACCTGCAAACAGCACAAAAAGATGATCAGATGTCCTGAAAGAATTTGTAATTCGCAGATACTGCAACAGAGTCCTGCGCACATCCAAAAGGTGCAACTGGCCAAATGAATCTGGAAACTCCTCCTCAACAAAGGAGGGAAGAAAAACAGGCTGGATTAGGTGAAACACTGAAACCACCTTAGGCATGAAGGAAGGCACGGTCCGAACCGTGACCCCTGACTCTGAGAATTGCAGAAAAGGGTCTCTACAGGACAGCGCCTGGAGCTCTGACACCTGTCTCGCCGAGGTAATGGCCACTAAAAAGACGGCCTTCAGTGTCAAATCTTTCTCTGAAGCACGCCGAAGCGGTTCAAAGGGAGCCCCCTGAAGGGCCTTCAATACTAACCCCAGGTTCCAAGCTGGACAAGGTGCACGCACGGGAGGACGGAGCCGAAGCACCCCTCTAAGAAACCGTGCCACATCTGCATGAGCAGCTAAGGACACGCCTTCAACCTTGCCACGCAGGGAGGCCAATGCTGCCACTTGCACCCGCAGGGAATTATAGGCCAAGCCTTTGTGTACACCGTCCTGCAAAAAGTCCAGAATTGGCGAGACAGGAGCCCGCAACGGAGAAAGCGCTCTTGAAACACACCAGACTTCAAACTGGCGCCAAATCCTGGCATAAGCCACGGAAGTGGAGCGCTTACGGGCCTGCATGAGAGTGGAAATTACCTTATTTGAGTAGCCTTTATCTCTCAATTGCGCCCTCTCAATCGCCATGCCATAAGACCAAAGCGGCAGGTGTCCTCCATGGTCACCGGACCCTGTGACAACAGGTGCGGAACCAGAGGTAACGGAAAGGGAGCCTCCAACAGCATCTGTCGGAGGTCCGCATACCAAGGCCTCCTGGGCCAATCCGGGGCGATGAGCACCACTTCTCCTGGATGCAGCCGAATCCGCAGGAGCACTCGCCCTATCAAGGGCCATGGAGGAAAGACATACAGCAAGCCCAGGGGCCAGGGTTGAGCCAAGGCATCCAACCCGGCAGAGAGAGGATCCCTCCGTCTGCTGAAGAAGCACGGGACTTTGGCATTGGAACTGGTCGCCATAAGATCCATCACTGGCTTGCCCCATTTGGCACATATCTGCAGGAATACATCGTCTGCTAGTTCCCACTCCGCTGGATCGATCTGATGCCTGCTTAGGTAGTCGGCTTGCACGTTGCTCTGACCTGCAATGTGAGCTGCTGACAGGGACTGTAGATGCAGGTCGGCCCAGTGGCAAATTTGTTCGGCATGCGCGGCTAGAGCTCTGCACTGAGTGCCGCCTTGTCGATTTATGTAGGCCACTGCTGTCGTGTTGTCCAACATCACTCGGACAGCCAATCCTTCCAGGGTCACTTGAAAGGCCAGAAGAGCCAGAAACACCGCTTTCAACTCCAGGCGGTTGATAGACCACTCCGACTCGTTGGGCGTCCACAGACTCTGGGCATGCTTCCCCTGGCAATGTGCGCCCCAGCCCTTCAGGCTGGCATCTGTCACCACTAGGCACCAATTGGGGAGCGCCAGCGGCATTCCCCGCGGCAACATGCTGTCCAAGAGCCACCACTCCATACTGAGGCGGGCCGCAGGGAGCCAAGAAAGTCTGCACTGATAATCCTGAGATACTGGAGACCATTGTTGAAGTAGAGAATACTGCAGAGGTCTCAGGTGCGCTCTCGCCCAGGGCACCACTTCCAAGGTGGCCGTCATCGATCCCAACAGCTGGACAATGTCCCAAGCTCGCGGGCGGGGCATCCTCAGGAGCAGACGGACCTGATTCTGAAGCTTGCACCGCCTTTGCTCGGGAAGAAACATATAGCCCGAGGCTGTGTCGAACCTGGCCCCCAAATATTCTAGAGATTGCGAGGGGGTCAGGTAACTTTGGCCATTTTGACGACCCAGGCCAGAGATTGAAGGACTGAAACCACTCTGGCTATAGCTAGATGACTCTCTTTTTCTGAATCTGCTCTGATGAGCCAGTCGTCTAGGTATGGGTGAACCCGGATACCCTCTCGCCTGAGAAAGGCAGCTACTACCACCATTACCTTGGAGAAGGTTCGGGGAGCTGTGGCGAGGCCAAAAGGCAAGGCCCGAAACTGGAAATGTTTTCCCAACACCGCAAACTGCAGAAACTTCTGGTGCGGGGACCAAATTGGTATGTGCAAGTAAGCTTCTTTCAGGTCCAGAGACATGAGAAACTCTCCTGGCTGTACCGCCGCAATGACGGAGCGCAGGGTTTCCATGTGAAAATGCCGCACTCTTAAGGACTTGTTTAGCTCTTTTAAGTCCAGGATTGGGCGAAAAGACCCGCCTTTTCGTGGCACCACAAAGTAAATGGAGTAGCGGCCTAGTCCTTGTTCAGCGAGAGGCACTGGGGTCACAGCCCCTATCCGGCACAGACTGTGCAAAGTCTCCTCTACCGGCGCCCGTTTGGCGGCAGAACCGCATTGGGACTCCACAAACACGTCTCTCACCGGGGCATCGAATTCTATTCGGTATCCGTCTCTGATCAGGTCCAAGACCCACTGATCTGCGGAGATTTTGGCCCACTCCTCGAAAAAGAGGGAAAGTCTTCCTCCAATGACAGGAAACGAGGAGGGGGCCAGCGCACCATCATTGAGAGGGTCGCCCCTAAACTCCAGGCCTTGAACTGGCAGCTGTGGAACGTTTGTCCGAGCGAAAGGAGTTTCTCTGCCGAAAGCGGGCACGCGAAGTGAACCCAGCAGCACGCCCCGGGCGGTACCTTCTAGCTTCACGGACGCGAGGTCTGTAAGAGAAGCGGACGCCTGACCCTTAGAGGAAGGCTTCAGCCTATCTTCGGGCAAGCGCTGAGGTTTGGAATCCCCTAGGCCTTTAACAATGTTTTCCAGCTCCTCACCAAACAGGAGAAGGCCTTGAAAGGGCAACTTCACCAACCTTTGCTTAGAGGCCATGTCCGCCGCCCAATGTCGTAGCCAAAGAGTGCGGCGAGCCGCCACTGCTACAGCCATTAGTTTAGCCGAAGCTCTGACCATATCATAAAGGGCGTCAGCCAAAAAGGACAAGGCCGACTCCATCCGCGGAGCCACTTCAGATAAGGTCTCCGCTCCATCACCGGGCTGTTCCACTGCCTGCTGTAACCAAGCCAGGCAGGCTCTACTAGCAGCATAACAACTGCATGCAGATGCCCGAACAGTGAGACCTTCCAAATCAAAGGACCGCTTCAGAACTGAATCAAGCCTGCGGTCTTGAATATCCTTCAGGGCAACACCACCTTCAACAGGGAGGGTAGTTCTCTTTGTCACAGCCGTGACCAGGCAGAGGGTCCGAAGAACCCTGTGGAAGAGCTCTTTTAAGCATGTACGCCCGATGCAGCATTAAAACAAAATCAGGGGAGAAAACCGCTCCCTGACCGCCCGGATCCTGCCCAGGGCTATCAGCTCTATTATTAGCCTCACTCAGAGGACCCCCACCCCCCCCCCCCCCCGGATTCAGGGTTCTCTGTCGCAACGGAGGCCGCGCCATGTGGAAAATCCAAAATGGCGTCCGCTGCCAGCTCAGAGCGCAAAAGATCGCCACTTGCCATGCTCGGGCCGGCTCTACCGTCTGTACAGCACGAATTACAGAGCCCCGCTGCTGATTTGCGCTTGCCACATTTAGAACAGTGCTTTACAGTCTCCGCAGCCATCGCCGAAAATGGCGGTAAAATTAAAAAATGGCGGTTCGCGCCAAAAGCGTCCCGATCGTGGGCCCACCCCGGAGGAGTCAGAAAACACTCTTACCTCACTAGACCGAGTATCACAGCTCCGGTCCTGCAGAAGAATCTCAAGAAAAAAAACTCTTTTCCAAGATCGCTGCGCTAAAGCGCAACGCAACTTTAATTATTTATTTATATATTTTTTTTACGCTGTGAGGAAAGCAGAGGCAAAAGAGGTAAATAAAAATACTCCGGAGGCTCAGATAAGTGGGAAAGGCAGGGAAAGGCGAACCAATGTGCCTGCATCCACTGAATGGGAAAGGAGAGGGAAAGCAAGCTAATATGTCCACATCCACGGGGGCATGGGTAAGGCAGGGAAAGGGCTGACATTTGTGCCTTCAAAGTGAAGCTGCTATAGCCTCTAACACCCCGGCTAACAACTGGCAAGCCAGGAGCCACCCCAGGCAGATTTTTGATGGAGCTCGAAGAAGCTGCAGCCACCCTGCTTGGGGAGATAGAGAATACTGAAGAGGCAGTGGAGCTAGCTGGCCATGAGGCACTGTGAAAAATTGAGTGCTCTCTATCTCCCCCTGCTGGTTGATGGACACAACCTATACGTAATGGCTTCATCTGCTTGATGACAAGGAAAGGATACTTTTAGAATAAATTTGTTAGTCACAGTATTTCCTTTGCCAAAGATCCAAATGTTCTCTTAATCCCCACTGTGGCAGGAATATGCATAAAAATCAAGGGAATAAAGTACAATGGATTTTTTTTGTGGCTGAAAGGAATGATCCCATTTGCAGAAAACCTACAGGAGGTTGCCATATGTTGAAAATCTAAGTCACTTTTCAAGCATTTTCAAATTAGAGAAAAACTCATTCAAAAGGACAATTCATTTACAATAGATCAAATGTGGAGTACCTTCATTGGACCCTACCTGTCCTTCCAACTCTCGCCCCATCTCCCTCCTCCCTTTCCTATCCAAGATACTTGAAAGGGTATGATACATACCTGTAGCAGTTGTTCTCCGAGGACAGCAGGCTGATTGTTCTCACGACTGGGGTTGACGTCCGCGGCAGCCCCCACCAACCGGAAGAAGCTTCGCGGGACGGTCGGCACGCAGGGCACGCCCACCACGCATGCGCGGCCGTCTTCCTGCCCGTGCGCGACCGCTCCCGCCAGTTGAATGACTAGCAAAAAGATGAAAACGCAACTCCAAAGGGGAGGAGGGAGGGTAGGTGAGAACAATCAGCCTGCTGTCCTCGGAGAACAACTGCTACAGGTATGTATCATACCCTTTCTCCGAGGACAAGCAGGCTGCTTGTTCTCACGACTGGGGTATCCCTAGCTCTCAGGCTCACTCAAAACAAGAACCCAGGTCAATTGAACCTCGCAACGGCGAGGGAACAATAGAAATTGACCTACGAAGAACAACTAACTGAGAGTGCAGCCTGACCAGAATAAATTCGGGTCCTGGAGGGTGGAGTTGGATTTACACCCCAAACAGATTCTGCAGCACCGACTGCCCGAACCGACTGTCGCGTCGGGTATCCTGCTGGAGGCAGTAATGAGATGTGAATGTGTGGACAGATGACCACGTCGCAGCCTTGCAGATCTCTTCAATAGTGGCTGACTTCAAGTGGGCCACCGACGCTGCCATGGCTCTGACACTATGAGCCGTGACATGACCCTCAAGAGTCAGCCCAGCCTGGGCGTAAGTGAAGGAAATGCAGTCTGCTAGCCAATTGGAGATGGTGCGTTTCCCGACAGCGACCCCTAGCCTGTTAGGGTCGAAAGAAATAAACAATTGGGCGGACTGTCTGTTGGGCTGTGTCCGCTCCAAGTAGAAGGCCAATGCTCTCTTGCAGTCCAATGTGTGCAACTGACGTTCAGCAGGGCGGGTATGCGGCCTGGGGAAGAATGTTGGCAAGACAATTGACTGGTTAAGATGGAACTCCGACACCACCTTCGGCAGGAACTTTGGGTGGGTGCGGAGCACTACTCTGTTGTGATGAAATTTGGTATATGGAGCATGAGCTACCAGGGCTTGAAGCTCACTGACCCTACGAGCTGAAGTAACTGCCACCAAGAAAATGACCTTCCAGGTCAAGTACTTCAGATGGCAGGTATTCAGTGGCTCAAAAGGAGGTTTCATCAGCTGGGTGAGGACGACGTTGAGATCCCATGACACAGTAGGAGGCTTGATAGGGGGCTTTGACAAAAGCAAGCCTCTCATGAATCGAACGACTAAAGGCTCTCCAGAGATGGCTTTACCTTCCACACGATAATGGTAAGCACTAATCGCACTAAGGTGATTCCTTACTGAGTTGGTCTTGAGGCCAGACTCTGATAAGTGCAGAAGGTATTCAAGCAGGTTCTGTGCAGGGCAAGAACGAGGTTCTAGGGCCCTGCTCTCACACCAAACGACAAACCTCCTCCACTTGAAAAAGTAACTCTTTTTAGTGGAATCCTTCCTAGAGGCAAGCAAGACCCGGGAGACACCCTCAGACAGACCCAACGCAGCGAAGTCTACGCCCTCAACATCCAGGCCGTGAGAGCCAGGGATTGAAGGTTGGGGTGCAGCAACGCTCCGTCGTTCTGCGAAATGAGAGTCGGAAAACACTCCAATCTCCACGGTTCTTCGGAGGACAACTCCAGAAGAAGAGGGAACCAGATCTGACGGGGCCAAAAGGGCGCTATCAGAATCATGGTGCCGCGGTCTTGCTTGAGCTTCAGTAAGGTCTTCCCCACCAAAGGTATGGGAGGATAAGCATACAGGAGGCCGGTCCCCCAATGAAGGAGAAAGGCATCTGACGCTAGCCTGCCGTGTGTCTGAAGCCTGGAACAGAACAGAGGCAGCTTGTGGTTGGTCTGAGAGGCGAAAAGATCCACCGAGGGGGTGCCCCACTCTCAGAAGATCTTGCGTACCACTCTGGAATGGAGCGAACACTCGTGCGGTTGCATGACTCTGCTCAGTCTGTCGGCCAGACTGTTGTTTACGCCTGCCAGGTACGTGGCTTGGAGAAGCATGCCGAACCGACACGCCCAACGCCACATACCGACGGCTTCCTGACACAGGGGGCGAGATCCGGTGCCCCCCTGCTTGTTGACGTAATACATTGCAACCTGATTGTCTGTCCGAATTTGGATAATTTGGCAGGACAGCCGATCTCTGAAAGCCTTCAGTGCGTTCCAGATCGCTCGGAGCTCCAGGAGGTTGATCTGCAGATGCTTTTCCTGGAGGGACCACAGACCCTGGGTGTGAAGCCCATCGACATGGGCTCCCCACCCCAGGCGGGATGCATCCGTCGTCAGCACTTTCGTGGGCTGCGGAATTTGGAATGGACGTCCCAGGGTCAAATTGGTCCGTATGGTCCACCAGAGCAGTGAAGTGCGGCAACTGGTGGAGAGGCGGATGACATCCTCTAGATTCCCGGTGGCTTGGAACCACTGGGAAGCTAGGGTCCATTGAGCAGATCTCATGTGAAGACGAGCCATGGGAGTCACATGAACTGTGGAGGCCATATGACCCAGAAGTCTCAACATCTGCCGAGCTGTGATCTGCTGAGACGCTCTGGTCTGCGAAGCCAGGGCCAAGAGATTGGTGGCCCTCGCTTCGGGAAGGTAGGCCTGAACCGTCCGGGAATTCAGCAGCGCTCCTATGAATTCCAGAGACTGAGTTGGCTGGAGATGGGACTTTGGGTAATTTATCACAAACCCCAGCAGCTCCAGAAGTTGAATAGTGCACCGCATGGACCGGAGGGCTCCTGCCTCCGAGGTGTTCTTGACCAGCCAATCGTCGAGATATGGGAACACGTGCACTCCCAGCTTGCGTAGGTAGGCCGCTACCACCACGAGGCACTTTGTAAACACTCGTGGGGCAGAGGCGAGCCCAAAGGGCAGCACACAATACTGAAAGTGCCGTGCGCCCAGGCGGAATCTGAGATACTGTCTGTGAGCTGGCAGTATCGGGATGTGAGTGTATGCGTCCTTTAAATCCAGGGAACATAGCCAATCGTTTTTCTGAATCATTGGCAGAAGGGTGCCCAAGGAAAGCATCCTGAACTTTTCTTTGACCAGGAATTTGTTCAGGCCTCTCAGGTCTAGGATGGGACGCATCCCCCCTGTTTTCTTTTCCACAAGGAAGTACCTGGAATAGAATCCCTGCCCTTCCTGCCCGGGTGGTACGGGCTCGACCGCATTGGCGCTGAGAAGGGCGGAGAGTTCCTCTGCAAGTACCTGCTTGTGATGGGAGCTGAAAGACTGAGCTCCCGGAGGACAATTTGGAGGCAGGGAGGTCAAATTCAGGGCGTATCCGCACCGCACTATTTGGAGAACCCACTGGTCGGAGGTTATGAGAGGCCACCTTTGGTGAAAGAATTTTAACCTCCCTCCGACCGGCAGGTCGTCCGGTACGGACACTTGTAGGGCGGCTATGTTCCCGTGGATCCAGTCAAAAGCCCGTCCCCGGCTTTTGCTGTGGAGGCGCAGGGGGCTGCTTAGGCGCACGCTGTTGACGGGAACGAGCGCGCTGGGGCTGTCCCTGTGCCTGACGAGGCCTTCGGGCCGGCTGGTTGTACCTACGCTTCGCAAAAGAATAGGGTGCAGCCTGCCGAGCCCGGGAAAAAACGCCCCGCCCGCGGGGGCGGGTGCTGAAGGCGCCCGGTGGGAGAGCTTGTCGAGAGCGGTTTCCCGCTGATGCAGTTGGTCAACCATCTGCTCGACCTTCTCGCCAAAAATATTATCCCCCCGGCAAGGGACGTCAGCCAGTCTCTGCTGGGTGCGGTTGTCCAGGTCAGAGGCACGCAGCCATGAGAGCCTGCGCATCACTATACCTTGGGCCGCAGCACGAGATGCCACGTCACAGGTGTCAAAAATCCCCCTGGACAGGAACTTTCTGCACGCCTTCAGCTGCCTGACCACCTCCTGATATGGCCTGGACTGCTCCGGCGGGAGCTTATCGACCAGGTCCGCCAGCTGTTGCACATTGGTCCGCATGTGGATGCTCATATAGAGCAGGTAAGATTGGATGCGGGTCACGAGCATGGAGGATTGGTAGGCCTTCCTCCCAAATGAGTCCAGAGTGCGAGACTCCCGCCCCGGGGGCGCCGAGGCGGTATCCCTCGAACTCCATGCCCTCTTGAGAGCAGAATCCACGACCGCTGAGTCATGGGGCAACTGGGGCCGCATGAGCTCTGGGTCAGAGTGGATCCTGTACTGGGACTCTGCTTTCTTGGGAATGGTGGGGTTAGTTAGTGGTCGCACCCAGTTCCGAAGCAGCGTCTCCTTCAGGACATTGTGCAGCGGTACCGTGGAGGACTCTCTAGGTGGTGATGGATAGTCGAGGACCTCGAGCATCTCGGCCCTCGGCTCTTCCACAGAGACCACGGGAAAGGGAATGCTTATAGACATATCCCGCACAAAGGAGGCAAAGGAGAGACTCTCAGGAGGTGAGAGCTTCCTCTCCGGTGACGGCGTGGGGTCCGAGGGAAGGCCCGTAGACTCCTCTGAGGAGAAATATCTCGGGTCCTCCTCTTCCCCCCACGAGTCCTCATCCTCGGTATCGGACATTAGCTCATGTAGCTGAGTCCGGTACCGGGCCCGGCTCGACGTCGAGGCACCGAGGTCTCGGTGTCGTCGAGCGGTGGACTCCCGCGCCGGCGGGGACGGAGCTCCCTCCATCGACGTCGACGGGGACTCCACCTGCGTGGCGGTCGAGACCGGCACCGCAAGCGGCGGCGGTGTCGACAGCCCCGGCGCCGGGCTAGAGCTCGCCGGCGCCACAGTCATCGGCGCCGGGGGCGCAAGCACCCCCGACGCCGGCACAGCCTGGCGCATCAGCCCTTCCAGGATCCCCGGAAGGATGGCTCTGAGGCACTCGTCCAGGCCCGCTGCCGGGAAAGGCGGTGGGGCCGGTAAGGGTGTCGGTGCCAGAAGCTGCTGGGGGCCAGGAGACGGCACCGAGGTGCCGGAACCCCGACGCGTCGGTACCTCCACCACCGACGGAGATCTCTCCTCTCTGCGATGACGCTTCGGCGTCGACTCCTCTTCAGGGTGCACCGAGGGCTCCCGGTGACGGCGCTTCTTATCTTTTTTCCGGTGCACGTCACCGGCGCCGGAGGGCATGGAGGAGGAGGAGGTCGATCCCCCTCGGTCTCGAGGTACCGGGTCCGACAGGGTTCGGTCCCGTGGCTCACGAGCTGAGGGAGTGGCCGGGGCCGACTGCCCACGCGGCCTCTCAACCCCCCTCTCACCGGCGGACCGGCGGGCCGACGGGACCTGTTCTCCTGGGGTCGCTGCCATCGGTGCCGATGTCTCGGGCATCGATACCGGTACCGAAGACCCGGCCTTCGATACCGATGCCGTCGAGGTCGACGTCGAGGGGCCGGCGCAAGTTCCAAAAAGACGGTCCCGCAGAACTTGCCTCGCAACCTGAGTCCGTTTCCGGAGACCGAGACACAGCGCGCACGACTTGAGATTGTGCTCCGGCCCGAGGCACTGGAGGCACCAAGCGTGGGTGTCGGTCTGCGAGATCGGCCGGCCGCAGCGACCACACTTTTTAAATCCACTCGGGACCTTCGAGGACATCGACGGAAAAATCGCGTCGGCGAAGTCAAAGTCGGCAATGGTGGCTAAAATCACACCACGAAAAAATTAGCCGACCCGAGCGGCCACTAGGCCGCAACGAGGCGTCCCCGCTGGAAGCGAGGGAAAAGGGGAGCGCGTGCTCCACACGCGCGAAAATCTTTTTTTTTTTTTTTTTTTAACAATACAAATGAAAGAAAAGAAAGAGGAACCGAACGGGGATCCAAAGCAACGATCCGCGTAAACGCGGTCGAAAAATCCGGCGGCTGAACGGAGAGAGAGGCAATTGCACAACTCTCTCCAGTCGCGGAAAAAAAGTAACTGGCGGGAGCGGTCGCGCACGGGCGGGAAGACGGCCGCGCATGCGCGGTGGGCGTGCCCTGCGTGCCGACCGTCCCGCGAAGCTTCTTCCGGTTGGTGGGGGCTGCCGCGGACGTCAACCCCAGTCGTGAGAACAAGCAGCCTGCTTGTCCTCGGAGAACTTGCTGTTCACCGCTGTTGCCTTGACTTTCTTTCATCTCAAGCTATTCTTAATCCACTTCAATCTGGCTTTCGCCCCCTTCATTCAACTGAAACAGTGCTTGCTAAAGTCTCCAATCTGTTCCTGGCCAGATCCAAAGGTTTTTATTCTATACTCATCCTTCTCGATCTGCTGCTTTTGACACTGTTGATCACAGCCTACTCCTTGATACGCTGTCCTCATTTGGATTTCAGGGCTCTGTTCACTCCTGGTTTTCTTCTGATCTCTCCCAGCGAACCTTTAGTATAGTGGATCCTCTACTTCTATCCCACTGTCAGTTGGTGTACCTCAGGGATCTGTCCTGGGACCTCTTCTTTTCTCCATCTATACTTCTTCCTTTGGTACTCTGATCTCATCCCATGGTTTTCAGTATCATCTTTACGCTGATGACTCCCAGATCTACATCTCCACACCAGAAATCTCAGCAGGAATCCAGGCCAAAGTATCAGCCTGCCTGTCTAAGCACCATCTGAAACTAAACATGACCAAGACTGAGCTTCTCATCTTTCCCCCTAAACCAACCTCTCCTCCTCCCCCATTCTCTATTTCTGTGGATAACACTCTCATCCTTCCTGTCTCATCAGCTCGTAACCTTGGGGTCATCTTCGACTCCTCCCTCTCTTTCTCTGCAAATATTCAACAGACTGCTAAATCCTGTCGTTTCTTTCTCTATAATATCAGCAAAATTCGCCCTTTTCTTTCTGAGCACACTACCAGAACCCTCATCCACCTCTCGCTTAGACTATTGCAACTTGCTTCTTACAGGTCTCCCACTTAGCCATCTTTCTCCTCTTCAATCTGTTCAAAATTCTGCTGCACGACTAATATTCCTCCAGTGTCGTTATGCTCATATTAGCCCTCTCCTCAAGTCACTTCACTGGCTTCCTATCTGTTTCCGCATACAGTTCAAACTCCTCTTATTGACCTATAAGTGCATTCACTCTACAGCTCCTCAGTACCTCTCCACTCTCATCTCTCCCTACATTTCTCCCCGGGAACTCCGTTCACTGGGTAAATCTCTCTTATCTGCACCCTTCTCCTCCACTGCTAACTCCAGACTCCGTTCCTTTTATCTTGCTGCACTATATGCTTGGAATAGACTTCCTGAGCCGGTACGTCAAGCTTCATCTCTGGCCGTCTTCAAATCTAAGCTAAAAGCCCACCTTTTGATGCTGCTTTTAACTCCTAACCCTTATTCACTTTGTTCAGAACCCTTATTTTATCATCCTCACTTTAATATTCCCTTATCTCTTGTTTGTTCTGTCTGTCTGTCCTAATTAGATTGTAAGCTCTGTCGAGCAGGGACTGTCTCTTCATGTTCAAGTGTACAGCGCTGCGTAAGTCTAGTAGTGCTTTAGAAATGATAAGAAGTAGTAGTAATTTCAAATTAAGGCCCCCTTTTAAACTACAAGCATTAGATTTCCTAACCTTTGGGATTCTCCCTCTTGTCCATGATTCTAAAATGAGTATTCTAAAGTCTCATAGTGCTTATAATGTAGGCAAATAAAAGGCCATATGGCCTATCCAGTCTGCCCATCCATGCTATCAACTCTCCCTATCATTCCCTTAGAGATTCTATGTACTTGTCCTTTGGTTTGGTTCTGGGTACCCAATATGTGTATCCTTGGCTTATAGCCAAGTATATAGAAATCAAGCTGCACTCAATGCTGGAACTGAACAGCAAATGATGTGTCTGAAATTATTAGTTTCTTCCATGCCTATCTCAACAGCTTGTCCATGAGGAAATACCAGCATACAAACAAGAGTGTTTCTCATTTGTCATTGCTTATATCTCAGTTATACACCATTTCAGAATCCTTACTTAGCTAATAAAGATATTAAGATCTTCTTTGTACAGAGACATTTGTAAAAATACCACAATGCCCATATTAAGGCAGAAATTTAGCCAAAGTGTTGGCAAAGATTGTCCAGACCTTCTTGAAGACTGACAGATATTGTATTGTTTCCTGAAATAGCCAATAACACGTACTTCCAAAATAAATGTGTATATTTGTTGGGATAACAAAATAGATATTAAAATCAAATCTGTATGCGCCAGCATTACCAGTTACAGTTTTCTAAGGGTCAATATGTGACCAGACCCCCTCCCCAAAAACATCAGTTTTTGACTACTATAAACATTACAAATAGCTCTGCATACACCCAGTATGAAATATTAGCTCACCAGGTTTATTTTGTCAATTTATGTTATGAAGTGTCTTTAATGAGTAAAAACAATAAATGAATGGAAAAGCTCAACCTCCATTTGGGCTTGGAAGTGTCACTTGCATTATATTTGTACCATGCATAGGAGCCAGCTCTGTGGGTGCTTCAGCACCCTCCAATATTGAGCAAACTCTTTGACTTTGTCCAGGGAGGGGTAGTTTCTATTGGGTTCAGCTCCCCCAATCATTTTGAAAAGTTGGCTCCTATGATACCATGGGCAACCTTAGGGCTACGTGTCTGAAGGCTTTGAGGAAATGGGAAAATTTGTAGGGTCCCCTAGCTCAATTATGTTTGTAAGAGAACACTCACTTTATCTTGTTATTCTGGGGCATGGGGGGGGGGGGGGGGGGGGAAGTTTGAACATCCTGGAGCTTGGCTGTGCTGGTGGATTGGGGAGAAAGGGTATTTAATTTATTTTAAAAAAAACATATAAAGTGATGTTAAACTCGGCTTTGTTTTTGTAATACTACACTACTTGCTATGTTATACTGTAAGTGTGCTGTATTTTTTGCATCTGTAAGGCCGTGATATGTTCATGATTGTATATTTATTTGCTGGTTCCTAGTATTATAATATTCATGCTGCACTTATTTCAAGAAAAGACCTTATTAAATTTTAAAAAAAGAAAAAAAAATCTGTTGCAGACATTTTTACAGAAGCCTTTTGTCAGTATATTTATAGCAGGAGTGGCATGCACCACAAACACTGGAGAAGATACAAACCACGTTTAACACTAGCCACGTGGAGACACATTAACTTGAGGATTTTGAGCCATTCCTTTTATATGGCATTTTAATAACCCTTGAGTCTCAATATTTGTACTGGGATCTTGTTAATCCCCCTCTGCCATGCCCTTGGTTTCCTTCTGTTACAGACTCCTGCCCAACCAATCTGCTTTCCACCTACACACAGACCAAAAATACTGTGCCATTCTGTTCTACTTTTGCCAAGAAAATCTAAATGTGCAGGATACCTATCTAGGCATATCTGTATGTACACAGCTCAAGGCCTACCACACAATTTTTCACCTGCTGCACCCAGCTCGAATCAGGAGAATGGGGGAGAAAGGAGACCTCATATCCTACCTTTTCAAACTGCACCTCATCCTGTGTTCTTTTCCTTTTGTTGCCTTTGTTCCTTTGGTTTAATCTAATCCATTTTCTGACCTGCAGTTCACAAGGACAAATGATTTTAGAATGAAGGGTAGTGAACTTGGGTGCAGCTACTAGAGTTATGAAAGAAGACTGACTGCAAGATGCATATTTTCCATTACCAGACTGAAAAGAAATGTTCTTCCAGTTTTAGCGTGGCATATCCTCAGATAATCCTTTTAACCACTTATGCATGACCAAATACTTGTCCACTCTCATGAAAGCTTTTTTGTTTTCCTGCTTAAAGCTAATCAATGTTTCAAGAAACATTGCCGTTGCTGGCTGTTAAATCCATAACAGAACTGCAGTAAGAACTTTTCCCCAATTAATGGACGCAAACTGCCGCGGAAAGTCCCTGTTCTAAACGTGCAATTACTCTCCAAATAGCTTTATTTATTCTTTTCTTTTTTTTTTAACAATAAAGTAAAAACACACAAGAATAAAAATGTGTTTCTTTAGACTTTAAAAAAATGAGAAGAATCACTCGGAGAACCTGGAGAATGCAGGTACTTAAGAGCTAAAGGAAAATCAAATCAGGAGTGGGGAGGGGGAGTTAAAAGTACAGCAAGAGAAACTGACTCCTTTATTCTTACCTCATCCTTCACTTGCCTCGAAAGCCGATTTTCCGTCCACGAAGAACTTTCTTCCCACAAGGGCTAAACGAGATAAAAACATAATGTAAACGAAGGGGAGATGAAACAGCCTGGACTAGTGTTTTGTTCCTTCTCGGTCACTGCTTCAGCTTTTCATGTTATCTTTCCTGCTCCCGTCCCAGTTGCAACAAAACTGAATGCAGAGCTCTTTACTTTAACGACCATCTTCCCTGTTTCCTAGACCAACAGGCTTTAAATACCGTTTGCAAGTTTCTTACCTTTTGGACTTCTGCAATCCTGGCTTTCCCTTTCCACGTTAGATTTTGCCGCACATGCGTTTTACTTATAGAATATTGTGTTTGTTATTTGTTTTTGCTGCGCCCCTCCCCCTTTCCCTATTCTTTATGTACTCTACCTCCAGTTCCCCCTTACCAATGTGTCCTTTCCGTAGATCAGCACAGGGCTTAGTTGTGTATAAATGTTCTTCTTAGGAAATAAAACACCTAACAGCACCCCCCCCCCCCCCCTTCCTTCAACTAAAACTCTGCTGGGGAGGAGCCTGCCAAGTTGGGAATATTAAAGGTACATGCACCCTCTGTTCCCATCACCTCCAGGAAGGGTGAGCTTCAGGGCAGCTTGGCTGCCAGCCTAGTGTCCTTATAATTTAAGTGTTTTCACTATAGACTGGTAATCATGGATCCTCTGACCTTAAGCTGATGAATGCAATAATACTTCCCAAAACTGAACAACAAATGCTGTAGGTTGCGACCCCTGGCTCACCTGCTTGCTGGCTTCCCTTGTTATCAATAAACACCAGGCACTCTAGGGCCAAGTCTGCCCCCCACCTTACATTTAATAAGTATTTTCACACTAAATTTGTAATGGAGAACTAAAACGCTGGATATTTCACGGCAAATACATTTCTGTACACATCATCAATGTCATTCTTTGTATAGATTACAAAAAATGGCCTGTGTGTGTGTAAAGCTTTGGAGAAAGCAAAAATGCATACAGTTGCAATATTATTCAGTATATATATATATATGCCTGCTCATAATTGTGTATTTCCTCAGACACACTGAACCACATCTATTGAGAAAACCAAAACAAAGAACAGAAAAGAAAAAAGAAGAAGCTGAATAATTATTTTTTATAGGCCCCACAAAAGGAAAAATCCATGGTACAAGCTTTACTTAAATGTGTAAATTTAAAAAATCTGAATGGCAAGACTCTTGGCACCTGCAATGGCCATCCAAGCACACGGATAACCTGGCACAGTACCAAAAAGCCAGGTTCAAATCTAAGTGACTATTCTGGCTCCTGGAATAGCTGGGGTAGATGTCCAGATCACGTGATGGCTTTTGGTTAGCTTGGCAGTTGCTCTCTATGCATTCATCTGTGTCAGTCATAAGTGTGTTCATTAATTATGTCCAGTCTGTCTGAAGGCTGTTCCGAATGAGTGAGCAAGCTGAGAGCTACACTTCTCATGTTTGTATTTTGCTCAGAGTTTGTAGGCCTTTCATAGCTGGTACGTTTACAAACACAACACACATACATACAAAAGATTAGATGTACAAGTAAACACATCTGGCACAATTAACCTTATAACTTAATGTAGCTTGTTCCACCTATTTTTATTGCTATACTGCCCATTTTCATGATCAAAAGCTTTAGATCAAAGCCACAAGATCAAACTGTGCTTAAAATAGAATATGGCTAGACAGTGTGTGACAGAGAACAGATGATCTTACATGCCTATCTGGATGGACTATTTAAAAAGACAACAGTATAATATTTAATAAGAACACTGGCTCTTTTTAGTTTCTTTGGAAGTAATCCTCAAGAAAGATGCTATCAGTAGCACTGGCCTAGTTTTAACCCTTACAGCATCTTTCTTAATGAATTCATCTCTTCTTAATCTGAAAGCATGATAAAACAGAGGTACTATGTTCTAGACCTCTATTTTTTCAGTATTGAGTACAGAAATTATTTTGTGAAAGAAAACAGCAGCGCTCTCACAAATTTCCAAGCTTAGCAGGCAGTATGCTTAAGTGCATGTACACATTTAAAAAGGAAAAGAAATTAGTAAGAATGTTCTATTTTTTTTCAGCAAAAATGGTATTTTCTAAATATAAGGTCAAATTTAATCAACAGTAGCCAGCAACCTTGAGAGGATGTGATATATCAGCCTAATTGACTAACTGGGTGACTGTTTCTGAAATGACAAAATACAACCAGAAAACTTTAGCAACTCACCAATGATTAGATGCAACACCAATGAATAAAAAAACAATAGCACTACATTCACTGTACAGCTCCTCTAAAGTCCACCTGCCCCATTTCTTTGATTTGTGGATAATTTTCAATGAAACTTTTATGGAGTGCTCAACGACGGTTCTGCAGTGACTTGGTATCCAGATGCAGTTTACAGGATCAGTTTCATCTCCTTTTCTCTGCCAGATGAACCAAGTGTGATGGGCTTGTCCCAAGCACTCCCATTAACAGGGGGATGAGTCTGCAGCACTTGATAGCTCCACGGAGGACCTAATTAGTATTTTGGAGATAAGGCTGGGGTGGGGTGACCGAAGTCATGAAAGTCTTGCCTTCCCATCACCCATCTCACTTGTGACCTCGTGAGCAGTTGCACCTAGGCAGCCTTTGATTGGCTGTTTTGAGTGCCGAACTTTAGGAGTTTTGATTTGCCTTGGGGGTGGGCGGCAGGGACAGTCTTAGGCAGGAGCAACAGGAGCAGTCGCACAGGGCCCCGCGCCTCCAGGGGCACCGTGGCATTCCCTCCCACTCCCCGCCATTGCCATGATCTGACTCCTTGCCTCCCCTTCCCCAAGCCACAGGGTGTCCCCCCGGCACCTACCTGAAACCACCCTGGTGGTCTAGTGGAGTCTTTGGGACAGGAAAGATCCCTAGTCTTTCTTGCCCGCTGCCGCATCACTTTTTTTTTAATATTCATTAAAATGTTTAATTAAGAGTTCTTGAGAGATACTGAAGAATAGAATCACAATTAACTAATTCAAGTGAGCAATGTCATGTTCTAGAGCAATTAAAGAGCTCTTCCTGACTTTATTTATTTTCCAAGAATTTTATTGAAAGCAATGCAAATTTAGCACATTCACCATTAAATACACAATAATCAAACATATATCATGTCTAGTGAAGCACATACATTTCACATCATCATCAAACTTTTGCCGCACCACTCTTTAAAAATGGCTGCAGAGACTTCTGCTGAAGTCAGCGCTGGCAGTGAGCAGGAAAGATTGGGGATCTTTCCTGCCCCGAAGACTCCACTAGACCACCCTGTGGCTCAGGGGAGCGGGGAGGAGGTCTGGAATAGGTAGGTGGGTGGAGAGGGGAGCATACTATAAAAAAAAAAATCAAGGTAATATCTGTTTGGAGGGGCTGGTTAAAGGGATGGGGAGGGGAGGATACTGTAAAAAAAAAATCAAAGTAATGATCTGTGTCATTTGGAGGGGCACCCTAGTACTATTATATTTGTGCAAAGATTTATTTTCTCCTGGTAAAGGGCCACTAAACAGACATCACATTATGAGAATTAGCTGCTCAACATTCAGAGTTTCTATCTATATATTTATTTACTTATTTATTTATGGCATTTTATCCCACATTAAACATGAATTATATTGAAACCTGGGAGCACTTAAAATCTTTTTTTTCTTCCTGTGCCTACAATAAAAGAAAAAACATGGTATGTGGGAACTTGCTCCTTTTACTTTGTGGAACGCAGTGGTGTATTATAAAAATGCACTTGCCTTTTTTTAAAATTATTATTATTACTATTTCACAGAGAAGGTATTGATTAATGAGGGAAGGGTTTCCTTTGTGCAGAACTGTCCAGAGTCAGACTAACTGTGCCAACATTGTCCAGTTCAGCACACTATTAGCATCCAAGTTCATACAAAGTTAATTATGTTCAGTGGAAATTAAATCTGTTGGCTCAGGCTGCTTGCTATGTGAATATTCGACATGTCCAGTGCGTTCGACATGGTCAACCACAATATATTACTCAGACTCCTAGACTACTTCGGAATTGGTGGAAACACACTCAAATGGATCAAGGGCTTCCTAACCACCAGAACATATCAAGTGAAATCTAGCACAAACTTATCATCACCGTGGATACCAAACTGTGGAGTACCACAAGGATCACTATTATCATCGATCCTTTTCAACCTCATGATGACCCCACTAGCCAAGGCCGTATCCACTCAAGGCTTTAACCCATTCATGTATGCTGACGACGTCACAATATATATCCCATACAAACATGATCTGTCTGAAATCAACAATGAAATCAAGCTCAGTTTGAACATCATGGACTCATGGGTAAATGCATTCCAACTAAAACTCAACACAGAAAAAATACACTGTCTCATCATCTCCTCTCAATACAACACATACAAACCCCAAAACCTAAGTATCCCAGGTCACACCCTCCCCATCTCAGACACTAAAAATCCTCGGACTAATAATCGACCGGAACCTCACCCTAGAGAACCAAGCAAACTCTACCATCATGAAAATGTTTCACTCAATGTGGAAACTCAAATGCATGAAACCATTCTTCCCGAGGGCTATATTTCGCAACCTGATACAATCAATGGTACTAAGCCATGTAGATTACTGCAATAGAATTTATGCAGGATGCAAAGAACAAATCATAAAGAAACTTCAGACTGCCCAGAACACAGCAACCAGGCTTATATTTGGAAAAACACGCTATGATAGCGCCAAACCACTCTGAGAAAAACTACACTGGCTCCCAATCAAAGAATGTATTGCCTTCAAGGTCTGCACCATGGTTCATAAAATTATCTACGGAGAAGTCCCGAGATACATGATAGACCTCATAGACCTACCAATCAGAAACACTACAAGATCAGCAAGAACTTACCTAAAACTCCACTACCCAAGTACTAAAGGACTCAAATACAAATCAACTAATGCGTCCAGTTTTTCTTACTTAAGCCCACAACTATGGAACACACTACCAAAAATAGTAAAAACAACGTACGACCACCTAAGTTTCCGGAAAGAACTAAAAACAAACCTGTTCAAAAAGGCATACCCCATCGACCCTACATAAAAATCCAAGTTCCTGTGACACTGCAAAACCAAAGACTGTAATGGACACACCTTAACCCTCATCCCCTCTCCCTAACTTCCCCTATGTATCTACCAAACACGATCCTTTTACCATCAATAACACCTGTATTTGTTCTCACCGCAACTGGTGAACGCAGTTACGGTACCATGTAAGCCACATTGAGCCTGCAAATAGGTGGGAAAATGTGGGATACAAATGAAACAAATAAAATAAATAAATATTAAATCACTGTTTCATTATTCCTACCAAGTATTACATATTAAGGGAATTCATTTTAATTCATTTATCCAGTCCTTAGATGCACATGGTTTTCCTTTATAAACCCAAAGGTTTCCTATGACAGCACTTTACATATATAAATTAGTTTTTCTGTACAAGTTTTATTTGAAATAAAAAAAAATGTTTAAAACACATTGAGGCATATTTTCAAAGCACTTAGCCTCCCAAAGTTCCATAGAAACCTATGGAACTTAGCCTCCCAAAGTGCTTTGAAAATATGCCTCATTTTGTCAACAAGGGGCGGGGCTAGGTGGGATGGCAGGCCCCACTAAACTGGTCTGCACAGGGCCCCACAATTGCTAAGACGGCCCTGGGTGGGCGGTACCTGTTCTGTTGTAGTTTACCTTTGAGGATCAAGCCACACTTGCTCCTCAGGGATGGCTTTCCCACCCACTCGAACCCTTTTTTTGTTGGCATACGTTTAATCATGCTTTATTGATGGTTCCAACTGGTTGGTGTAGTTTGTTGCAGCGTTCGGGGAGGGGGGGGGGGGGGATATCCAAGCAAAATATGCTTATTTTAAGTTCAGGCTTCTAATCTTCACCTGAGGGTGAGCATTAGTCCGCTATTCTTGGGCTTCGGCCTGGTATAAGCATGGAGGTTCATGGCAATACCTCAAGTCCTTGCTAGGCATAGCGGGGCAGTAAGATCAAGTTTAAGGTTATCCAGCTCTGGATGGTGGATAGCTTAATCTTTGTATTTTTTTACTAAGGTTAATTCTGTTCTGTTTGATTCTGCCTCATTTTGCAATAAATAAAGTTGCAGCCTGTTCTAACTCCATCTACATTGAATTGTGTCCTTATTCAATTGTTAACTGTCTAAGGGGAGCAATTTTCTGTTTTGAGTAATGAGCGATTGTTTTACTGTTCAAATTCAAGTTTATTGAAGCGCTGTGGGTTAAACTGGAAAGAGGGAAAGGAAAATGTATCTATATCGGAGTGATATACAGACCTCCCTCACAGTTGGAGGAAATGTTTGATTGATGCAGACGACAATATTTTTATTTTTTGGAAAAACAAGCAAACATGCTGGCCACAGCTAGCAAAATTTGCATGGGGGACCCTGTGCATCCTGCTACTACTACTACCAGCACATCTTCTAAGAAGACATCTTCTATTACAGGAGGGACTGTAGAAGACAGCAGAGCTAGACTGAAGACTGAGATTGTTGATGACTTCTTATTCATCCACAGATTAAAAAAATCATAACAGTGCTTCATAGGGCTTATTTCTCCCCTCAAGGGCATATAGAACGGGTTGTATTTTGTACCCCTGGACATTTTAACAGGGTGGATTAGGATTCCTTGGAGTAGTAGAAGTCGGAAGGGTAGAGGGTGGTGGTGGTGGGAAGGTTTATTATAGCTGTTCATTGTTGTTATTGTTTTCTAGTTGTAATTTACACATAACAGCATATTGTTCCTTTTTATACTTAATAAAAAGATTTAAATATAAAATCATAAGTGTTCGAGGCTTCTGAAGATGAGAACAGAGCCCACGGGGATGGGGCGGGGATGAAGACAGAACCTGCAGGGGTAGGGACGGAGACAGGGCCTGCGGAGACGAGAAAGGGATGGAGATAGGGCCTGCAAGGACAGGGTGGGGATGGAGACAGCACTCACGGGGACGGGGACAAATTTCATACCTGTGTCATTTTCTAATTCACAACTATTTGGGATATTTTCTCTGTTTCTATTCTCTTTCCACCACATATCCACGCGTCACTCTAGTCTGGGCCAGGCACCATTCACCAGGGCTCCTTCCAGAGCCCATCTCCTGCCATCACTCACTCCCTGAAGGGGCTGAGTGCTATTTCCACAGCACCCTGCCCCCATCAACTTAGAAAGCAGATGATCTGATTCAGGAATCAAACCGCAGTCCTTTTGCATGGCAGTGCACAGCTCTTGCTACCTGAACCACTGGGCAGTCCACTCTCGCTGCTTTTATCCAGCAGAGGTGCAGGAGGACTAGCCTACTGTAAGCATTGAAGAGTCATATGTAAGTAAGATGTTTGTAACTTTCCCAGGCTCAGAATTCCACATCCTCTATCTGGCTTCCAAGTAGAGAGTTGCACGGGGACAGAAATCTTACCCATCCCCGCCTGTCCCCGCTGGAATCTTACCCATCCCCACCTGTCCCCACTGGAATCTTACCCATCCCCACCCATCCCTGCAAGAATTTAACCCATCCCAACCCGTCCCCACCCACCCATGCCCCGCAAGAATGTAATGGTACATAAAAGAAAATTCCAGTCAGCTCTCTCTGGATTTCAGCCACAGCACTGCAGGCAAGGAAGGAATGGACTTTGGAACTTGGAACACTCTGGTGCGCACGTGTAAGGATTGTCTCTGATACACTGGCACTCTTATGCTGAGAGGTCGCCACATGCATGCGCCAGTAGGCCAGGTGACATCTGATGCTTGAGCTTGTGTCAGAGCTGAGGTCTGCACATCAGCCCGGGAGCAAAGAGGATTAATAGTAACATAACAAGTGATGGCAAATAAAGGCCTAAATGGTCCATCCAGTCTGCCCAATAGTCACACTCATTATCAATTAATGATTAAATCAACGAGTGTGATATTATATGCTTGATTATGGTCTTTCTTTGGTGTTTCTGGGACATAGACCATAGAAGTCTATCCGGCCCTATCCTTATGTTCCAACTGCTGGAGTTGCCATCGAAGCCCACTCCAGTCTATTTGTCTTCTCATTTGCGGGACACAGACTGTAAAAGTCTGTCCAGCACTGTCCTCATGTTCCAGCCACTGAAGTTGCTTTCTAAGCCCTTTCCAGCCCATCCTAAATCAGATTGCCATATATGAGACACAGACAATACAAGTCTGCCTGGTATCAGCCCTAGTTCATCACAGCCAGAGTCGCCATTTAAGAATCACTCGACACAGCCACACACATGCAGCCATTTAAGTTTAGGTTTTTTATAACTTCCGTTTTCTAATTAGAGATCCTCTGTGGTCATCCCATGCCTTTTTGAATTCCGTCTTTATTTGTATCTCTACCACCTCCTTAATGGAAGACTTTCCGCATTTGTGCTGTTAAAGCAAGGAGGAGGAGGAGGAGACAGCACTCAAAGAACTTGGTACTTGTTAGATGAGAGGCTGGCGCAGGTGCAGCTTACACTTCCACGGGAACCCCGCAGGAATTGCTTCCATCCCCATGGGAATCCCTCAGGAACTGATTCTGTCCCCGTGGGAACCCCGCAGAACTGCTTCCATCCCTGCGGGTTCTGCGGGATTCCCGCGAACCCCGTTCCCATGCAGGTCTTTACTTCAAAGGGCTTCAAGGAACTGCTCACAGACAGTGCAGGTGAAGACCCAAAGTCATTTAATTGCTGACATTGTCAAAGGAGAACAAAAGGTACAAGAACCAGCAAGACTACGGATTTCATTTGGGAGATGAATAGTCACTAAAAGATGTGAAGAAAAGACTCCTCAGAAAGCTGAGGCCCCTGTGGGAATCTATATATTTGCAGCCTCTTCTCATTTTCGAAAACCAAAGTCAGTTCTTGTCTCCCACACTGAAGGGAAAGGGGAAAGGGGAAACGGGGAAACGGGACTTCATATGCTGCCATTCTGTGGTTTTTACAACTACATTCAAAGCAGGGTACATGGTATATACAGATACTTATTTGTACCTGGGGCAATAGAGGGTTAAGTGACTTACCCAGAGTCACAAGGAACTGTGGTGGGAATTGAACCCAGTTCCCTAGGATCAAAGTCCGCTGTACTAACCACTAGGCTACTCCTCCACTCCACTGAAGACATTATCACTAAGAGGCTACTTTATGAAGCTGTGATAGTATTTTCATATAAAGCACATGCATTATCAGTGAATAGGCCCATTGAAGAAAATGGAATCTACAGTAAATAACTCACATTTTTCACATGAAAATGCTACTGCAGCTTTGTTGATCAGCCTCTCAATCACAGCTTTGTGATTTCACTAAGGAAACAGTGTTTAAATGTGATTATCTGGATTCAAGTCTGTGTAACCATGGAGGTAAACTGGGGAACTAGGTTTCTGATTTACAAGGAGCACATGTGATGATTAGTAAGGATAAGTTGATTCTCCAAAGCATGGTGGAGCTTTTGGGAAATGCCACCAAGAAAAATAATTTCTGTTTTATAACACTTCCAAAATTAAGGCTCCTTTTCCTTCAGGAAATGTTTAAAAAATATCATCATGGAGATTTTGAAGGTATCACTTCTATCAATTCCTCCCACATCTAAGGTCTAATTATAATGTGTGTTGTGTCATGTATTTATGTATAGGATGATTCCAAGAGCTGGTTTTTAACTACTTAGAATGGTAGACTGGTGGTACAGAAATATTATAAATAATTAAAGGAACCATTTACTAAAGTTCAGCTAATAGACATTAGTGTGTACTACGTGCCACATGGCCCACAGAAAAAAAAACAGGACACACAGCATTTAGCATTTATTTATTTAAAATATTTCTGTACCACTAGACTACTGTTCTAAGTAGTTTACAGCCAACTATTAAAATCATCCTATACATAAATTATAATTACCGTATTTTTCGGACTATAAGACGCACCGGACCATAAGACGCACCTAGGTTTTAGAGGAGGGAAATAGGAAAAAAAAAATTTTCCTCTTTCCCTCCTCTAAAACCTAGGTGCTCCGGTGCGTCTTGTCCGGGTTTTGGACCTCCGTCCCGTACTTACAGGATTCCGTGTTCCCTGGTGGTCTAGTGACGTCGGGGCAGGAAAGAGCCCCCTCTTTCCTGCCCATCGCGCTGCTCTCCGTGCTTCTCAATGCTTTCCGACGGTCTCGGCGAGATTCAAAATGGCCGCCGAGAATCTCGGCGGCCATTTTGAATCTCGCCGAGACCGTCGGAAAGCATTGAGAAGCACGGAGAGCAGCGCGATGGGCAGGAAAGAGGGGGCTCTTTCCTGCCCCGACGTCACTAGACCACCAGGGAACACGGAATCCTGTAAGTACGGAACGGAGGTCAAAAAACGCTACCTTCGGACTATAAGACGCACCCCCCATTTTCCTCCCAAATTTTGGGGGAAAAAAGTGCGTCTTATAGTCCGAAAAATACGGTAGTTAAATGTATCCAGTTCTAGATGTGAAATGAGTCCAAGTGAAAAGGACCCCTTGATACATCTGTATATACTCAATGTGTCTCAGCCATACCGGACACCTCAGAAGAAGGAAGATTCTAGATTGAACTGGACAGGGAATGGATCCTGATGATGCTTCCTTTTTTTTCCACAATAGAGATTTTCTGTCTATGGGCCACAAAAATCGGCATTTTTCCTGATTTCTCATGTGCTACTTAATTTAAGATAAAAGTTTTCCTACAGTGATGATCCGGCCTTTGAAGCTGCCCTGCAAGCTTATTGTAAAGGGCTTTTACTGACCCAGTGCACTTGAGGGTTGCTTAAGACATGCTATTAAAATTTTTTTTATTGTAACTGCTTTGATATAGTTTGTATGGGAAGCAGGATATGAACTGCTAATAAATAAACATGAGTGGACTCTCATCCTTGTTTTTCCAGGTGCATTCTTATTAATTACAATAACTAGTTTGGAGGTTATTTGAGAAATTAAGTCCTCAGAACTAAGTTACTATTGATAGGATATCAGCTATTATGGGGTGGGGCAATTTTTATACACATAAACTAGCTGTCTGAAAACTGCTCTTCCTCAACAAGGCTGAGAGCTACATTTAGGTGAGGAGTTCCTGGGGGCATATTTTGAGCAGGATTTACAAAATAACACATGCAGATTGCATTTTCCAACTCCACATTCATTATTTTTCACAAATGTTTCTCTATACAGAAAGGAGCCATAAAGGTCCATGGGCACTTTGTACCCACTGAGGGCCCTAAAGTAAATGTATACACATTTTTTCTCTTCAAAAATTTGGTGCTGGTAGAATGCAGTTTTAAACCCATGCCCTTAATCTTCCCTCCCCATCCAGTGGCCTGGATAACATGCTTAAGATGTTTCTTTCACTGTTTCAGTTATTTTCCTTGTTATACATGGAGGGGCATAATCGAACGCAAACGTCCATGTGTAAGAACGTCCATCTCCAAGAATGGGTCCATGAAGGGGTGGGCCGAATCGTATTTTCGAAAAAGATGGACGTTTATCTTTAGCTTCGAAAATACAGTTTGTGCCAGGCAAATGCATTGGATGTGGGCGTTTGTTTGAGCTGGGCATTTTTGTTTTTCAGCAATAATCGAAACCGAAGCGTCCCAGCTCAAAAACGACCAAATCCAAGGCTTTGGGTCATGGGAGGGGCCAGGATTTGTAGTGCACTGGTCCCCCTCACATGCCAGGACACCAACCGGGCACCCTAGGGGGCACTTTTAAAAAACAGGAAAAACATTAAATTACCTCCCAGGTGCATAGCTCCCTTACCTTGGGTGCTGAGACCCCCAATTCCCCCCCCCCCCCCAAAACACACTCCCCACAACTCAACACCATTACCATAGCATTTAATGGTTGAGGGGGGCACCTACATGTGGGTACAGTGGGTTTTGGGGGGGGGGGTTAGAGGGCTCCGATTTACCACCACAAGTGGTACAGGTAGGGGGATGGGCCTGGGTCCGCCTGCCTGAAGTGCACTGCATTACCCACTAAAACTGCTCCAGGGACAGGACTTGTTGCTGTTGTATAACCTTGGCACAGCAGTTCACACCGTAAGACTAATCTGGCTGAAACGTCCTTTATTTGAATAACCATGTTTACTCACAGTTAACTGCAGATCAGAGGTTGTGCCCCACTGGCAACGAGTCTCCCTGGTAGGTTAGCAGTAGGTCAGAGCTGGCAGAATGGTGTACAATGCCCTCTTTCAGCAACATTCAAGGTAAGAACTAAGTTCTGTAACGTGGCTAACACACGAAAGGGATCTAAAACAGATTTACAGAAATGGCCACTACCTCGTGGACTACCGGAAACAAAACAGGGCACACTCAGGTCAGCAGGGGGAAAAGCACCATGGGAGAAGAGCCTACCAACTACCAACATCGTGAGACTGTAACACAAGCTAGTGAAATCACGGAGCCCAATACCCTACACCCACCACAATGCATTGCTGATGTGACCTTGCAGTGCACCCGAGAGCCACATCTGACCCAGGGAAAGGCTGTGAGAGGATTGAACACATTCTGCTGTCATGGAGGTGGGTACGGAATTTGAGGATGGCCATCTCCCGATTTGTGTCGGGAAATGGCCGGCGATCACTTTCGATTATGAGCTGGATAGTAACATAGTAGATGACGGCAGAAAAAGACCTGCACGGTCCATCCAGTCTGCCCAACAAGACAAACTCATATGTTCTACTTTTTGTGTATACAATACTTTGATTTGTACCTGTCCTCTTCAGGGCACAGACCGTATAAGTCTGCCCAGCACTATCCCCGCCTCCCAACCACCAGCCCCGCCTCCCACCACCAGCTCTGGCACAGACCGTATAAGTCTGCCCAGCACGATCCCCACCTCCCAACCACCAGTCCCGCCTCCCACCACCGGCTCTGGCACAGACCGTATAAGTCTGCCCAGCATTATCCCCGCCTCCCAACCACCAGTCCCACCTCCGGCTCTGGCACAGACCATATGTTACATTGGACATATGTTATTTTCCTTTATAAATAGGAGGGGACTGCATATAGCAGTCATCATATTTGCTATACAACCTGTCAGAGGCCATCAGTGGGCTACTGTTATGACAGAGAAATGAATATTGATGTTGAAAGACAGTTGTACTTAGCCTGCACACTATGATGGCTCAGAGTGTGGTACTTTAATCTTTACCAGGGAAGGCTTATACTACAGTCACATATTGTTGGGCTGGTCCCTTCTTTTGCTAGTTACAAACAGTGGGTTTTTTTTTGTGAGGTCCGGCTCACCTGCCTGCTCCCTTCTGTTCGTGCACCTGTGCTCCCTGCTTTGAAATCTTTAATTTACCCGAAGTTGCAGCAAACTGGCAGTAAAAGCAGCAGGCAGGCAGGCATTGGCAGGCAGGTTCCCCTCCTCGTTGCTTCCCTTCCCTCTCAGTGCGTCCCGCCTTCCTCTGATGTAATTTCCTTTCCGTGATGGCGGGACGTGCTGAGAGGGAAGGGAAGTGACGAAGAGGCGAGCCTGCCTGCTGCTTTTACTGTCGGTTCACCGCGACTTCGGGTAAACTAAAGATTTCAAGGCAGGGAGCACGGGTGCAAGAACGGAAAGTCGGGGAGCTGGGGTTTGAATGATTCGCTGGACATGGAGGGGAGGGGAGAGAGGAGAATCGCTGGATATGAATGGGGGAGGGCAGGGGAGAGGAGAACCGCTGGACATGGATGGCAGGACACATGGATGGCAGGGGAGAATCGCTGGACATGGATGAGAGGGGAGGGCAGGGGAGAGAGATTCGCTGGACATGGATGGCAGGGGAGGACAGGGGAGAGAGGAGAATCGTTGGACATGGATGAGAGGGGAGGGAAGGGGAGAGAGGAGAATCACTGGACATGGGAGGGGAGGGCAGGGGAGAGAAGAGACATGCTGGAAATGGATGGAGGGGAGGGAAGACAGGAAGGAGATGCACATGGATGGGATGGGAGGTGAGGGCAGGAGAGAGAGGAGAAATGCTGGAAATGGATGTAGAGGAGAGCAGGAGATAGAGGAGAATTGCTGGACATGGATGGATGGAGGAGCTGGCGGGGAGAGAGGAGAAATGCTGGACTTGGAGGAGCTGGCGGGGAGAGAGGAGAAATTCTGGACTTGGATGGAGGAGAGGGGAGAGAGAATTATTGCTTTATATGAATGCAGGGGAGGGAAGAGAGAGGAGAAATGCTAGACATGGATGGAGGGGAGGAGAGAGGAGAAGTGCTGGACATGGATGGAGGGGAGGAAAGAAAAAAGAAGAAGATGCACATGGATGGAGATAAGGGAAAGGGAAGAGAGGAGAAAAACTGCACATGGATGGAGAAAATAGGCAAAAGCTGGATCCACGTTATACCTCCTCCAGTCAATTCCACGGAGGAGGACCCAGCTTTTACTTATGGATGTAGGGCAAGAAATGAAGAAGAAAAGAGGAAAGTAAAGAAATAAATGGAAAGGAAGCCCTGGAAACGGAGTTAAGAGAACAGATAGAGAGCAGCAGAATCAGAGACTGGGACCAATATGGATAGAAAAACAAAGTCAATAGACAACAAAGGTAGAAAAAATAATTTTATTTTCATTTTAATGTTTGGAATATGTCCAATTTGAGAATTTACATCTGCTGTCTTATTTTGCACTGGGTATACTGGAGCTGTAACAGCTTACAGTAATTATTTATAATGAAAAAAAATCACGTTATTTTTTTATCCTATACTAGTATAATATTTTCAATGATGTCTGCGTATATGCGCCATGGCTGGTATAATGGGTGTGGCTAATGTGGGTGTGGCTATCATAGGGGTGGAGCCATATGTGGTGACCCCACCCATAATGAGTACTGGCACCTTTTTTACCACAAAAAAAGCACTGGTTACAAGTAATCTCTTCCCCTGTTTTACCAGTCTCTCAAGTCCTAAACTGTGCTTATCAAAGTACATTATTCCCTACTGCTTCTCACCTTGACTCTGGATCATAAACCATTTCACAAACTCCTTACTCTGAAGTTTGTCCTCCAGTTCCCTATACTCAGACAAGCTCTGGAAAATGGATACAGGAACCAGGAGCACTTGGAAACATCCCACTGTGTTTGAGCAGCCAAATATAAAAGAGGTACAATTTGTATGTCTCCATGAAAGCTGAGACCCTCTTGCATCAAGAATCAACAGACACTCTTGTTTTCTTTTCAATTCATTTTTCTTCAATGCAATCTAATCTATTTTGGCTTAGATGTACTGTACTTTATGTATTATTTATATAAATTACATCAAGTCTTATCTGTTAGGTACATTACTTGGTAATAATATTTATCCTTAAGTCATACAAGCCCATTAATTATTAAAC